>NC_069500.1:855859945-856178570 GCF_027579735.1 Bombina bombina
GTGGACTGGATACACCTTACAAGAGAAAACAGCCCTCACACAACTTCCCAGCACTTCAAGGCACACACGCCTGAATGTCTAGTATGAACATATAACACAATAATCCCCAGCTTTCTTTGATAAACTTTGTCAGAGAACTAGGTACATTATGTCATCATGTACATGCATACCAGCGCTTCTAGGTAATAACCTGCTAGAGTGTCTGGTTCTGTCACCGCTTTACTTGCATATACATACCATACAAAGCATAGTAAAAATACAGTCCATCTGAGAGTCTGTTCTTTGTCCCAGAATAAAGAACTGCACTTACCTTCATGATAACTTCAAAGTGCCAAGAGGTGTCACCTATCCTCCTGAGGTCCTGTGAAACAGAGAAGTCTTAGTTAAGATTTTCTAAGACTATGTACATCAAACACAGCACAATCCTGGGAGGCACAGTGGAGACAAAAATCCACCAGATCCCATAGTCTAAAAAGACTACTTGAAGCTGCTCTGAAATAAAATAGTACAATTTGGCACCATTTAAAAACAAAAAACTCTTGATTGAAGAATCTAAACTCACTTTACCTCTTCCTATCACGAACACAGGCAAAGAGAATGACTGGGGGGGAGGGAAGGGAGGGGCTATATATACAGCTCTGCTGTGGAGCTCTTTGCCACTTCCTGTTGACCAGGAGGTGATATCTGTTGACTCGTCATATCTTGTAAAAGAAAACGTAAATTGTCACATAAATTATATATAAATTGTGTTTTTCATGCACTCAAAATAACACTATCAAGAGATGTACAAAGATGTGAGCTATATTTATATTGAAAAGGAATGAGACTCCAATAAGCATATTTCAACATAGAATTGATAATATACTTGTGTTTGATCTCAAATTGTAAATTTTCAATTATATTAAATGGAATATATATGCTGACCAGATAAGTTTATTAATACTGAAATTAAAGTATATTTAATAAACATTTTAAAGGTTAGATATTAAGCTTTAGCAGTATTGATAGTGAGACTGCATTTCTGGTTATCTGCTGCCCCCTCGTGGATTAAAACTGGTATGAGAGCCAAACAAGTTGCCTGTTTAAAACATATACCAAACCAAATAGCCTATGAGATCTTCAGATCATAGAGCGAATCAGAGACAAGCCTATCAAAATCTTGTGGGGATGATTAAAGAAAAGAAGGAGGTGGTTTACCTGATAAAGGTTGCCACACACAGTAGACAAGGGACACACAGACTCAAAGAAGCATAAGTTTTGGAGAGGAAAATACACAGGCTTTATGCCAAGTAGATTCTCTGCCATTTTGGGACACTTTCTTGAATAAAGAAAGATAACAGTTTTGAGGCCTGTACCTTTGCAATATAGTGGATAAATCCTTCTTTGATGACCAACAAGAAATTCTAGAAACTGAATAATCATTTGGTTATGTGGTAACATATGACAGTGACTATAATTTAATATTTTAAAGCAAACACATTCATTATTGCTACAGTTTAATTGAAGTTAATAATTTTAAAAGGGCACTTTGTATTTTATGCTTAAATCCATAGTCCTGTGTAGTCTTAGCTAGTCACATAAATTGGCTGTTCACAACAATGATTATATATATATATATATATATATATATATATATATATATATAATTTCAGGTGTTTTTAATTGAAATTATATAGAATCATTTGTGGGCTAAGTTACTTAATTAAACTTGTCTAAAAGTTATCTTAAATCAATTGAGACCCAGTAAGATTTGTGTGAGGTATCTTGGTATATTGTTTGTCTGGACACTGTGAAGTTGGCGGTCCATATTCTGGTATTTCATTGTGTTATTTTAATGCAATTCATTGCGAGTAAGGTTAATTTTAAAAGGTATATATTTTTTTATAATCTGCTGTATAGAATATTGTAACAACATAAATGCGTATGGTTGATTCATAATCTAGTTTCTATAAATATATTGCAATGTGTATATAAATATTAATTAATCTAAAGAATTTATGAATAAATATTAATTTCAATTGTTTTGTATATACATTTTTAATTGGGGGTTTGTTTTAAAGAAGAATAACAAATAAATTGTATTATAACCCTGCTATATACTGACATATTATTTGGAGGCACCGCTAGAAGATTATTATATTTATCACATTTATATAATATAATTGTAGTAAATAGAGATTATAAAAAAGAAAAAAAATGGAAAAATGTATTATTTTTTTTATTAATTTTTCAAAATTAAAGGGACATTTAACACCTGATGAAAAATGCTAAAACCTACTTTTTCTTATTAATAAAAATAAAATAATCACTGCTGTCTATTTTATCTGTTCCTCTTACCCCAAACTGTTGACAAAGATTGTTTTGAAGTACAGTGTTGATCCAGTGCTTGATTCTACTATGTAAGCTGCCATATTGTAACGTACCTTACAGAAGCACAGCAGTCACATGACACGCACAGTATATTATTTGTTGCATATACTTAGAGAATCACATCTGTTTGCAGTGTGTGAGCTGCAGTGTCGGAAGATATTTATTTTTTGTCACTCACAGTATAAATGTATTAGCTTTCCCCATCTAATACACATATTATGCAGAACAATTGAAAAAAAAAATTCTTTAAAGCACTGTTTATGTTTTTAACACCCCCCACAGTTTTACTCTTCAAACTGCCCTCGAGTTTTATGCTCTAAGCAAAAGTCATTTCCAGTGAACTTCAGGTACTATTGTCGTAAATCATTGTAAGCTCCGTGAGGGAGAGAGGGAGGGGGAGGCTCTCAGACACGCTGGATATACTGATATACTCCATGCAGAAGATTTTTGCTTCTTATGACCTCTCCTGCTTATGTACCAGCTAATGTGATCACCAGTTAGTAATGATCATCTGGTTTTATTTAGCAGTTTGATCTGCTCTTGTCACACCCTCTGCCAAGACACAGTCACTAGAGCAGAACTCTGTGTGTGATCATCAGAGGGTGTGACAGGAGCAGATCACACTGGTAAATAAAACAGACAATCATTACTAACTGATCACATTAGCTGGTAAATAAGTAGGAGAGATCACAAGAAGCAGAAATCTGCTCTGCACGGAGTATATCAGTATATCCAGCGTGTCTGACTCTGAGAGCCTCCCTCTCACTCTCTCCCTAACGGAGCTTCAGCTTTCAAATGATTTATGACAATAGTGCCTGCCCTGAAGCCGTGCACTGGAAACGGCTTTTGCTTAGAGCATAAAACTTGTGGGCAGTTTGAAGAGCAAAACTGTGGGGGCCGTTAAAAACATAAACAGTTCTTATAAAGCATTTTATTTCCATTATACTGCATAATATGTGTGTTAGATAGGGAAAGCGAATACATTTATACTGTGAGTGACACATAAATATGTATGTTTAGAGGCTGCAGCCAGATGTGATTCTCTAAGTAATATGCTGTTGTGTCATGTGACAGCATCATGAGCATGCGACTGCTGTGCCCCTGAAACGCATGTTACAATATGGCAGCTTAGATAGGAAATTAAGCACTGGATCAACATTGTACTTCAAAGCAATTTCCTTCAACAGTTTGGGATAAAAGGAATGAATAAAATAGAAACAGTGATTATTATTTTTTTACTAATAAGAAAATGTTGGTTTAAGGGATTATTAGAAGACAGGTGTTAAGCATCCCTTTAATATTCATATTTTAATTTTTTTTTTCCTCTGTTGATCAAAATTCTATTAGCGTTTTAATTTAACCAAATATTAAGCCAAAATAATAATGTATTTTACTAGAAGTGAAAATATCTATACTTAGTGTTGAAATATGTTCCCCAAAATTACCCCTCACTCATTAAAAATAGGTGTAAGATTGCGGGTGATTTAAATGATTACCTGTATATGGATTATGCTTGCAATTAAGGATAAAAAAATTGCTATTGATGATGGAAGGTGGAATGAAAAAAGTGAATTATTCCAAGAATTATTAAAAATTAATGAATGCAAAAAAATTCAAAAAATGGGATGAACTAATACTCAAATCCTGGCCCCTTGTAATATGCATTATTGACAAAATGTTCACATTCTTTAGAGAAAAGAATTTGCAAATACAGGGGCTAGATGATAATATTCGCTCATCACGCAAGTGCGAAGAGAGTTTAAAAATGGCCGAAAATGAAATTGTTACATTTAAACAAGACATGGCCGCTTTAGATAAGCATAACCAAAAATTACTAGCCAAAATCCAAGAGTTAAATAAACAACTCGCGCAAAGCCAAAAGAACTTAGTGAACTGAAAAGGCAGTCTAGCAATAATATGCCCCCTTCTGTTAGCAATGCAGGCATGTTTAAAACCCTTAAAGAATTAATGAGAAGTGAATTACAGAACTTTAGGGAAGAGTTTAAACAAAAAAAATCCTTTCAGGTCAGAAATAAACTCCCCACATAGACAGCCACCTCATGTTATAAATTCAGGGAACTGCTACATTTCAGAGGGGGAGGGCAGTGATTATAGTGAGTCAGAGGGCGGAGCCAGCTACCCAAATAGCCCACATAGTACTAACGTATGTAGGGGGTCTCCCTATAGTGAAAGGGCAGATAGGGAACACTCCAACCCTAACAAGAAGGTCCCCAGGAAAGACCAAAATACATCTAATAAGGTATATGACACCCCTAAAATAATTCAATTTTTATGTGGAGCAGTACCTAAGTTTTCCAACAAGGGAACCAATTATATAAGTGACCACATAGTGACCTATGAAAATGCTTTATCCATAATGAATGTTGCTAGTGAGCAGTTAAACATTGAATTTTTGCCCTGGGTATTTGAGGGTAAACAACACAAATTATTTGCTTCACTAAAGAATATGAATATTCATTCCTGGAGTAAAACAAAAAACCAGTGCAAAAAAGAATTTGGGCAATATCGCACTAAAACCGCTGCGAAAATAGCTGTATACGGTTTAAAATGTAGTGCCAATCAAAGCCCTATATAATTCCTTTCTGTACTAAAAAGTGCATACAGTATGGCCGAAGATTACCCCATATCTGAAAGCTCAGAATTTGTGAATTTATTTTACGAAGCATTGCCCGCACACATCAAACTTTTAGCTAGAGATTTTGATGAGAACTGCTCATTGGTCTGGCTGATCAAAGAGAGTACAAAGTTATACTCTATTCAGCTGTCTGGTGAACAGGGGGTTGAAAGGGAACTAAGTCCCAGCCCCAAAATTGTGGCAGAAACTAGGGTGTCACCTAGCTCCCTCAATTTGGAGTCTAATAAGAAAACTTATGTGGAAGTGGCTCGAAAAAACAGGCCTCCCACACAAAGTTTTAACTTTGCCCCTCCCCTATCATTGACCAAGGTGCAGAGAGAATATACTCAAAATGGGGGGCATATCCAGATACATAAATATCCCCAAAGAGATGAACACCCACAAGGTAATCAGTATCCCCGAAAAAAATAAATCCCAAAAGTGGCAGAAATACTCTCAGGGTAACCAGACACCTCAAGCAAATAGTGCTCCCCAAGATATCAATGCTAAACAAGTTGAAATCCAAAGACAACCATGTCAAAATAGGAACAACAGCTATGATTCTGAGGGATCCCAAGGATCCAGGAATCAGTACCCTGGCACATCAAAAAATCTGTCCATGGGTAAAGATAGCTTGTCCATTCAAGTGGGCCAACTTTGTACGCAAGTTAGTCAATTATGTACACTATTTACTAATATGAGTCAAGCTTTGACAGCTCAGCACCCTAATAATCATTTTTTAGGGGTACAGCCAGTGGCCAGCAGTGGGCCACAGGCACAGTCAAATACTGTGGTATTACCTAAGAGAGAGGGGAGAGATATACCAAATATAATGATGAGTGTCAATAATGGTACTAATCATGTTCTCCCCCTACAGCCCAGAAATGGATGCTTTAGCTGTGATGATAAGCAACCTCAGCTGGGAAGTTCTAACAAACCTCTTCCTTTACAGTTTTCAACTAACCTTATTTCCACAGATGCAGTACAGGAATCCTGTCAGCCCTATTATAGAGGAAGAGACTGGTGAGAAAAAAAATGTCCCTGCATCAGGTAACATGGCGTACCCAGGTAACTTGTGGCAAAGCCCACAGATGTGTAATCATGCCAATTTTATGTATGAAATGGTAGAAACTGCAGGGAGATATTATGTATTAGCTGAGCTCCAGGAATCAGTCTTCAACCCTATCATAGGATTAATTGATACTGGATCTCAGGCAACTATTTTGTCCCACAGGTACCACACACGGTTAAATGAGCTGACACCCCACAAACCTAAGATAAAAGAATTTGATGGTTCACTAATAGGTGTTGGGGGAGACAGTCAAAGTCTATGGTACGGCATGGTTAAAACTAAGGCTGGGGAACAGGGTAATAAGACACCCTGTCATTATAGTGGATCTGCCAACTGATTGTTTAATAATTGGTAGTGATTTCCTAAAGCAATTAAGCACCATAATTGATTGCATAACTAATGTAATTTGGTCACAAGTAAAAAGGCTTATTAATTATGAGTGGTCCGGCATATCTCGCACCCGACATAACTCATGTGATGGAAGAGAAGCCAGATGCTGTGAAGATTCCTTTCAGGAATGACTCTATACCTGAAATTTCTATCCTACAAATAGATGATAAGTGTAACATATCTCAGCCTAATGTCACTATCCCTTTAAGACTTCCTTCTCTGACTGCTGCATTTGGGCAGTATTCACATTCAGCTTGCTTGCCTGCCTGCACCTGATTACCTCAGCCTCTTTTTAAGCCTTCTCAGGTCTAATGTGCTTTGCATTAACATTGAAGTGTGATCCTGAACAACAGAGGCTTGTGTCAGTTTCCTGCTTGAACTTACCAACTATTCCAAGATACAGCAATTACTTTTACCTATGCTAAATATCATCAAACCGCAAGTATCAAAAATATCTCCATTCTGTGTCCTGGACACAGCTACTTAATCTCTGAACTTTATTATAAATCAACTATGCTTTTGCTTACCATCACTCTCTAATTACAATAACATCATCTTACTCAGAACTTCATAACTATTTCTGTGCTTCTAGTTGCCATTGCTGAAATAACCTGCAACAAACCTAGGCCTAGATTTGGAGTTCGGCGGTAAAAGGGCTGCTAACGCTCCGCGGGCTTTTTTCTGGCCGCACCATAAATTTAACTCTGGTATCGAGAGTTTAATCAAATGCTGCGTTAGGCTCCAAAAAAGGAGCGTAGAGCATTTTTACCGCAAATTCAACTCTCGATACCAGAGTTGCTTACGGACGCGGCCGGCCTCAAAAACGTGCTCGTGCACGATTCCCCCATAGGAAACAATGGGGCTGTTTGAGCTGAAAAAAAACCTAACACCTGCAAAAAAGCAGCGTTCAGCTCCTAACGCAGCCCCATTGTTTCCTATGGGGAAACACTTCCTACGTCTGCACCTAACACTCTAACATGTACCCCGAGTCTAAACACCCCTAACCTTACACTTATTAACCCCTAATCTGCCGCCCCCGCTATCGCTGACCCCTGCATATTTTTTTAAACCCCTAATCTGCCGCTCCGTAAACCGCCGCCACCTACGTTATCCCTATGTACCCCTAATCTGCTACCCCTAACACCGCCGACCCCTATATTATATTTATTAACCCCTAACCTGCCCCCCACAACGTCGCCGACACCTGCCTACACTTATTAACCCCTAATCTGCCGAGCGGACCTGAGCGCTACTATAATAAATGTATTAACCCCTAATCCGCCTCACTAACCCTATCATAAATAGTATTAACCCCTAATCTGCCCTCCCTAACATCGCCGACACCTAACTTCAATTATTAACCCCTAATCTGCCGACCGGAGCTCACCGCTATTCTAATAAATGTATTAACCCCTAAAGCTAAGTCTAACCCTAACACTAACACCCCCCTAAGTTAAATATAATTTAAATCTAACGAAATAAATTAACTCTTATTAAATAAATTATTCCTATTTAAAGCTAAATACTTACCTGTAAAATAAATCCTAATATAGCTACAATATAAATTATAATTATATTATAGCTATTTTAGGATTAATATTTATTTTACAGGCAACTTTGTAATTATTTTAACCAGGTACAATAGCTATTAAATAGTTAAGAACTATTTAATAGTTACCTAGTTAAAATAATAACAAATTTACCTGTAAAATAAATCCTAACCTAACTTTATAATTAAAACTAACACTACCCTATCAATAAAATAATTAAATAAACTACCTACAATTACCTACAATTAACCTAACACTACACTATCAATAAATTAATTAAACACAATTCCTACAAATAAATACAATTAAATAAACTAGCTAAAGTACAAAAAATAAAAAAGAACTAAGTTACAGAAAATAAAAAAATATTTACAAACATAAGAAAAATATTACAACAATTTTAAACTAATTACACCTACTCTAAGCCCCCTAATAAAATAACAAAGCCCCCCAAAATAAAAAATTCCCTACCCTATTCTAAATTAAAAAAGTTACAAGCTCTTTTACCTTACCAGCCCTGAACAGGGCCCTTTGCGGGGCATGCCCCAAGAATTTCAGCTCTTTTGCCTGTAAAAAAAAAACATACAATACCCCCCCCCCAACATTACAACCCACCACCCACATACCCCTAATCTAACCCAAACCCCCTTAAAGAAACCTAACACTAAGCCCCTGAAGATCTTCCTACCTTGTCTTCACCATACCAGGTTCACCGATCCGTCCTGGCTCCAACATCTTCATCCAACCCAAGCGGGGGTTGGCGATCCATAATCCGGTCCAGAAGAGGCTCCAAAGTCTTCCTCCTATCCGGCAAGAAGAGGACATCCGGACCGGCAAACATCTTCTCCAAGCGGCATCTTCGATCTTCTTCCATCCGGAGCGAAGCGGCAGGATCCTGAAGACATCCAGCGCGGAACATCCATCCGGACCGACGACTGAACGACGAATGACTGTTCCTTTAAGGGACGTCATCCAAGATGGCGTCCCTCGAATTCCGATTGGCTGATAGGATTCTATCAGCCAATCGGAATTAAGGTAGGAATTTTCTGATTGGCTGATGGAATCAGCCAATCAGAATCTAGTTCAATCCGATTGGCCGATCCAATCAGCCAATCAGATTGAGCTCCCATTCTATTGGCTGATCGGAACAGCCAATAGAATGCGAGCTCAATCTGATTGGCTGATTGGATCAGCCAATCGGATTGAACTTGATTCTGATTGGCTGATTCCATCAGCCAATCAGAAAATTCCTACCTTAATTCCGATTGGCTGATAGAATCCTATCAGCCAATCGGAATTCGAGGGACGCCATCTTGGATGACGTCCCTTAAAGGAACAGTCATTCGTCGTTCAGTCGTCGGTCCGGATGGATGTTCCGCGCTGGATGTCTTCAGGATCCTGCCGCTTCGCTCCGGATGGAAGAAGATCGAAGATGCCGCTTGGAGAAGATGTTTGCCGGTCCGGATGTCCTCTTCTTGCCGGATAGGAGGAAGACTTTGGAGCCTCTTCTGGACCGGATTATGGATCGCCAACCCCCGCTTGGGTTGGATGAAGATGTTGGAGCCAGGACGGATCGGTGAACCTGGTATGGTGAAGACAAGGTAGGAAGATCTTCAGGGGCTTAGTGTTAGGTTTCTTTAAGGGGGTTTGGGTTAGATTAGGGGTATGTGGGTGGTGGGTTGTAATGTTGGGGGGGGGGGTATTGTATTTTTTTTTTTACAGGCAAAAGAGCTGAAATTCTTGGGGCATGCCCCGCAAAGGGCCCTGTTCAGGGCTGGTAAGGTAAAAGAGCTTGTAACTTTTTTAATTTAGAATAGGGTAGGGAATTTTTTATTTTGGGGGGCTTTGTTATTTTATTAGGGGGCTTAGAGTAGGTGTAATTAGTTTAAAATTGTTGTAATATTTTTCTTATGTTTGTAAATATTTTTTTATTTTCTGTAACTTAGTTCTTTTTTATTTTTTGTACTTTAGCTAGTTTATTTAATTGTATTTATTTGTAGGAATTGTGTTTAATTAATTTATTGATAGTGTAGTGTTAGGTTAATTGTAGGTAATTGTAGGTAGTTTATTTAATTATTTTATTGATAGGGTAGTATTAGTTTTAATTATAACTTAGGTTAGGATTTATTTTACAGGTAAATTTGTTATTATTTTAACTAGGTAACTATTAAATAGTTCTTAACTATTTAATAGCTATTGTACCTGGTTAAAATAATTACAAAGTTGCCTGTAAAATAAATATTAATCCTAAAATAGCTATAATATAATTATAATTTATATTGTAGCTATATTAGGATTTATTTTACAGGTAAGTATTTAGCTTTAAATAGGAATAATTTATTTAATAAGAGTTAATTTATTTCGTTAGATTTAAATTATATTTAACTTAGGGGGGTGTTAGTGTTAGGGTTAGACTTAGCTTTAGGGGTTAATACATTTATTAGAATAGCGGTGAGCTCCGGTCGGCAGATTAGGGGTTAATATTTGAAGTTAGGTGTCGGCGATGTTAGGGAGGGCAGATTAGGGGTTAATACTATTTATGATAGGGTTAGTGAGGCGGGTTAGGGGTTAATAACTTTATTATAGTAGCGCTCAGGTCCGCTCGGCAGATTAGGGGTTAATAAGTGTAGGCAGGTGTCGGCGACGTTGAGGGGGGCAGATTAGGGGTTAATAAATATAATATAGGGGTCGGCGATGTTAGGGGTAGCAGATTAGGGGTACATAGGGATAACGTAGGTGGCGGCGATTTGCGGTCGGAAGATTAGGGGTTAATTATTTTAAGTAGCTTGCGGCGACGTTGTGGGGGGCAAGTTAGGGGTTAAGAAATATAATATAGGGGTCGGCGGGGTTAGGGGCAGCAGATTAGGGGTACATAAGTATAACGTAGGTGGCGGTCGGCAGATTAGGGGTTAAAAATTTAAATAGAGTGGCGGCGATGTGGGGGGACCTCGGTTTAGGGGTACATAGGTAGTTTATGTGTGTTAGTGTACTTTAGGGTACAGTAGTTAAGAGCTTTATGAACCGGCGTTAGCCAGAAAGCTCTTAACTCCTGCTATTTTCAGGCGGCTGGAATTTTGTCGTTAGAGCTCTAACGCTCACTTCAGAAACGACTCTAAATACCAGCGTTAGAAAGATCCCATTGAAAAGATAGGATACGCAAATGGCGTAAGGGGATCTGCGGTATGGAAAAGTCGCGGCTGAAAAGTGAGCGTTAGACCCTTTAATCACTGACTCCAAATACCAGCGGGCGGCCAAAACCAGCGTTAGGAGCCTCTAACGCTGGTTTTGACGGCTACCGCCGAACTCCAAATCTAGGCCCTAGTTTGATAAAACAGTAATTAATGCCTGAGACTTGTAAGTTGTCTATCACTTGTGCTGCTCTGATTATACTGATATACAGCTTTACATAATATAATGAACTGTGAACCTGCAACAAACCTTGGTTTGCATATAAATGCACAAAACAGTAATTAATGCCTAAGACTTACAACTTGTCTCATTTGTGTTACTCTGCTTATACTGATGTACAGCTCTTCATAATATTATGAACTGTGAACCTGCAACAAACCTTGGTTTGCATATATATGCACAAAACAGTAATTAATGCCTAAGACTTGCAACCTGTTTATCACTTGTGCTGCTGTGTTTAACCCTGACATACAACCTTATAAAACATTATGTACTGTGAACCTACAACAAACCTTAGTTTGCATCTAAGTAACAAACTTCTACCTGTTTACTTTGGAGCCTGAACATTGCTATATATTTCTCTCATTGAATCCTGCAGCTACTCCTGTTAACTAATTATAACTCACAGTGAAGCCAGAATATATTGTAAACAAATATTGCACCCTCCATTAATTCTTCAATAACTTCTAGCAACTATGAATCACAGAATATCATCTAGCCACGTCCAGGATACTCTTCCCCGGGTCAGGGGTCGGTGTCTTCAAATCCCTACCACTGCCCCGAGGGTCTGTTTCCTGAGCGCATGTACACCGGATCATGACAATAAGACTCTTTTAAGTGGCTCTGATGGTAATACTTTTAAAATTTTGCCTGGGAAGATAGCAAATATTTCCTTAGACAGCGATGTATTAACCGTATACCTCCACAACAGGGACCCTAAATCCCCTAAAGGAGGAGATCATTTGCAATTCCTTGCAGAAATTGTGAAAGTTAAGGATGATCTATTTATCCCTATGCAAGTGCATGACCTTGGTAAAACCAAGCATGCTAAATTGAACTATAAACAGGAAGCTAGCTACACAAGCAAAGGTTTATTAGCTCAGATCGCTAAACCTAAGGTGATTAAATATCTTTCACCCCAAGACCACTGTGTCCATGGCCTGGATGACAGGTCTGAAAGCTATAATGTCACTGCTAAATGTTTATTATCTATCTCTATAGGTAATAAATCAGCAAAGCATCTGTTTTTAGTTTTAAATAATCTCCATAATCAAATATACATTGGCAATGACCTCTTACATAGATATACCATACAAATAGATTTGATTAACCTTTGCCTCTGGAGCAGGTTAAAAGGGGACCCTGAAGTATTTCAGGGTGAAAATGCCACCTTGAAATCAACCAGCAATTGCTGTGAATATGCAGGTGTCTAACGACGGTGTAATTCCTGCTGGGGCTGATAAATTCCTCTTATCCTTACAGGTAAAAAGAGGTCAGAAAAACTTCTGAAACACTAATTTGCCTCTCCCATAGAATGCAAGATCTGGGTATCACAATGACCCATACTCCTATGGTAAATATTGGAACTATTCCAATACATGTTATTGTGCATAACATGACCCCACAGAACATCACCTTATCCAAGGGAACTACTATAGGATATGTGATGGAATCAAGTTATTAAACTTTTGGATTCCAGAATAATGTAATTGGGCTAATACCTGAAGGATACAGGTTTTTATTGGTCCAGTAACAAGGGCATCAAGAAGTAACAAATACATGTTGACAATAAGGTGTCTATTCACTAAATGGGTAGAGTGCATTAGTGCACCTAACAATAGTGCTGAAAAATGTAGTAGTTTCCACATTTTGGTCATCACTTCGCTAGTGAAGTGGGTTCCCTGATCGAATTTGATTCTCTTGGGTAAACCAAATCTGGAAAACACATGGTTGATGCCTAGATAATGGACATAAATATAAGGATCGAAAAACAACAGACTCTCTACATAGAAGACGGTCTATGATGCATGGGGGGGTAGTTATCAAGCCGTCAACCTCAAATACGCTGGAATTCCGCAGCGTATTTGTGGCGAGGCTGATTCGCCTTAGTTATCAAAGGCTCGAGACCGGCAAAAGTAGAATTTTGTGACGTAAGCTTTGCGGCACATTCTCACTACTTTTGCTAGTTATCAAATGACTAGCAGGTACGCTCGGCACTTTTACAGCCCAGCGTACCTGGTTTTCAAACCGCCACCCCTGGAGGCGGCGGATCCCATAGGAATCAATGGGAGTCTGACCATAGCGAAAGTACAAGTTCGCTGCTGACAGACATCCCATTGATTTCTATGGGAGCTGTCTGCACCTAACACCCTAACATGTACCCCGAGTCTAAACACCACTAATCTGCCCCCCCTACACCGCCGCAACTAAATAAAATTATTACACCTAAACCGCCGCTCCCGGAGCCCACCGCAAGCTACTCTATACATATTAACCCCTAAACCGCCGCTCCCGGAGCCCACCGCAACTATAATAAATGTATTAACCCCTAATCCGCCGCTCCCTGAACCCGCCGCAACCTATATTAAATGTATTAACCCCTATCCTGCCCCCCCTACACCGTCGCCACCTATAATACATTTATTAACCCCTAATCTGCCCCCCTACACGGTCGCCACCTATAATAAATGTATTAACCCCTATCCTGCCCCCCACTACGCCGCCACCACTGTAATAAAATTATTAACCCCTAAACCTAAGTCTAACCCTAACCGTAACGCCCCTAAATAATATTTTTTATTATTAACTAAATTATTCCTATTTAAAACTAAATACTTACCTATAAAATAAACCCTAATATAGCTACAATATAAATAATAATTATATTGTAGCTATCTTAGGATTTATTTTTATTTTACAGGTACCTTTCAATTTATTTTAACTAGGTACAATAGCTATTAAATAGTTATTAACTATTTAATAGCTTACCTAGCTAAAATAAACTGAAATTTACCTGTAAAATAAATCCTAACCTAAGTTACAATTACACCTAACACTACACTATACTTTAATAAAGTAGCTTAAAATTGTTGTAATATTTTTAAAATGTTTGTAACTTATTTTTTTATTTTTTGTAACTTAGCTTGTTTTTATTTTTTGTACTTTAGTTTGTTTATGTAATTGTATTTAATTGTAGTTATTTGTAGGTAGTTTATTTAATCAATTTAATGATAGTGTAGTATTAGGTTTAATTGTAACGTAGGTTAGGATTTATTTTACAGGTAATTTTGTATTTCTTTTAGCTAGGCAGTTATTAAATAGTTAATAACTATTTAATAACTATTCTAACTAGCTAAAATAAATACAAAGTTACCTGTAAAATAAATATAAATCCTAAGATAGCTACAATATAATTATTATTTATATTGTAGCTATATTAGGGTTTATTTTACAGGTAAGTATTTACTTTTAAATAGGAATAATTTATTAAAGTATAGTGTAGTGTTAGGTGTAATTGTAACTTAGGTTAGGATTTATTTTACAGGTAAATTTCAGTTTATTTTAGCTAGGTAAGCTATTAAATAGTTAATAACTATTTAATAGCTATTGTACCTAGTTAAAATAAATTGAAAGGTACCTGTAAAATAAAAATAAATCCTAAGATAGCTAGAATATAATTATTATTTATATTGTAGCTATATTAGGGTTTATTTTATAGGTAAGTATTTAGTTTTAAATAGGATTAATTTAGTTAATAATAAAAATATTATTTAGATTTATTTAATTAATATTTAAGTTAGGGGGGCGTTAGGGTTAGGGTTAGACTTAGGTTTAGGGGTTAATAATTTTATTACAGTGGCGGCGGCGTAGTGGGGGGCAGGATAGGGGTTAATAAATTTATTATAGGTGGCGACAGTGTAGGGGACGCAGATTAGGGGTTAATAAATGTATTATAGGTGACGACGGTGTAGGGGGGCAGGATAGGGGTTAATAGGTTTAATATAGGTTGCGGCGGGTTCAGGGAGCGGTGGTTTAGGGGTTAAACTATTTAGTTGCGGAGAGGTGCGGGATCAGCAGGATAGGGGTTAATAACTTTATTATAGAGGGCGACGGTGTAGGGGGGGCAGGATAGGGGGTTACTAGGTGTACTGTAGGTGGCAGCGGTGTCCGGGAGCGGCGGTTTAGGGGTTAATACATTTATCAGAGTTGCGTCAGGGTCTAGGAGCGGCGGTTTAGGGGTAATACATTTATAAGAGTTGCGGCAGGGTCTAGGAGCGGCGGTTTAGGGGTTAGTAACTTTATTGAGTTGCGGGGGGCTCCGGTATAGGGATAGAACAGTGTAGTTAGTGTGAGTGCTTAGTGACAGGCTAGCAATAAAGCTGGGAAAAAGCCGAAGGGCAGCGAGATCGGATGAGTGATAACTCTCACAGTCCGCTGCTCATCGCCCCGCGGCTTTTTGACAGCTTTTTTTTATAACTTAGGCGAACGTATTCAAGGTCCGCTGCGGCGAAGGTAGGTGAGCTTAGGCGGGCGTATTGGGCCGGCGAAGGCAGAAAAGTAGACGGCTTGATAACTACCCCCCATGCTGTCAAAACACTCACCAAGTACAACTGATTTTAAGCCAAATCCAATACATGTGTCCTACATCCATTGAAAATTGGAAGGGGGAATTATGTCAGGGTACCTGTGCAATAATACTGAATAAACTACAGATGTATCCCAGAATGTAATATTTCATTTTAGCTAATATCTAATTTGATATAAACGGATCTCACTACAACCCCTGTCCCCCTCACTGCTGTTTAAGACAAGTGAGGACAAAAGGATGACATTTGGTTAAATTAGTGAAGATAGAAAATAAACATTTAGCCTTTGAAGCTCATAGCTCCACATGAAGGATAAACATTGGGCCTGATAATTACCCGAGCCTGGGAGCATTCTGGAGTGTTGGAGACAGGATTTTCTACATAAGTCAGATAATCGAACAGAATTTCTGAGAATGTAGTAATTAGCACAGGCCTGTTAATTTCCCCTGAACCTCAGATACACAAAGAATCTGAACTCAAGTTACCTACAGACATATGGGAATGCTGTGACTTAATCTTCATATAAGAATATATTAACAACATGTGTGTGTGTATATATATATATATATATATATATATATATATATATATATATATGTGTGTGTGTGTGTGTGTGTGTGTGTATTTATGTGTATATGTATTGATCTGAATCTAACTGTATTGGATAGATGTCTGCTGTTATGAAGGGCTGCATTGGTGAATTTGAAATGTGTTATAGAGTCTCAGAATAACAACATTGTTTCTTTCATTTCAGACTGAGGAGAATACAGTAAATTGTCCCATAAATTATATATATATTGTGTTATTCATGCACTCAAAATAACACTATCAAGAGATGTACAAAGATGTGGGCTATATTTATATTGAAAAGGAATGAGACTCCAATAAGCATATTTTAGCATAGAACTGATAATATACTCGTGTTTGATCTCAAATTGTACATTTTCAATTATATTAAATGGAATATATATGCTGACCAGATAAGTTTATTAATACTGAAAATTAAAGTATATTTAATAAACATTTTAAAGGTTAGATATTAAGCTTTAGCAGTATTGATAGTGAGACTGCATTTCTGGTTATCTGCTGCCCCCTCGTGGATTAAAACTGGTATGAGAGCCAAATGAGTTGACTGTTTAAAACATATGCCAAACCAAATAGCCTATGAGATCTTCAGATCCCAGAGCAAATCAGACACAAGCATCTGAGGGCCTATAATAATCTTGTGGGAATGATTAAAGAAAAGAAGGAGGTGGTTTACCTGATAAAGGTTGCCACACACAGTAGACAAGGGACACACAGACTCAAAGAAGCATAAGTTATGGAGAGGAAAATACACAGGCTTTATGCCAAGTAGATTCTCTGCCATTTTGGGACACTTTCTTGAATAAAGAAAGATAACAGTTTTGAGGCCTGTACCTTTGTGATATAGTCGATAAATCCTTCTTAGATGACCCACAAGAAATTCTGGAAACTGAATAATCATTTGGTTATGTTGTAACGTATGGCAGTGACTATAATTTAAAATTTTAAAGCAAACACGTTCAATATTGAATATACAGTTTAATTGAAGTTAATAATTTTAAAAGGGCACTTTGTATTTTATGCTGATATCCATAGTCCTGTGTAGTCTTAGCTAGTCCCATAAATTGGCTGTTCACATTAATGAGATATATAATTTCTAGTGTTTTTAATTGACATGATATAGAATCATTTTTGGGCTAAGTTACTTAATTATATTTGTCTGAAAGTTATCTTAAATCAATCGAGACCCAGTAAGATTTGTGTGAGGTATCTTGGTATATTGTTTGTCTGGACACTGTGAAGTTGGTGGTCCATATTCTGGTACTTCATTGTGGTATTTTAATGTGATTCATTGCGAGTAAGGTTAATTTTAAAGGTATATATTTTTTATGATCTGCTGTATAGAATATTGTAACAGCATAAATGCAATGGTTGAATATCATGTTTGCACAGATATGCAGGCCAGGTAATTCCATTCACACACATATACAGGTACCACATGCACACACATACAGCACCGACATTTACACATATACAGGCACCGCATGCACTAACATACAAATATCCCTATTTGTAACATAGTAACATACATAGTAGATGAGGTTGAAAAAAGACCAAAGTCCATCAAGTTCAAACTATACAAATCTAAAATACTTACAAAAAGCTCCAGTTAAACTTAAATAATCCCACTAAAAGGTGACCCATTTAATACTAGCAATCATATTTATGAATTTTATTTATAGACAGAAATGTATCCAAACAATTTTTAAATGCATCTAGGGTATTGGCATTCACCACCTCCTTTGGTAATGATTTCCACAATTTTATTGATCTTACAGTGAAAAATTGTTTCCATTGCAGGAGATTAAATCTCCTTTCCTCCAACCTTAAATTGTGACCTTTGGTCACAAACAATTTTCTTGGAATAAACAGAGCTTCTGCCATCTTTGTATATGGGCCTTGAATATATTTATATAAAGTAATAATGTCACTTCTCAAGTGCCTTGTTTCTAAAGAAAACAGACCCAGTTTGGCTAGTCTCTCCTCATAGCTAAAATTATCCAAATATTTTATTAGCTTTGTGGCCCTTCTCTGAACTTTTTCTAGTTCTTCAATATCTTTTTTTGCGATCGGTCCCCAGAACTGCACTTCATACTCAAGGTGAGGTCTTACCAGGACATTATATAATGGCAGAATTATGCTTTCCTCCCTTAAATCAATGCCTCTTTTAATACATGCTAGTATCTTATTAGCCTTTGAAGCCACTGCCCTGCATTGTGCAACCGTCTTTAGCTTGTTATCTATTACTACCCCAAATCCTTTTCCTCCTGTGTTTGGCTAAGTCTTGTCCCATTTAGATAATATGCTGCCTGCTTATTTTTACTTCCAAGATGTAGAACCTTGCATTTTCCCGTATTAAATCTAATTTTCCATTTACCTGCCCATACTTCTAATTTTTGCATGTCCTTTTGTAACGAAAGTTCATCCTGCTCTGACCTAATGACCTTACTTAACTTAATATCATCTGCAAAAATAGAGATGTCGCTATTTAATCCTTGCTCAAAGTCATTTATAAAAATATTAAAAAGAATAGGGCCCGGACTTCCGGTGGGCAGGCCAAGGGAGAAGCAGCAAGCGAGAGGAGCTCTGTACAAAACTGCACCAAAGAACCATTTAAAATATCTTTTTGTGCTGCCTTTTGCTGCTGCAAGCCCAGTGCCCACCAATTAATCCTAGGCAGAGTTTGCTGCCCAGAGTGGAGGAGTAATTTGAGGAACTTCCTCCATATTTTTGGAAGTGAGCCGTACATCGCTCCACCACCGAAGTCGGACACTTGCAAGAGGCGCTACTGACCTAACCGAGCAGAGACTGTGACGGCACCTTACTGACACCGCTAAACGGCGGTGTGGCCCGGAGTCAGACCAGCTAGACTGGAGGAGTACCCGCCGCTGAAAGGACGCCTTCGGGATCCCACGTGGACCGCTACCCCCAAACGCTGAGACACCATTGTAAGGGTCACTGGCCGTTCTGGTCTGGGCAAATACAGATTGCCCCGCTTTGGAGGGGCCCTATTGCACTCTGAGCACGCCGCCAACTGCCCCACCTGTGCTGCATCCACCGGAGGAATGGCCACGCAGTGTGAATTGTTTGGCGCGAAACCGGACGCCATCTTGAAGGCAAGGCCTCCCTCCCTAAACTCCGGGTGCAAGTTCCGGATCACAGCATTGGTAACGTACAGCCCTCACACACCTTCTTGGGGGCCCCCACTAACATTAACAACATCTGCACAATTTTTTTGGGATATGAACACATCACTGCACTGTTTATAGCATGGGGGGCTGGGGGCAATGATCCTTCTGCACCGCTCCTTACAGGCCGCACATACTGCACTCCTGAAAGTGGATGTTGAACAACTTAACCTAACCTTGTTTGTGTGAAAAGGGACCCTATGCTGTGTTTTGCTTTTCACATTCTATCATGCTGACTGAGATGTGAGCAGCCCCCCCCCCCAACATCTAAAATATTTCAGGACAGGCTACGCAGGGCAGAGATCTTGGGGCCTGTCAGACTCTAAACATATTGGGCACGGAGACAGGAGGTAATTTGCTTTCTAGGGGGTCAACCAGTTCAATTAACTTGCCCCTTCCACTCTTCACTGTGAGACTGTGAAACTGTGAAACTGATTGATACTGACACCTCAAGCCTCCATATTGAAGATCACACGCCCTGTACCCTTACAAGAGGATAGCTCAAAGACGCTGTGCTGAAAGACCTGTGCTGGTTTCTACCTCCCCAAAGGGGGAGATACTGTACTAAATCTATTATATAGAGTGTTTGCAATAACACATGCTTTTCTTTCCTAGCAGGCTGTCATTGTTGTAATTCCTTGGTGATTCAATTGTACTGTGTTTTTAATTCGCTGAGAGGGATTGCCTGGTATAGGTTACTAAACCATATAGAAAACAACATAAATCAGTTATAGCCCGCTGCCAGGGCAGTACTCATATGTGTGCATAGCTTTACCTTTACTAGGGGGTTGTATGTCTACCATTGTATGGGTATATGGAGAGATATCTAACAAGTAATCCCATGGCGAGTCGCAACAAAGCTAACTCTGGCAGAAATAAATCTGGAGCTGAATCTTCTAGCCAGGGCTCTAGTACGGATATATGCCTAGATAACACACCGCTTGACACCCACCCTATTGTTAAGCAGATATCCCTGCTTTTTATGCCCAAAATTGATAACCTGCAGAGAGGGGTTGATACACTCACAGATGATGTTAACCAATTCTCCACCAGGGTAGCAGAAGCGAAGAATAGAATCTCTGATTTAGAGGACTCTAATGCATCAAACACTAATAAGATTGAGATCTTGGAAAGACAAGCTATGGCCCTCCAGTTAAAAGTAGATGACCTAGAAAATAGGTCGAGACGCAATAATGTGCGACTCCTCGGTCTCCCTGAAACAATAAAACAAGCAGACATCATTCACTTTGTTGAAAATACCCTTCCCTCACTGTTAAAAATCCCCACACAGGATCTTATGGGGGGGAGGGTGGAGCGAGCTCATAGGGTGGGTCCAGAGAGAGCGGGCCTAGATAATATGTCCCAGCCCCGGCCAATAATGATTAAGTTCTTACATTTCCAGACTAAAACAGCAATACTAAGAGCATATAGAAAGTTAGATGGCTTAATGTATGAAAATGCACGCTTGCTTCTTTTCCAGGATTTCTCGGTGGATCTCATGAAATGCCGTAGATAATTCTCACCAATCTGCTCTAGGCTCCACAGGGAGAGTAGACAAGCCTTCTTACTGTATCCTGCTAGGCTCAAAAAAAAGTTTTTTGATACTCCTAACTCAGCTCAGGATTTTCTAGAGGGAGGGGGGGTTCCCCACGTAGCCCACGCCAGAATCGCCCAAGAGGAGATGAGGGCTGAGGGCCTTAGCTGCGTGAGACACATTTCCCTTCATCAGGGCGCTGCTCTGATTTTTAAGCTAAGTTAAATGCCTTGATGGCTATAGGTATAATTGAATGTAGTCCTGCTGCTATATGCAGACATAATACTTTGGAGTTAAGTTTACATTTTGTATGTTTCATATGATCTATGTACTTGTGCACCCTGGTTTTGGCTGGGGGGCAGATGAGGCAACCGGGGGTGCGCCTTTGCGGCAGTGCTGTGGCTACACCTAATTGTGGTGGTGTGACAGAAGCGGATCGGATCTGGACCAGCCCTCTGGGGTGGCCTCTGTGCTGGTGCGGGCGTGGCCTCGGTTTCTATTACCTGGGTTGCTCTTATTTACTACTGAGCTCTTTTATAGTATACTGCCTGACATATTGCTCTGTTTCATTACGGGGCCCACGCAGGCTCTTGTGTATGGGATACAACCCACAAATTTATTCAGCATTCATGAATGTTGTTACAAGTTATTGTAAATGTTTAGGTTATGTGAAATATGTAAGTGGAAGCCACATGATGTATATGTGTGGGGATAGAGGTACTACAAAATGCTATAAGACAGTTTTCTTGAAAATATTCAGAGCATTGGCTATTATAGAATGTACGGTACTGATGAGAGATTTACTATGTTCGCTCGTTTGCCTGAACAAATCAAATTGTTTAAAGAATGTTCAACTGTTTATTAACATCCATGTACACATGTATTATTTGCAGATGGTAGTTTACTTATATCTCCCACGAACACTGACAGTTTTAAAATGTACTGTATGGATGAGGGGTTTATTATGTTCACTCGGCTACTTGAATAACACAGAACGCCCAACAAATGTGCAACTGTCAATAACCATCTATGTTTATTCTTACTTCATGCAGATACCGTGGCGGGACCCAGAGAAATTCACACCTACCTGTATTCAGTGCAGAGACAGGACCCCTAGGACCAGTCTATGTAAGCAATACTTCCGTTTGTCATGATTTCGTCCGTTCATTGCCGTGTCGCCGCGGCTCCCGGATCTCCTCTGTGTGACTGACGTCACGTTGCTTAGCAACGTGACGCTTTCTCGACACACCCCTCTGATGACGTTGCCGCTCCTGCCTTTAAACCACGGCGGGAGATCTGAATCGGGGCCCGTTTGTTTGTTTCCCTTGGAGTTTGTGAGTACCTTGTCAAAATCTGTTTTCCTGATACCGACTTCTGCCTGCCTGACCAAGCCTTTTGCCTTAACCCTTTTGCTGATATTTGGATACCGACTTCTGCCTGTCTGACCAAGCCTTTTGCCTTAACCCTTTTGCTGATATTTGGATACCGACTTCTGCCTGTCTGACCAAGCCTTTTGCCTTAACCCTTTTTGCTTATGTTTGGATGCCGACTTCTGCCTGCCTGACCTTGCTTTTGCCTTATTCCACAATCATTTCTTTGATTAATAAAACCTGCTTAAAGGGACATTTTATTTTACAAACTGCAAAGGAGAACTTTGACTTTCTGTTTTGTTATAACCTGCTTAAAGGGACATTTACTTTTACAAGTTGCAAAGGAGAACTTTGACTTTCTGTTTTGTTATAAGCCTGCTTAAAGGGACATTTACTTTTTCAAAGCTGCAAAAGGGAACTTTGTTACAAGCCTGCTAATGAGGACCTTTTTTCTAAGCTGCAAATAAGAGCATTTCCTTTATATTCTTTGACCTGCTTAAAGGGACGTTTTTTCCTTGGTGGTTTCCCTGCATTCTGGAGCAACTATTATTTTTTGTAATCTTTCTCATCTGTTTCCTGAGTGGGTCACGTCCTGGATATTTCTCAGTGTGCTAGCGTGTGCTTTCTATTCACGCTAGCAGTTGGGTTGCATCCCGGACTGATTCCAAAGCGGCTGACATTACAAACGGGCCATAAAAATGGACCCCACTGAATTATCCATGGCCGTGGCTCACCAGGGACAGCTTTTGGGATCTCATGCCACTCACTTGCAGTCTCTGGACACTAAACTTGATCAAATAACTGCTCTATTACAAAATTTGGTTGCTACCGCACCTCCCAATCCTAATCCCAATCCTAATCCTATTGAGGCATTACCTCCTTCGATTCCTAACAATCAGTCTCAGGTACAACTAAGTCCCAGGATACCTCTTCCGGATAAATATGATGGGAATCCTGAAGAATGTAGAGGCTTTCTGAATCAATGCCGTCTTCATTTCCGAAATAGCCCTACTCTTTTTGCTACTCCCTCTTCTAGAATCACATTTCTTATTTCCTTAATGAAAGGAAAAGCCTTGGCTTGGGTATCACCTTTGCTAGAAAAGAATGATCCTATACTTTTGGATGTTGATACATTTCTATCTATGTTCTCAAATGTATTCGATAAACCTGGAAGGTCATCCGCTGCTGAAGCCACTCTCCTGGATTTACGTCAAGGTAATCAACCAGTCTCTCAATACGCTATTGAGTTCCGCACCCTTGCCTCTGAAACCACTTGGAATCAGGGAGCACTCAGAGCCGCTTTCCGTAAAGGACTTTCTGAGCGTCTCAAGGATGAATTGGTGTATCGTGAACTTCCAGAGTCCTTAGAAGCCTTAATAAATCTCTGTATCAGTCTCGACGCCAGGTTTCGTGAACGCCAACAAGAAAAGGATAGAACACAGAGGTCTTCAACTCGAACTCCTTTTCGTTTGGCTCCTCGTTTTTCTAATCCAGTCACTCCAGTCTCTCCTACTACTGATCAGGCTGAACCCATGGAAGTGGGAAGTATAAAATTAACTGAGACTGAACGCTTGAGAAGACGGACTCTTGGCTTATGTCTGTATTGTGGCCTTAAAGGGCATTTATTAAGGGATTGTCCTACTAGGCCAGTAAAAGCCAGGGCTTAACTCTAGTCCAGGGAACTGAGTTAAGCCAAAACAGTTGCCATTCCCTATACAAGAAACTCTTTGTTCCAGTAACCCTTCTAATTGGACATAAGAAGATTTATACCCAAGCTCTAATTGATTCTGGTGCTGGAGGAGTGTTCATTGACTCTTCATTCGTCTCTACTCACTCTATACCCTTACTAAAGAAGGAGTATTCCATTTCAGTCTCTATGGTCAGTGGAGATCCTTTGGGTTCTGGATATATTCAGTTTTCTACTCAACCCTTACTCCTCACCGTAGGAATACTTCATTCCGAGACAATTTGTTTTGATGTCATCCCCACTCCACAATTTCCTATTACCTTGGGATTACCCTGGCTCCAAATTCACAATCCCATTTTTTCTTGGACTTTCGGTGAACTCACTTCCTGGGGATCTACATGCCAGACTAAATGTCTTCAAAAGATAATCAAGTTACCACTCACTATTGCTCTCACAGTTGAAACTCCGGACTCCTTACCTATGCCTTATCATGACTTTGTGGATGTTTTCTCCAAAAAAGAAGCTGAACGTCTTCCTCCTCACCGCCCTTTTGATTGTCCCATTGATCTCCTTCCCGGGGCTGCCTATCCTCGAGGCAAGACATATCCACTTTCTAAACCAGAAAACATGGCTTTGGAAGAATATATTAAAGACAATCTGGCTAGAGGATTTATTCGACCCTCCTCTTCCCCTGTAGGGGCTGGTTTCTTTTTTGTAGGAAAAAAGGATGGCGGATTAAGACCCTGTATTGATTATCGAGGATTAAATCAGATTACCATCAAGAACAGTTATCCTCTACCCCTTATTCCTGAACTTTTTACTTATCTTCAGGGAGCCACCATATTCACCAAACTCGACCTACGTGGTGCATACAATCTGATCCGTATACGCAAAGGAGATGAGTGGAAGACTGCCTTTAACACTCAATTTGGGCATTATGAATATTTGGTCATGCCCTTCGGGCTATGCAATGCTCCGGCGGTTTTTCAACATTTTGTAAACGAGATCTTTCGTGATTTTTTGAATATTTTTGTCATCATATACCTTGATGACATCTTAATTTTTTCTCAGAATCACCAAGATCATGTGCACCACGTCAAGAAAGTACTTCAACGTTTAAGAGAATTCCATCTGTTTGCTAAATTGGAGAAATGTTCTTTCCATCAAAAATCCATACCCTTTCTGGGTTATGTAATATCGGCATCTGGATTTGAAATGGACCCTACTAAACTTTCTGCCATTTTGGATTGGCCTAGACCTGATTCTTTGAAGGCTTTACAACGTTTTCTAGGCTTCGCCAACTACTACAGGAAGTTCATCAAGAATTTTGCTACTATTACTTCTCCTCTTACTGCTCTCACTAGAAAAGGACAAAACTGTAAAAAATGGCCTCCTGAGGCTATAGAAGCTTTTGAGTCTCTCAAAGAAGCTTTTTCCTCTGCACCTATTCTCCATCATCCAAATCCTGAGTTTCAATTTATCCTGGAAGTTGATGCTTCCTCTGTTGCTGCTGGAGCTGTTCTGTCTCAACGAATACCAGAGACTGGAAAGATTCATCCTGTTGCTTTCTTCTCTAAAAAATTCACTCCTTCTGAATTTAACTATGACGTAGGGAATAAAGAGTTGCTTGCCATCAAAATGGCATTGGATGAATGGAGACATTGGCTGGAAGGTACTTCTTTGCCATTTACTATACTCACTGATCATAAGAACCTTCTGTATCTCCAAACAGCCAAACGATTGAATTCCAGGCAAGCACGCTGGTCATTATTCTTCTCCCGGTTTCACTATAATTTGTCTTACATACCTGGTTCAAAAAATAGACGCCCTTTCCAGACAATTTCAAGATTCCCCAGTTCCTGAGTCTGGTACCATTCTCCAACCTCATGAAGTCATAGCCCAGTTAACAACTTCCTGGTTACAAGAATTACAGTCTGCTCAAGGGAATCTTCCTTTGTCCTGTAAACCTCCCGATGGTTTACTCTTTGTTCCTGAACGCCTTCGTTCCAAGATTTTATTTTGGGCTCATGATAGTCCCCTTTCTGGACATCCTGGCATCAGTATTACCACTCGAAACCTCAAACAACATGTCTGGTGGCCTACTCTCTCTCAAGATGTGAAGGATTACGTCTCAGTATGCACACAATGTGCCATGAACAAAACTCCACGCCAACTTCCTTCAGGATTGCTCCAACCATTGCCTATACCTCACCAGCCTTGGACTCATGTATCCATGGACTTCATTACCGACCTTCCCTTGTCCGCTGGAAACAATACTATCTGGGTGGTGGTCGACAGGTTCACTAAGACTGCCCATTTGGTACCCTTACCAGGATTACCATCTGCCAAAAGACTCTCTGAACTTTTTATTTCACATATTGTAAGAATCCATGGATTTCCTCTAGATATTGTTTCAGATAGAGGGGTACAGTTTGTTTCTCGATTTTGGAGGTCACTTTGTAAACATTTTGGAACTACTATATCTCTCTCTACTTCTCACCACCCACAATCGAATGGCCAGACTGAAAGAGTAAACCAGTGTCTTGAAACATATCTTAGACATTATGTGGATCATTATCACTCTAACTGGACTTCTTACCTTCCTTTGGCTGAATTGGCTCATAATGCCCGGTACAATTCCTCCCTTCAGACTTCTCCTTTTCATGCAGCTTACGGATATCAGCCCAGAACATTTCCTTTGCATACTTCCTCCACAGTGAATCCTGCTTCTGATCTTACAGCCCGAAGATTAACTCGACATTGGCAGAAAATACATCGTATTCTTTCTGTAACTTCTAGACGTTACAAGTTCTTTTCAGACCTTCGACGGAAGAAAGCTCCCAAATATCGCCCTGGTGATAAAGTTTGGATTTCCTCTCGATTTCTTCGCCTGAAACAACCTTCTAACAAATTGGGACCACGATACGTGGGTCCTTTCCGAATACTGGGTCAGGTGTGTTCTACTGCTTATCGGGTGGCTTTACCCAAGACTCTCAAAGTCCATCCGGTATTCCATGTTTCTCTTTTAAAACCTGTGATGACTAACAGGTATTCTAAGCCTTTTTCTAAACCTCCACCGTTATTTGTGCATGGACACCCTGAGTTTGAGATCAGCCATATTCTAGATTCCAAGTTGCGTGGCAAGAAATTGTATTATCTCATTCATTGGAAAGGTTATCCAGTCACAGAACGTTCTTGGGAACCGGCTCATCAAGTAAATGCTCCTACTTTGATCAAGACCTTCCACAAGACTCATCCTGATAGGCCTGGTCCTGTCCCCCGGAGGGGTCCTTGAGGAGGGGGGTGCTGTCATGATTTCGTCCGTTCATTGCCGTGTCGCCGCGGCTCCCGGATCTCCTCTGTGTGACTGACGTCACGTTGCTTAGCAACGTGACGCTTTCTCGACACACCCCTCTGATGACGTTGCCGCTCCTGCCTTTAAACCACGGCGGGAGATCTGAATCGGGGCCCGTTTGTTTGTTTCCCTTGGAGTTTGTGAGTACCTTGTCAAAATCTGTTTTCCTGATACCGACTTCTGCCTGCCTGACCAAGCCTTTTGCCTTAACCCTTTTGCTGATATTTGGATACCGACTTCTGCCTGTCTGACCAAGCCTTTTGCCTTAACCCTTTTGCTGATATTTGGATACCGACTTCTGCCTGTCTGACCAAGCCTTTTGCCTTAACCCTTTTTGCTTATGTTTGGATGCCGACTTCTGCCTGCCTGACCTTGCTTTTGCCTTATTCCACAATCATTTCTTTGATTAATAAAACCTGCTTAAAGGGACATTTTATTTTACAAACTGCAAAGGAGAACTTTGACTTTCTGTTTTGTTATAACCTGCTTAAAGGGACATTTACTTTTACAAGTTGCAAAGGAGAACTTTGACTTTCTGTTTTGTTATAAGCCTGCTTAAAGGGACATTTACTTTTTCAAAGCTGCAAAAGGGAACTTTGTTACAAGCCTGCTAATGAGGACCTTTTTTCTAAGCTGCAAATAAGAGCATTTCCTTTATATTCTTTGACCTGCTTAAAGGGACGTTTTTTCCTTGGTGGTTTCCCTGCATTCTGGAGCAACTATTATTTTTTGTAATCTTTCTCATCTGTTTCCTGAGTGGGTCACGTCCTGGATATTTCTCAGTGTGCTAGCGTGTGCTTTCTATTCACGCTAGCAGTTGGGTTGCATCCCGGACTGATTCCAAAGCGGCTGACACCGTTCCTTCTCCCTTCCTCCCCCCCCCTCTTTTTTTTTTTCTCCTTTCTCCACTCGCAGGGATACCATTCCCGTATATTTTTTTTATCTGCCCCCCTGTGGCCTTGTGCATGCATACACATGAGCATTCTCTGGTTCATGTTAAACCTTAACTTTTAACCTATATACATGAAATGTAGAGGGGATTCATTCCCCTACCAAGAGAAAAACAATCCTTACACAATTAAGGAAACTAGGAGCTGACATTGCGTTTCTCCAGGAGACACACTTGTCTGATCAAGAACATGACAAGCTGCTAAGGGACTGGGTAGGCAGGGTCGAATATGCTTCATATAGTAGGGCTAGTAGGGGGGTCGCTATATTGTTTGGTAAAAAATTAGAGATAGACATTAGGGAGGTAATACGGAGCAAGGACGGCAGATATATTGTAGTGCATGCGCAAATAGCTGGACATTCATATACTTTTTGTAACATTTATGGCCCCAACCAAAAGGATAAAGATTTCTGGGACTACATAATTACAGTTTTAACTCCGTTCTTAAACACTTATCTGGTAATGGGCGGGGACTTTAATTTAGCCCCTAATCCACACTGTGATAAGCTCCGGGAACCACAGAAAACATCAGGCAAGCTGCCTCCTACATCTTTACACAAATTTGAGCTGGGGACGTTCCAAAAAATAACCTTAGCATTGGATATCTGGCGTCAGTTAAACCCAGATGGGAAGGATTATACTTGTATTTCACGTTCCTCCCCTACTATGTCTCGAATTGATTTGTTCTTAATATCTAATTCTATGATACCTCAAGTCATTGAGGCAAAAATTGGGGAGGTGATTGTCTCTGACCACGCTCCTGTGACACTTTTTGTGGATATAGGCATACAGGTTAGTAATAGGAGGACTTTTCATTTCCCGAGATTTCTAGGGACCTCGCAGGAGTTTCAGAGTTATCTGGCAGAGCGCTGGAACGATTTTCAAGCTAACAATGCGCAGCATTTAGAGAACCCTGAACTATTTTGGAACACAGCCAAGGCAACGCTCACTGGAGATATGATTGCCTTCATGGCTCGTAGAAAAAAGCAGGTCACAGAAAGATTGCTTCGGCTAAGGGACGGATTGGCGCTTGCTTATCGTGAGTACCGAGCGACACCATCTCAGACTCTATATCAAACTTATATCACAGCCAAAAAGGAATATGATGCTATGCTTGCATATTCTGCTTGGCAGACTCTGATGCGCACCAGAGGTAAATATTATAGATTTGGTGACAAATCGGGCAAGCTGCTGGCATCCTTGGTCAATATTTGCACGGCCACTAAACACGTAGCAGCAATAAGACATGAGAGTCGAATAGTCAGAGAGGCAAAACACATTGCGGAAGCTTTTGCAGACTACTATGCGAAACTCTATACGAGTGCCCCCCCTCCACATTAGTACAACAGAACTTCTGGGAGTCAATCCATTTATCGCAACTCTCTGCAGATAAATTGGAAAAACTAAATAATCCTATTTGCAGAGAGGAGATTGAGAAAACAATCATGTCCCTCTCCCTGGGAAAAGCGGCAGGCCCTGATGGGTTGCCCATAGAATTTTACCGGCTACTACAGCATCAGCTGACCCCGGTTCTTACCAATTTGTTTGAAAGTTATTTTTGTGGGGGTCGACTGCGGACCCCTACTTTCTCTGCGGCATTCATCACTCTTATACCGAGGGCAGGTAGAGATGCCCTTCTCCCCGAGTCATACAGACCGATTTCGTTATTGAACTCAGATTACAAAATTCTTACCAAACTCCTAGCTGAAAGATTAAAATACATATTGCCAGATTTGATCCAAGAAGATCAGACGGGATTTATGCACGCAAGGTCCTCGACAGTGAATGTGCGCAGAGTACCCCAGATAGTACAATACTTCTGGAACAAAAGTGGAGACGGGAGGACCGGCGAGCTCTGAGACCTTCCTGCTGTCTTTAGACGCAGAGAAGGCCTTCGATCAAGTGGAGTGGGGACACCTTTTTTCCACTATGAGCAGTTTCAACTTCTCCGGCCCTTTCTTGTCTCTTATACAAAACGTATATAATACACCAATTGCTAATATCTGTATTAATATTATGTTCTCACCTGAGATACGCTTGGGGAGAGGGACTAGGCTGTCACCCCTCCTTTTTAATCTGGCCCTGGAGCCGCTGGTGATTAAGCTCAAACAAATATTTCCGGGCATTGATATAATGGGGGCCCCACAACATCTTGCACTCTATGCGGACGACATGCTCCTGTTTGTACAAAACCCGCATGTGCATATAACTCCCATAATACAATCTATCCATGACTTTGGTGCCTTCTCAGGCTATAAAGTCAATATGTAAAAATCGGAAATTCTATGGTTAGCGAAAAAAGATAACAACCAGCATACATATCCCTTTACAGTGGCGAAGCATACTATTATGTATCTGGGCATTCATGTCCCAGTCAATCCGAATAAATTATATGCGCTGAACATTACACCGCTGTGTTCCAAGCTTCAGGGTCAGATGAGGAGTTGGAGGTCCCTACCACTCTCGCTGGCAGGCAGGGTTAGCCTGCTTAAAATGGTGATTCTGCCAAGGTTACTGTATCCCCTTCTTATGCTCCCCCTTTTGCTAACAAAAAAGGATATCACATAATTAATTGCAGCAGCGCACTGTTTTTTGTGGAGGGGGGGCAAGGCGCGTATAGCTTCTGATAAACTGAGTATGTCTTATCTAAATGGAGGAATGGCTATGCCTGATTTTAAATTCTATAATTGGGCTGCCCTAATACGCTTAGTGATAGACTGGCAGGTGGGCACGCACCACTTCTGCCAGCCTGAACTGGAACGAGCTGTGCTGGGCCAGATCTCCTTAGCATATCTGCCACACATGAAAGACCTCAAGAGCATTAAAATGCTGGGCCTAGACATCCTGTATAGAGACCCACTGAAGGTTTGGCAAATGGCGCACAGATTTTTTAAAAAGTCATGCTTTGCATCACGGTATCTGCCCCTCAGCAATAACCCAGACTTCCCAGCGGGATTAGACATGCGACCTTTTGATATGTGGGAGAGACAGGGTCTGTCCTCAATAAAGTCTTTATTAGATCCCCTCACTCGGTCGATCAAGCCATTCCCCACTCTACAAAGGGAATTTGCCCTGCCAACTCAACATTTCTATGCCTATTTGCAGACGCGTCATTATATAGGGGCGGTGGTCAGGGACAATGAAGAGTTCTGGGAGGGCTCACCCTTTCGGCTTTCCCAATCATTGTTTACGATGGGAAGGTTCTCCCTGACGAAAATTTATCAAGTTCTGATACAGAGGCGTCTCCAGCTCATACAGCCTAATCTACTAAGGGGCTGGGAGAGAGAGGGACTAGAGATACCCTGCCATGGGGACTTGAGGAATAGTATGGAAAAAACAAGGAAAGCTACATTGTCAGCGACACTTAGAGAGTCACAAACACGGGTAGTACATAGAGCTTATTTAATGCCTAAATTGCTGGCGAAATTGGGACCCCGATTGTGCCAACAAATGTGTCAAATGTTGTTTTGAAGCCCCAGACTTCCTGCACTACATGTGGCTATGTCCTAATGTTCAACAGTTCTGGACTAAGATCCAATACTGGATTCAGAAAAAGCTAAATGGATTAACAGCTCCCCCCCCCCCCTCGGTGGCGTATCTTATGAATAAATTGAAGTCACAGATGTTCATTAAACAACATGATGTTAGAATGGATATACAATCCAGGCTGAGCAAGTTCCTGAGGAAGTGGCACAGACTTATCCTGACGTTCAAATTGGAGATACAGAGACAACTCTTGAGACCATTTAGGGACATGGACATCTTCTTGGAGGCGTCCCTGAGGGGGGAATGGGCACAGGTCTTCTCACTGCAAGAGACGCCTGATTAGGCCATAAGGTCAATATATGTGTGGTTTTTTTTTTATCTTTTATCCAGTTATTTATCCATGAGCTAACATTTTCAGCTATTCCTAATCCCTTAATTTTGTGCATTAATCTCTCATGTGGCACTGTATCAAAAGCCTTTGCAAAATCTAAGTATATCACATCAACTGATTCCCCTTTATCTATATTTTTACTTACTTCCTTATAGAATCTAATTAGATTAGGTTGACATGATCTATTTCTCATAAAACCATGCTGATTAGAACTCACAATCTTGTTTACAGGAATATGCTCATCAATATAATCCCTTATAATCCCTTCAAATATCTTCCCCACTATTGATGTCAGACTAACTGGTCTATAGCTTCCTGGATCATCCCTACTTCCCTTTTTGAAGAATGTTACCACATGTCAGGGTTTTTTCCCTGTTGTGTTTGTCATGTGCTGCTGGCAGCCATTTTACTCAACTCTCTTCCTGACTATGGTGCATTGTGGGGGATGCTGCTCATTTCCTGCACTTCCTTTTATGGCCAGACTGGTGTGCATCATCCGTGTGAGACAGGATGCAGTCTCAGAATTGTGATGTCATCACTTATTATTTAAAGGGCCTCTGTTCAGTATGCTTTGCCTTTGTGTTGTCTCAGACCGGTTTGTGGGAGTTCCTGTGTATTACCTTGCTGCCTGACGTCCTTCCTGGTTCCTGATCCCTGGCTTGTTTCTGACTCTGCTGTTTTCCTTGTTCCGGCTTATCTGACTAGTCGCATTGGCTCCTGACTCGGCTCGTCTGACTACCAGCTCTGGTTTTGACTCCTGGCTTGTTATTTGACTTGTGGACTTTTTTTATTATTTTTTGCTATTAATAAAGGTGAAATTATTTTTGCACTTCTCATCTCAGTCTGATTCCTGGCAGCCTGACACCACATCAGCTTTATGCCAATCCTTGGGTACCATGCCTGAGGATAATGAGTCTTGAAAAATTAAGAGTAGAGGTTTGTCTATAACATTGCCACTTCCCTTAACACCCTTGGCTGTATTCCATTTGGGCCTGGAGTTTTATTTACCTTAATATTATCCAATTTGTTCCTGATATCCTCTATACATAACCCAGTTAATGGTATGGGCTGGCATGTTCTATTTTGTTCCAAAGTATCATCCTCTCTTGTGTTTACTGAAGAAAAAAAACTGGTTTAGTACCTCATCCTGTCACTGTTAATCATGCTACCCTCCACACATTTTAATGTACCTATATTGTCTTTCTTAGATTTTTTGCTATTTATGTACTTACAGATTTATTTAGGGTTAGACTTAGAATCCTTTGCAATTAATTTTTCATTTTCAATTTTGGCTAATCTGATTGCTTTTTTGCATGCTTTGTTACATTCCTTATACATATGGAATGTTGAGTCTGTACTATTTTCTTTGAATAATTTAAATGCCCTATATTTTTTCCTATTTTTTTTAACATATTTTTATCCAGTCACATTGGCTTGGATTTATTATTTTTATAACCAAATGGTATTTGTTGATATGCATATTTATTTAACAACATTTTAAAAGTTATCCATGTATCCTCTGTATTTTTATTAGAGAATAATTTGTCCCAATTTATGTTATTTAATGATTTTCTTAAATCGTTGAATTTTGCTTTCTTAAAATTAAAAGTCTTGGTTAAACCTTTAAGACACTGCTTATGAAAAGAGATTTCAAATGTCACCATGTTATGATCACTGTTACCCAAATGTTCTTTGACTTTTATGTTTGATATTATATCTGTATTATTTGATAGCACTAAATCCAATATAGCGTTACTCCTAGTTGGCTCCTCTATTAATTGTGACAAGAAGTTATCCCTGAGAACATTTAAAAATCTATCCCCCTTAGCTGAATTACTAGTTTCATTGTCCCAGTTTATATCAGGGTAGTTAAAATCTCCCATAATTACACCACTGTTATTAGCAGCCTTACCTATTTGCATTAGTAGTTGAGTTTCATCCAGGTCACTAATGTTGGGGGGCTTGTAGCATGTTCCAAGTTAAAAAAAATTCCCACTCTTTATTTCCACCCACAGGGTCTCTACATTGTCGGCTGTAACATAAATATCTTCCCTTATTGTAGGTTTAAGGTTAGGTTTAATATAAAAAACAAGTTGGTGTCTGTGTTAGAGGAACGCGCTTCTCTCTGCTCTATAATGATGACGCTTGAGGGGGTGGAGATCCCGGTTCTCAGTACCGGCCCAATGGAGAGTGGGTGTGCGTGTAGTTCAAACAGCTGCCTTGCTGTGCAGCCCAGGACAAGCCTGCCAACAAATCCATAGTAAGTACAAATTCCTCCAGGATTGGGCGCACCACAATGACAGTCTGTAGACTCACGAATAAAGTAAAATCCAATTTTATTATGCACTTTGTAAAAACATATATGGATGGGCTCACCAGCCCAGTAAAGCTCACAGATAAAAGCACAGGTGGGTCAGGTTTAATATACATGCAGATTCCTCCACCCCTTATTATTCCTGTCCCTTCTAAATAAAGTATACCCCATCTAAGTTAACTGCCCAGTCATGTGAATCACCCCACCAAGTTTCAGTTATACTGATAACATCATAATCCTCTTCTGCAACTAAGAGCTCCAGCTCCCCCATTATATCTGTCATGCTTCTTGCATTTGTTGCCATACTTTTTTATTTGCTTTCTGCTGATACTTGTTGTGCTTTCCTCCATACTTTCTAATGTGACATTTCTTAAGTCATCCCTTTCTTGAGATATTAAAGTAGTGACAGTCACAGACTGACCTCTCTGTTCTATTGTGTTCTGACCCTCCCCCCTTTGCCTACATATACAGATACCACATGCACACATACAGTTATGCACATTTGCAAATATACAGATATCATATGCACACAAACAGGTGCCCACAATTGCAGGTTTGCAAAATGTAAAGACAGGTTTAACAACAATGTGAATGTCAGACATTTTCTATCTGTAATGTGATCTTCCAACAAACATAAATCCAGGGGAAAAAATAAATAGTTAATTATAAGGAACATTTTGAATAATAATTTTAAAAAAAGCCTACAAATCCCGAATTGCATACGTCTGAATAACAGGGGCTCTAGCTGTGTTCATAGTTAACCAATCACTTTCTAAATCATTGCCTGTAGGTAAATAGTATGCATCTGTCAACAATGAAAGTGGGTATAATTAAACCCAGATTAAAGAAATCTTCTGTTGTATGATTTGCTTGAACATTTGAGGTTGCATCCTGCTGGAAGAGTCATGATCTACAAAGAGTTGCCAAAGAAACAGAGAGCTAATTGTTGAAAAGTACCAATCAAGAGAGCGATGCAAAAGAATATTGAAGAAACTGGATGCACCATGGAGCACTGTCAAACCCATTATCAATAAGTGGAAAAAAATCAGCACCACAGAGACATTGCAAAGATCATGATGACACTCCAAAGTTACTGAGAGGCCAACAGCAACACTAGAGTAGCTAATGGAATTTCTGGCAGGCACTGGTCTCTCCTTGCATGTGACCACCATCTCTCGTATTCTGCAAATTTTGGGGTATGGTGTCAAGAATGATGGATACAAAGGATGAATTTTTCTGCCTTAATTGTAAAAAGATGTGTCTGGCACAGAGCCAATAAAGCTCATCATCCAAGGTACACCATACTAATTTTGAAGCATCATGCTTTAGGACTGATTCTCTTCAGCTGGGTCAAGAGCTTTTGTTGTGGGTCAAAGGAAAGGTGCTTGAGGGGGGCATTAATGTGTCTCCAGTATTTGCCTTTCAGGTGAAACAGTAATAGTGAACAAAGTGATGAGGAATGGAATCCAACTGTCATCAGTCTATTTTTTATGATTATTACTTTTCTTATTTTGTGTTTTACCTTGTTACAACTTTAGTATAAAAGCTAATAATATATGATTTAATGTGAGGTGACATATCAATCAAACTAAATCTCTGAGGATGAAAACAAGTAATTGTCTATGTGATAATTAAGATAGAGAGGATGTTATTAAGCATATGTACATCAATCAAATTGATCGCATTGATAGGCTTGCAAGAAGGAAAAATATCTCCCCTGATAAGCGAAGAGTCACCATTGCCGCCTTCATTATTGCACGTATAAAGAGCAACTGATAAGGACTGTGATGCGCAGTATGCGGGAGTGTCACTGTTCCCGGATGTGTCCTCCCATACACTATCGCAGAGGAGAAACTACACCACTGTTACAAGTGTTTTGAGGCAACATCAGATCAGATATTGGTGGGAATTCTGAACCAAATTAATTGTTACAAAAGATGGCACCCAACATACTGTTCTGACTCCAAGACAAGGCTAGGACCTGTTGAAAAAGTGGCATCTAGAACATCCGGACAGAGCCCCTCCAGCCCCCCCCCCCCAAGAGGCAACCACAGATCTCCAAGCTTTGATCCACTGCAAAGAATTATCAACAACATGAGAGCTTCAGCCCCAGAGTGGAATCCAGCAGATCAACATCCGGCTCCATGATTGCTACACTAAAAAGTTTACTTTCTGGAGAGAAAACAGAATTTATGCTTACCTGATAAATTTCTCTTATGGTGTATTCAGTCCACGGATTCATCCTTACTTGTGGGATATTCTCAATCCCTACAGGAAGTGGCAAAGAGAGCACACAGCAAAGCTGTCCATATAGCTCCCCTCAGGCTCCGCCCCCCAGTCATTCGACCGACGGTTAGGAGAAAAAGGAGAACCATAGGGTGCAGTGGTGACTGTAGTTATTTTAAATTAAATTTGAACCTGACTTAAATGTCAGGGCGGGCCGTGGACTGAATACACCGTAAGAGAAAGAAATTTATCAGGTAAGCATAAATTCTGTTTTCTCTTACTTGGTGTATTCAGTCCACGGATTCATCCTTACTTGTGGGATACCAATACCAAAGCAATAGGACACGGATGAAGGGAGGGAACAAGTCAGGTAACCTAAACAGAAGGCACCACTGCTTGCAAAACCTTTCTCCCAAAAATAGCCTTCAAAGAAGCAAAAGTATCGAATTTGTAAAATTTGGCGAATGTATGCAGTGAAGACCAAGTCGCTGCCTTACAAATCTGTTCAACAGAAGCCTCATTCTTAAAAGCCCATGTGGAAGCCACAGCTCTGGTGGAATGAGCTGTAATTCGTTCGGGAGGCTGCTGTCCAGCAGTCTCATAAGCCAATCGGATTATGCTTTTCAGCCAAAAGGAAAGAGAGGTAGCAGTCGCTTTCTGACCTCTCCTCTTACCAGAGTAGACGACAAACAAGGATGATGTTTGTCTGAAATCTTTAGTCGCTTTTAAATAGAATTTTAAAGCACGAACCACGTCAAGATTGTGTAAAAGTTGTTCCTTCCTAGAAACTGGATTAGGACACAGAGAAGGAACAATAATTTTCTGGTTAATATTCTTATTAGCAACCACTTTTGGAAGAAAACCAGATATGGTACGCAAAACAACCTGCATGGAACACCAGATAGGGTGAATTACACTGCAAAGCAGACAATTCAGAAACTCTTCGAGCAGAAGAAATAGCTACCAAAAACAAAACTTTCCAAGATAATAACTTAATATCTATGTAATGCAAAGGTTCAAACGGAACCCCTTGAAGAACTGAAAGAACTAAATTTAGACTCCAAGGAGGAGCCACAGGCTTGTATACAGGCTTGATTCTAACTAGGGCCTGTGCAAACGCCTGAACGTCTGGTATAGCTGCCAGGCGCTTATGTAACAGAATAGACAGAGCAGATATCTGTCCTTTTAAGGAACTAGCTGACAGACCTTTCTCCAATCCTTCTTGGAGAAAAGCCAGTATCCTTGGAATCCTAACCTTACTCCACGAGTAACCCTTGGATTCACACCAACCAAGATATTTCCGCCATATCTTATGGTAAATATTCCTGGTGACAGGCTTTCTGGCCTGTATCAGAGTGTCTATAACTGATTCAGAAAAACCACGCTTAGCTAGGATTAAGCGTTCAATCTCTAAGCAGTCAGTTGCAGAGAAACTAGATTTGGATGCTTGAAAGGACCTTGAATTAGAAGATCCTGCCTCAATAGCAGTTTCCATGGTGGGACCGATGACATGTCCACTAAGTCTGCATACCAAGTCCTGCATGTCCACGCATGCGCTATCAGAATTACCGAAGCCTTCTCCTGTTTGATTCTGGCTATTAGCCGAGGGAGAAGAGGAAACGGTGGAAAGACAGTTGTCTACTCCTGGAATGTGAATTGCAGATAGATAGCAGGAGTGATCCTCCGCCCATTTGATGATCTTGGTTACTTCCTTCATTGCCAGGGAACTCTTTGTTCCTCCCTGATGATTGATGTACGCTACAGTTGTGATGTTGTCCGACTGAAATCTGATGAATTTGGAGTCCGCTAGTTGAGGCCATGCTTGGAGCGTGTTGAATTATCGCTCTCAGCTCCAAAATGTTTATCGGGAGAAGAGATTCTTCCCGAGACCATAGACCCTGAGCCTTCAGGGAGTTCCAGACCGCACCCCAGCCTAACAGACTGGCATCGGTCGTGACAATGATCCACTCCGGTCTGCGGAAACTCATTCCCTGAGACAGGTGATCTTGAGACAACCACCAGAGAAGAGAGTCTCTGGTTTTCTGGTCCATTTGTATTTGAGGAGATAAATCTGTGTAATCCCCATTCCACTGCTTGAGCATGCACAGTTGCAGTGGTCTGAGATGAATTTGGGCAAAAGGGACTATGTCCATTGCTGCCACCATTAAACCAATTACCTCCATGCACTAAGCCACAGAAGGCCGAGGAATGGAATGAAGAACTCGGCAGGTGTTCAACAGTTTGGACTTCCTGACCTCTGTCAGAAAGATTTTCATTTCTACAGAGTCTATTAGTGTTCCCAGGAAGGGAACCCTTGTAAGAGGGGACAGAGAACTCTTTTCTACGTTCACCTTCCACCCGTGAGACCTTAGAAAGGCCAGAACAATGTCCGTATGAGCCCTGGCTCTGTGGAAAGACGCCTGTATTAATATGTCGTCTAGGTAAGCAGTGGCCAACCCGAAAGGAAGGGCCACGAACTGGTAATGTTTGTCCAGAAAGGCGAACCTTAGGAACTGATGGTGATCTTTGTGGATAGGAATATGTAGGTACGCATCCTTTAGATCCACGGTAGTCATATATTGACCTTCCTGGATCATCGGCAAGATTGTCCGAATGGTTTCCATCTTGAAAGACGGAACTCTGAGGAATTTGTTTAGAATCTTTAGATCTAGGATTGGCCTGAAAGTTCCCTCCTTTTTGGGAACTACGAACAGGTTGGAGTAAAAGCCCAGTCCTTGTTCTGCAATTGGAACTGGGTGTATTACTCCCATTTTTAGGAGATCTTCTACACAGCGTAAGAACGCCTGTTTCTTTGTTTGGTCTGAAGACAAACGAGAACTGTGGAACCTTCCCCTTGGGGGAGAATCCTTGAATTCTAGAAGGTACCCCTGAGCAACTATTTATAATGCCCAGGGATCCGGAACGTCTCTTGCCCAAGCCTGAGCAAAGAGAGAAAGTCTGCCCCCTATTAGATCCGGTCCCGGATCGGGGGCTACCCCTTCATGCTGTCTTGAAAGCAGGAGCAGGCTTCTTGGCCTGTTTACCCTTATTCCAGCCCTGCAAAGGTTTCCAGGTTGCTTTGGGCTGGGAAGCGTTATCTTGCTTTGCGACAGCAGAGGTTGCAGCAGGTCCGCTCCTGAAGTTGCGAAAGGATCGAAAATTAGCCTTGTTTTTGGCCTTAAACGGCCTATCTTGTGGAAGGGCATGACCCTTGCCCCCAGTGATATCTGAAATAATTTCTTTCAGCTCTGGGCCGAAAAGGATCTTCCCCTTGAAGGGAATATTTAACAGTTTTGTTTTGGACGACACATCCGCCGACCATGATTTGAGCCAAAGTGCTCTTTGCGCCAAGATGGCAAAACCTGAGTTTTTCGCCGCTAGTTTAGCTAACTGGAAAGCGGCATCAGTGATAAAAGAATTAGCCAGCATTAGAGCATGAATTCTATCCATGACCTCATTGTATGAAGTCTCCCTCTGGAGCGACTCCTCCAGGGCCTCGAACCAAAAAGCCCCTGCAGTAGTTACAGGAATTATGCAGGCAATTGGTTGAAGTAGAAAAACTTGCTGAACAAAAATTTTCTTCAGCAATACTTCCAATTTTTTATCCATAGGATCTTTGAAAGCACAACTGTCCTCTATTGGTATAGTTGTACGCTTAGCAAGTGTTGAAACAGCCCCCTCTACCTTAGGGACCGTCTGCCACTCGTCCCGCCTGGGGTCGTTTATGGGGAATATTTTCTTAAAGATCGCTCACACTCCCTAGTCACAATATCCGCCACCCTCTTTGGGATCGGAAATGCCTCAGTGTAAACAGGGACCTCTAAAAACCTGTCCATCTTACACAATTTTTCTGGGACCACCATGGGGTCACAATCATCCAGCGTAGCTAAAACCTCCTTAAGCAGTACGCGGAGGTGTTCCAGCTTAAATTTAAACGCTAATGAATCTGAATCTGCCCGCTGAGAAACTTTTCCTGTATCAGAAATTTCTCCCTCAGACAGACCTTCCCTCACTGCTATTTCTGAGTTTTGTGAGGGTACTACAGATAAATTATCCAAAGCGTCTGATTGCTCATCCTCTGTATTTAAAACTGAGCTATCACGCTTTCTTGGAAAAACTGGCAGTTTAGATAAAAATGCTGCAAGAGAATTATCCATTACTGCTGCAAATTGTTGTAAAGTAATAGGTGTCGACACATGGGGAGAGGAAGGAGGACTATCCTCATTACCCTCTGTTAAAGAATAATCTTGGGCTACATTTTTAATTGTCACTGGATGGTCTTTAAAATGCTTAGATGTTTTAGCACACTTGACACATAAATGCAATGGGGGTACCGCCATGGCTTTCAAACATAAAGAACAAGGTCTATCTGAAGTCTCAGACATGTTTGACAGAGTTATACAGCACTACAATACAGAAAAAAATCACTTTTTGAAAAAACGTTACTGTGTCTTTAAATAATAAAAAGCACACACTTTTTCCAAATCACTAAAAAACATCTGATCTTTATGAAAATTTCACCACATGATCCTAATGCTTTGAAATGATTGCACACAAATTTTCAAATCAATTAACCCCTTATTAACCAAACCGGAGCAAATTGCAGTAAACAACTGGTTTAACACACTACAGCACGGTGCCACAGTCTTTGCTGCGGCCCTACCTTCCCTTAGGGTTATTTGTAGCAGAAATATAAGCCTCCTTGATGTCCTCCTGCACTCTCAGGACTCTACACATGCAGCTGCATGAGCTGTCTTGAAAATCAACTGCGCAACTGAGGCGCAAAAATGAGGCCCCCTCCCTCTTCAGTCCAGAGTTATGGGGCCTTCCTGAGTCAGACTAGGCGTCTGATAATATGCCAGGCGAAATAAAAACCCCAAAAAGTGTTTACAACATTTCAAACACTTAAATAAATATAAGATTCCATTAATAAAATAATCGATTTAGCCCATCACAGTGTCTACCAGTATTTTAAGCCCTTAACTGAAGCCATCCTTCTATACTGCGTTTAAGAAAATGGCTTACCTTCCCTCATGGGGATTTCTGTTAGTCTTCTAGCATTACCAGGTCTTGTTAAAAAAGACTAAACCCCAGGTAAGAAATAAATTTCTTAAAAAACAGAATTTATGTTTACCTGATAAATTACTTTCTCCAACGGTGTGTCTGGTCCACGGCGTCATCCTTACTTGTGGGATATTCTCTTCCCCAACAGGAAATGGCAAAGAGCCCAGCAAAGCTGGTCACATGATCCCTCCTAGGCTCCGCCTTCCCCAGTCATTCGACCGACGTAAAGGAGGAATATTTGCATAGGAGAAATCATATGATACCGTGGTGACTGTAGTTAAAGAAAATAAATTATCAGACCTGATTAAAAAACCAGGGCGGGCCGTGGACCGGACACACCGTTGGAGAAAGTAATTTATCAGGTAAACATAAATTCTGTTTTCTCCAACATAGGTGTGTCCGGTCCACGGCGTCATCCTTACTTGTGGGAACCAATAACAAAGCTTTAGGACACGGATGATGGGAGGGAGCAAATCAGGTCACCTAGATGGAAGGCACCACGGTTTGCAAAACCTTTCTCCCAAAAATAGCCTCAGAAGAAGCAAAAGTATCAAATTTGTAAAATTTGGTAAAAGTGTGCAGTGAAGACCAAGTCGCTGCCTTACATATCTGATCAACAGAAGCCTCGTTCTTGAAGGCCCATGTGGAAGCCACAGCCCTAGTGGAATGAGCTGTGATTCTTTCAGGAGGCTGCCGTCCGGCAGTCTCATAAGCCAATCTGATGATGCTTTTAAGCCAAAAAGAGAGAGAGGTAGAAGTTGCTTTTTGACCTCTCCTTTTACCAGAATAAACAACAAACAAGGAAGATGTTTGTCTGAAATCCTTTGTAGCATCTAAATAGAATTTTAGAGCACGAACTACATCCAAATTGTGCAACAAACGTTCCTTCTTTGAAACTGGATTCGGACACAAAGAAGGCACGACTATCTCCTGGTTAATGTTTTTTAAACACCAAAAAACTCTAAGCCATCTCCGTGGAGATGTTGCCTGTACAACGGCAAAGAGAATGACTGGGGAAGGCGGAGCCTAGGAGGGATCATGTGACCAGCTTTGCTGGGCTCTTTGCCATTTCCTGTTGGGGAAGAGAATATCCCACAAGTAAGGATGACGCCGTGGACCGGACACACCTATGTTGGAGAAATGTTTACATTCCCCAAATATGAAACTGACAGTCTGCAGAAGGAAATACATGAACCTGACTCATGGCAAATATAAGTACAATACATATATTTAGAACTTTATATAAATGCATAAAGTGCCAAACCATAGCTGAGAGTGTCTTAAGTAATGAAAACATACTTACCAAAAGACACCCATCCACATATAGCAGATAGCCAAACCAGTACTAAAACAGTTATTAGTAGAGGTAATGGTAAATTTAGAGTATATCGTCGATCTGAAAAGGGAGGTAGGAGATGAATCTCTACGACCGATAACAGAGAACCTATGAATAGACCCCCGTTAGGGAAATCATCTAATTCAATAAGTGATACTCCCTTCACGTCCCTCTGACATTCGCTGTACTCTGAGAGGAATCGGGCTTCAAAAATGCTGAGAAGCGCATATCAACGTAGAAATCTTAGCACAAACTTACTTCACCACCTCCATAGGAGGCAAAGTTTGTAAAAACTGAATTGTGTGTGTGGTGAGGGGTGTATTTATAGGCATTCTGAGGTTTGGGAAACTTTGCCCCTTCTGGTAGGATTGTATATCCCATATGTCACTAGCTCATGGACTCTTGCCAATTACATGAAAGAAATTACAGATTGAAGGCGGTTTACAAGTAATATGTAATATTTATTGCCCTAATAAAATTGATAAGGAGTTTTGGTAAAAATTTAAAATTAAATGATTGCAATATTCGGCAACCAATTTAGTGGTGGCTGGAGATTTTAATCTTGTGATGCATCCATCTCTGGATAGATCTAAACTATCCTCCAGAACTTCAGTAACAACTTAAAGTTGAAAGATACGTGGCAAATTCAGAACTCAAATAGTAAAATGTTTACTTGCAAATCTAATTCACATAAATCACTTTCCAGAATTGATGCATTTTTAGTTTCAGGGAAACTTTTAGGATTATAATTAAAATCAGGTGTCCATGAGATTGTTTAGTCATTTCATGAAATTACCAAGTTAATAATGTTGGAAGGTTCTTTTTGGCAAGATATCTTACTTCTAATTCTCATTTCATACAGTGGGTAATAAATAAATGGTTCACTAAATTTAATTCCTCTTAAAACAAAAATAGAGATATTCTGGGAATATTTTAAAGCAGTTATAAGAAGTGAAATAAAGGCATTCCTAGTCCAGAATAACAAGAAAAATCAGGCTAAAGATTTACAATTAGCCCATCAATTGTGAAACAATTTTCAATCCTAAATTAATGATCCTTCTAAAGATTATTGGCATAAATACAGATCAGAAAAAAAAAGAAAGTCAGGTGTTTCTGAATCAAAAAAAACAAACAACATGATATTAGAACAAGGGCCTTTTATATAAACACATATAAACGGCTAGATTACGAGTTTTGCGGTAAGAGGAGTGCGTTGCTAACTTGCACTTTATTCTCACCGCTCACTTTCCTACAGCGCTGGTATTACAGGTTTTTACAAACCTGGTGTTAAAAGGCCAGAAGTGAACGTAGAGCAAAATTAGTAGTGCTCCATAAGGCAGAGTAGCGCTGCTTAAGTCAGAGGTGAGCTGGTTGTACGTGCTTGTGCACGATTTCCCCATAGACATCAATGGGGAGAGCTGGCTCAGAAAAAGTCTAACACCTGCAAAAAAGCAGCGTAAAGCTCAGTAACGCAGCCCCATTGACTCCTATGGGGAAACTAAAGTTATGTTTACACCTAACACCCTACCATGAACCCCAAGTCTAAACACCCCTAATCTTACACTTATTAACCCCTAATCTGCCACCCCTGATATCGCCAACACCGACATAATACTTATTAACCCCTAATCTGCCGCTCTGGACATCGCCGCCACCTACATTATATTTATTAACCCCTAATCTGCTGCCCACAACATCTCCGACACCTACATAATGTTATTAACCCCTAAACTGCCGCCCCCAAAGTTGCTGCCCCTATAATAAACATATTAACCCCTAAACCGCCGCACTCCCGCCTCGCAAACACTAGTTAAATATTATTAACCCCTAATCTGCCGCCCCTAACATTGCTGCCACCTACCTACATTTAATAACCCCTAATCTGCCGCCCCCAATGTCGCTGCCACTATATTATATTTTTTAACCCCTAAACCCCTAAAGTCTAACCCTAACCCTAACACCCCCTAGCTTAAATATAATTAAATATAAACAAAACTTACAATTATTACCTAAATAATTCCTATTTAAAACTAAATACTTACCTGTAAAATAAACCCCAAGATAGCTACAATATAACTAATAGTTACATTGTATCTAGCTTATGTTTTATTTTTATTTCACAGGCAAGTTTGTATTTATTTTAACTAGGTAGAATAGTTATTAAATAGTTATTAACTATTTACTAACTACCTAGCTAAAATAAATACAAAATTTACATGTAAAATAAAACCTAACCTAAGTTACACTAACACTACACTACAATTAAATAAATTACCTAAATTAAATACAATTAACTAAATTACAAAAAACACACTAAATTACAGAAAATAAAAAACAAATTACAAGATCTTTAAACTAACTACATCTAATCTAATAGCCCTATAAATAACCCCCCCCCGCAAAAAAAAAATAAAACAAAAAACCCTAGCCTAAACTAAACTACCAATAGCCCTTAAAAGGGCCTTTTGCGGGGCATTGCCCCAAAGAAATCAGCTTTTTTACCTGAAAAAAATGCAAACAACCCCCCAACAGTAAAACCCACCACCCACACAACCAACCCCCCAAATAAAATCCTAACTAAAAAAACCTAAGCTCCCCATTGCCCTAAAAAGGCATTTGGATGGGCATTGCTCTTAAAAGGGCATTTAGCTCTATTGCTGCCCAAACCTCTAACCTAAAAACAAAACCCACCCAATAAACCCGTAAAAAAAACTAACACTAACCCCCTGAAGATCAACTTACAGTTTTGAAGATCCAACATCGATCCTCAACGAAGCCGGGAGAAGTCCTCATCGAAGCGTCGAGAAGTCCTCAAAGAAGCCGGGAGAAGTCTTCATACAAGCCGGGAGAAATGGTCCTCCAGACGGGCAGAAGTCTTCATCCAGACGGCATTTCTATCTTCATCCATCCGGCACGGAGCGGGTCCATCTTCAAGACATCCGGCGCGGAGCATCCTCTTCCAACGATGACTACCCGATGAATGAAGGTACCTTTAAGTGATGTCATCAGTCAATCGGAATTAAGGTTGAAAAAATCCTATTGGCTGATGCAATCAGCCAACAGGATTGAACTTCAATCCTATTGGCTGATCCAATCAGCCAATAGGATTAAGCTCACATTCTATTGGCTGTTCAGAATCTAAGGGACACCATCTTGGATGACATCACTTAAAGGTATCTTCATTCGTCGGTTAGTCGTCGTTGGAAGAGCATGCTCCGCGCCGGATGTCTTGAAGATAGAGCCGCTCCGAGTCGGAAGGATGAAGATAGAAGATGCCGTCTGGGTGACGACTTTTGCCCGTCTTGAGGACCACTTCTGCTGGCTTCATTGAGGACATCTTGCCGCTTGGATGTAGACTTCTTCCGGCTTCGTTGAGGATGGATGTCGGCTCTTCAAAACTGTAAGTGGATCTTCGGGGGTTAGTGTTAGGATTTTTTAAGGGTGTATTGGGTGGGTTTTATTTTTAGATTAGGGGTTTGGGCTGCAATAGAGCTAAATGCCCTTTTAAGGGCAATGCCCATCCAAATGCCCTTTTCAGGGCAATGGGGAGCTTAGGTTTTGTTTAGTTAGGGTTTTATTTCGGGGGTAGGTTATGTGGGTGGTGGGTTTTACTGTTGGCGGGGTTGTTTGTATTTTTTTTTACAGGTAAAAAAGCTGATTTCTTTGAGGCAATGCCCAGCAAAAGGCCATTTTAAGGGCTATTGGTAGTTTAGTTTAGGCTAGGGGTTTTTATTATTTTGGGTAGGCTTTTTTATTTTTATAGGGCTATTAGATTAGGTGTAATTAGTTTAAAGATCTTGTAATTTGTTATTTATTTTCTGTAATTTAGTGGGGTTTTTTGTAATTTAGCTAATTTTATTGAATTTAGTTAATTGTATTTAATTTAGGGAATTTATTTAATTGTAGGGTTAGGTTAGGTGTTAGTGTAAGACAGGTTAGGTTTTATTTCACTGGTCAATTTGTATTTATTTTAGCTAGGCAGTTATTAAATAGTTAATAACTATTTAGTAACTATTCTACATAGTTAAAATAAATACAAACTTGCCTGTAAAATAGAAATAAACCCTAAGATAGATACAATGTAACTATTAGTTATATTGTAGCTAGCTTAGGGTTTATTTTACAGGTAAGTATTTAGTTTTAAAAAGGAATTATTTAGTTATTAATAGTAGGTTTCATTTAGATTTATTTTAATTATATTTAAGATAGGGGGTGTTAAGGTTAGACTTAGGTTTAGGGGTTAATAAATATAATATGTTGGGGGCGGCAGATTAGGGGTTAATAAATGTAGGTAGGGGGCGGCGATGTTAGGGATGGCAGATTAGGGGTTAATAATATTTAACCAATGTTTGCGAGGCGGGAGTGTGGCGGTTTAGGGGTTAATATGTTTATTATAGTGGCGGCGATGTCGGGAGCAGCAGATTAGGGGTTAATAATTTTATGTTAGTGTTTGCGATGCTGGAGAGCCTCGGTTTAGGGGTTAATAGGTAGTTTATCGGTGTTAGTGTACTTTTTAGCACTTAAGTTATGAGTTTTATGCTATTGCTTTGTAGTGTAAAACTCATAACTACTGACTTTAAAATGTGGTATGAATCTTGATGGGATAGGGTGTACCGCTCACTTTTTGGCCTACCAGGACAAACTCGTAATACCAGCGCTATGGAAGTCCCATTGAAAATAGACTATACGCAAATTGCGCAAGATGATTTGCGGTAAGGCCAAAAAAGTGTGTGGTGCCCCTAAATCTGCAAGTATCGTAATACCAGTGGTAGTAAAAAAGCAGTGTTATGAGGCTTAACGCTGCTTTTTTACTCATAACGCAAGACTCGTAATCTAGCCGAAAGTGTTTTATAGAAGCAATTAAAGAAGACTCTCATAGGTATTCTAACATACAAGATATAACTAAATCTGTGGTAGAGTATTTTCAAAAGGTTTACTGTGAGGGTTTGGTTAACCAACAGAATAAACAAAATTTCTGGGATAAAATTAGAACAATTACTTATGAAGAAATTAAAACAAGTTATTAAAAGTTTTGCAATTAATTAAGCTCCTGGTCTGAATCAACTGCCAGCAAAATTATACAAAATCCTATCCATTGAAATGTCCCCTAGATTTATTTAACTCCTATTATATAAAGGCTGGTAGGCAGTCAAGATATTTTACTTCCTCTGCAGTTTCCTTGATTTAAAAAAAAACATAATTTATGCTTACCTGATAAATTTATTTCTCTTGTAGTGTATCCAGTCCACAGATCATCCATTACTTGTGGGATATTCTCCTTCCCAACAGGAAGTTGCAAGAGGATCACCCACAGCAGAGCTGCTATATAGCTCCTCCCCTCACTGCCATATCCAGTCATTCGACCGAAACAAGCCGAGAAAGGAGAAACCATAGGGTGCAGTGGTGACTGTAGTTTAATTAAAATTTAGACTTGCCTGAAAAGGACAGGGCGGGCCGTGGACTGGATACACTACAAGAGAAATAAATTTATCAGGTAAGCATAAATTATGTTTTCTCTTGTTAAGTGTATCCAGTCTACGGATCATCCATTACTTGTGGGATACCAATACCAAAGCTAAAGTACACGGATGATGGGAGGGACAAGGCAGGAACTTAAACGGAAGGAACCACTGCCTGTAGAACCTTTCTCCCAAAAACAGCCTCCGAAGAAGCAAAAGTATCAAATTTGTAAAATTTGGAAAAAGTATTAAGGGAAGACCAAGTCGCCACTTTGCAAATCTGTTCAACAGAGGCCTCATTTTTAAAGGCCCAGGTGGAAGCCACAGCTCTAGTAGAATGAGCTGTAATCCTTTCAGGAGGCTGCTGTCCAGCAGTCTCATAGGCTAAACGGATTATGCTTCTTAGCCAAAAAGAAAGAGAGGTTGCCAAAGCCTTTTGACCTCTCCTCTGTCCAGAGTAGACAACAAACAAAGCAGATGTTTGACGAAAATCTTTAGTAGCCTGTAAGTAAAACTTCAAGGCACGGACTACGTCTAGATTATGCAAAAGACGTTCCTTCTTTGAAGAAGGATTAGGACATAATGATGGAACAACAATCTCTTGATTGATATTCTTGTTAGAAACCACCTTAGGTAAAAACCTAGGTTTTGTACGCAGAACAACTTTATCTGAATGAAAGATCAGATAAGGAGAATCACAATGTAAGGCAGATAACTCAGAGACTCTTCGAGCCGAGGAAATAGCCATCAGAAAAAGAACTTTCCATGAAAGAAGTTTGATATCAATAGAATGAAGGGGTTCAAACGGAACCCCTTGAAGAACTTTAAGAACCAAGTTTAAGCTCCATGGAGGAGCAACAGGTTTAAACACAGGCTTAATTCTAACTAAAGCCTGACAAAATGCCTGAACGTCTGGAACTTCTGCCAGACGCTTGTGTAAAAGAATAGACAGAGCAGAAATCTGTCCCTTTAAAGAACTAGCTGATAATCCTTTGTCCAAACCCTCTTGGAGGAAGGACAATATCCTAGGAATCCTAACCCTACTCCATGAGTAATTCTTGGATTCACCCCAATGAAGATATTTATGCCATATCTTGTGGTAAATTTTCCTGGTGACAGGCTTTCGTGCCTGTATTAAGGTATCAATTACTGACTCATACAAGCCACGCTTTGATAGGATCAAGCGTTAAATCTCCATGAAGTCAGTCTCAGAGAAAGTAGATTTGGATGATTGAAAGGACCTTGTATTAGAAGGTCTTGTCTCAGAGGCAGAGTCCATGGTGGAAAGGATGACGTGTCCACTAGGTCTGCATACCAGGTCCTGCATGGCCACGCAGGCGCTATCAATATCACTGATGCTCTTTCCTGTTTGATTTTGGCAATCAGACGAGGGAGCAGAGGAAATGGTGGAAACACATAAGCCAGGTTGAAGAACCAAGGCGCTGCTAGAGCATCTATCAGTGCCGCTTCTGGGTCCCTGGACCTGGATCCGTAACAAGGAAGCTTTGCATTCTGGCGAGACGCCATGAGATCCAATTTTGGTTTGCCCCTCTACACCTGGGATATGGATCGCTGACAGGTGGCAAGAGTGAGTCTTTGCCCAGCGAATTATCTTCGAGACTTCTGACATCGCTAGGGAACTCCTGGTTCCCCCTTGATGGTTGATGTAAGCCACAGTCGTGATGTTGTCCGACTGAAATCTGATGAACCTCAGTGTTGCTAGCTGAGGCCAAGCCAGAAGAGCATTGAATATTGCTCTTAACTCCAGAATATTTATTGGGAGGAGTTTCTCCTCCTGAGTCCATGAACCCTGAGCCTTCAGGGAGTTCCAGACTGCACCCCAACCTAGAAGGCTGGCATCTGTTGTTACAATTGTCCAATCTGGTCTGCGAAAGGTCATACCCTTGGACAGATGGGCCCGAGATAACCACCAGAGAAGAGAATCTCTGGTTTCCTGATCCAGATTTAGTAGAGGGGACAAATCTGTGTAATCCCCATTCCACTGACTGAGCATGCATAATTGCAGCGGTCTGAGATGCAGGCGCGCAAATGGCACTATGTCCATTGCAGCTACCATTAAGCCGATTACTTCCATGCACTGAGCCACCGTGGGGCGCGGAATGGAGTGAAGAACACGGCAAGCATTTAGACGTTTTGATAACCTGGACTCCGTTGGGTAAATTTTAATTTCTACAGAATCTATTAGAGTCCCTAGGAAGGAAACCCTCGTGAGACGAGATAGAGAACTCTTTTCTTCGTTCACTTTCCACCCATGTGACCTCAGGAATGCCAGAACTATCTCTGTATGAGATTTGGCAAATTGAAAGCTTGACGCCTGTATCAAGATATCGTCCAGGTAAGGAGCCACCGCTATGCCTCGCGGTCTTAGGACCGCCAGAAGTGAGCCCAGAACCTTTGTAAAAATTCTTGGGGCTGTAGCCAACCCGAATGGAAGAGCTACAAATTGGTAATGCCTGTCTAGAAAGGCAAACCTCAGGAACTGATGATGATTCTTGTGAATCGGAATGTGAAGGTAGGCATCCTTTAAGTCCACTGTGGTCATGTACTGACCCTCTTGGATCATGGGTAAAATGGTTCGAATAGTTTCCATCTTGAATGACGGAACTCTGAGGAATTTGTTTAGGATCTTTAAATCCAAAATTGGTCTGAAGGTTCCCTCTTTTTTGGGAACCACAAACAGATTTGAATATAACCCCTGTCCTTGTTCCGTCCGCGGAACTGGATGGATCACTCCCATTACAAGGAGATCTTGTACGCAGCTTAGGAATGCCTCTTTCTTTATCTGGTTTGCAGATAATCTTGAAAGGTGAAATCTCCCTTGTGGAGGAGAAGCTTTGAAGTCCAGAAGATATCCCTGAGATATGATCTCCAACGCCTAGGGATCCTGAACATCTCTTGCCCACGCCTGGGCGAAGAGAGAGAGTCTGCCCCCTACTAGATCCGTTGTCAGATAGGGGGCCGCTCCTTCATGCTGTCTTAGAGGCAGCAGCAGGCTTTCTGGCCTGCTTGCCCTTATTCCAGGACTGGTTAGGTTTCCAGGCCTGCTTGGATTGAGCAAAAGTTCCCTCTTGTTTTGAAGCAGAGGAAGTTGATGCTGCACCTGCCTTGAAATTTCGAAAGGCACGAAAATTAGACTGTTTGGCCTTTGATTTGGCCCTGTCCTGAGGAAGGGTATGACCCTTACCTCCAGTAATGTCAGCAATAATTTCTTTCAAACCAGGCCCGAATAAGGTCTGCCCCTTGAAAAGAATGTTGAGTAATTTAGACTTTGAAGTCACATCAGCTGACTAGGATTTGAGACATAGCGCCCTACGCACCTATCTTAAAGTAAATAAAAAGTGACCTGTGAAATAAAAAAAAACTAAGCTTAAACTATAAATAAAGCTAACATAACTTATTTAAAAAAATAAAATAAACGAAAAATAGAAAACTAAGTTACAAAATTAAACACTTTTAAAAAAAAAAAACAACAACCGTATATTACAAAAAAACTAAACACTAAAATTACGAAAAATAAAAAAAATCTAAGATTACAAAAAATAATAAACGAAATTATCCAAAATAATAAAAATTTAACCTAATACCCCTATAAAAACAAAAAGTCACCCCAAAATAAAAACACCCCCTAATCTAACAATAAACTACCAATAGCCAAAATATCTAAATATCTATTTAAAAAAATACTCCCATATGTGCAGAACATTGGAATGTGAAATATTTACAGTAAATACACACTATAAAACTTTATTAAATATTCATATTGCATAAATATGTTTTTACTTCTTTTCATCTACTTAAAGGGACAGTATACACAAAACCAAATATGGGCTAATATAATAAAGCTTTGGATGTATACAAAGTTTGCAAAGAACATGCATTAGTTATTTTGTTTTTATGCATTTAAAAATTATTAAGAAACTTGCAGTGCTTTCTTTCACTGCATATGGATACCTATGTCCTACACACTAGTTAGAGAGCTAGAGTTATTCCCTCACTCCCTAACTAGCGTGTTTACAGACAGCCCTCTTGCTTGAGTGATCTGTATAATGTGCTTTGTGCAGTGCTATAGGCAAATGTAAGAAAAAATGCAGATATTCACAAAAGCAGCTAAACTCAACAGCTTATTTTCCTTTCTCCTGAATTCTGGAGGAATTACACTCCCCTTCCCCCCTTCCCAGTTACAATGGCTATTAATTAGGTTGTGCAGACCCAACCGGGGGGAGGGTAAGCACAATCTAGCTTTCTAACTAGTGTGTAGGATGATCATCTCCATATGCAGTGAAAGCACTGTAAGTTTCTCCCTCATTTTTAACTGATTTAGAAGCAAAATAATGAACGCATGTCTATTGCAAACTTTGTCTACATTAAAAGCTTTATTTATTTAGGCCATATTTGTTTTTGTGTATACTGTCCCTTTAACTGCAAAGGGCTCCAATGCACTATATATGTCTGTAAATACATATATACACTTATAAATACATCTGTACACACACACAAACACATATATATATATATATATATATATATATACACATAGTAACATAGTAGATAAGGTTGAGAAAAGACCAAAGTCCATCGAGTTCAACCTATACAAATCTAAAATACAAAAAGCTCCAGTAAAGCTTAAATAAACCCACTAAAAGGTGAACCATTTAATACTAGCAACCATATCCATGAATTTTGTTTATATACAGAAATGTATCCAGACTATTTTAAAATGTTTCTAGGGTATTGGCATTCACTACCTCCTTTTGGTAATGAGTTCCACAATTTTATTGCTCTTACAGTGAAAAAATGTTTCCGTTGCAGGAGATTAAATCTCCTTTCCCCCAACCTTAAATTGTGAACTCTTGTCAGAAACAATTTTCTTGGAATAAACAGAGCTTCTGCCATATCTGTATATGGGCCTTGAATATATTTATATAAAGTAATAATGTCACCTCTTAAGCGCCTTTTTCTAAATAAAACAGACCCAGTTTGGCTAGCCTCTCCTCATAGGTTAAATTATCCAATCCCCTTATTAGCTTTGTGGCTCTTCTCTGAACATTTTCTAGTTCTGCAATATCTTTTTTTTGACGATCGGTCCCCAGAACTGCACTCCATACTCAAGGTGAGGTCTTACCAGGGCTTTATATAGTGACAGAATTATGCTTTCCTCCCTTGAATCAATTCCTCTTTTAATACATGTTAGTATTTTATTAGCCTTTGAAGCCACTGCCCTGCATTGTGCACCAATCTTTAGCTTGTTATCTATTACTACTCCCAAATCCCTTTCCTCCTCTGTTTGGCTAAGTCTTGTCCCATTTAAAAAATATGTTGCCTGCATATACTGTATATGTATATATATATATATATATATATATATATATATATATATATATATATATATATATACACATACAGTATATGCAGGCAACATATTTTTTAAATGGGACAAGACTTAGCCAAACAGAGGAGGAAAGGGATTTGGGAGTAGTAATAGATAACAAGCTAAAGATTGGTGCACAATGCAGGGCAGTGGCTTCAAAGGCTAATAAAATACTAACATGTATTAAAAGAGGAATATATACACATACACACACATACATATTTAGACATGTGTATGATGTATGTATCTCTAGGTAAAAGCCATTTGTTTTTTGTAACACCTGAGACCTCGCATCTTTGAGCCCTTATAACCCTTATAACTTTTTTGTGCAATTTTTTTTTTAAATATTTTTTATTAGATGGTGTTTTTAGGAGTGTAACTGTACTTTGTAATGTATTTTTGATGTGTTTTGTGACACTTTTTTATAAACCGCGATTGCGCTCAAGTGATCAAGTTTACTTTCAACTTGCTCACGCGTAGCTCTTAACACGCCTCTCTTAATCGGGCCCTTTATTTGTCATTCTTCTTGCAGACCCAGATCGCTCCAATAATGTCTACACTTCTCAATATGCCTTACGCAAGCCCCTGGAAGTTAACAAACAGCTCTATTTAAGGGCTCTGGATGACAAATTATCCTATCTACCATCCTTATAATATAGTCTCCTATAACCAGCATCTGTCTTTGACTCAAGACTTGTATGGCCCTCTTCCATGACTGGAGGTCTGTTCACTGGATTGTTAGGTAGAACAGACTTCTCTAACATTGCCAAACCTGAATCAATATGTCCAACATTGTAGAAATGATACGTTTGAGGCACATGCTGTGTTACAGTTTTCCAATTCTGCATTAATTAACTCTCAGCAGCAGAAGATAGGTTTGATTTGCTGTTTGGAAAAACTTATTTCCAGAGAAAAGGGAACACTAATTTGAGTTATGATGGAGATAAAAACCCTGAGTCATAGAAATATTGTATAAAAAAAATGCAAATCTAGGCAAATTTCCCCACTTGCTTAACCCCAGAAGTACTATATTTACATTGTTACGAATGCACCAGGGAACTCTGGGTAATATATGCAAATTAGATATACAATGTCTCATTTAATTGGAAAAATAAAACATGAGACATTGCATACTTGCCTAGATTTGCTAATTTTCTAAACACACTATATACCCCTACTAATTATTGAGTTCAGGCGTTTCAGCAATACCCAATTTATACACCCAACAGAAAATACAGCACATAGCCATACAATCTCTATAGACAAATATTGACAGTACAATGGGTTGTACTCAGTGATAAGTGAGGCACTGTCAAAGGATGCCACCTTTGCAAAGGCCATCTATAGTTCAAAACATCAGCACAAGAACTATGAATTGGGAGTTTTAAATGGGTCTCCATGGCCAAGCAGCTGTACACAAATCTCACATCAACATTTACAATGTGATACATCAACTGGATTGGTGTAAAGCACACTGCCACTGGACCTACCATAATGCATACTGCCTTCTTCACAGTTTGGTGGAGGAGGGATAATGGTCTGGGGCTGTTTTTCATGGTTTGAGCTAGGCCCCTTATTTCCAGTGAAGGGCCATTCAAAGCTACAGGACACAAATACAATTAAAAAAATTGGGCAAGGTTAAAGAGTTTGGTGTGGAGGAACTGGAGTAGCATGCACAGAGCCATGACCTCAACCATGCTGAACACCTTTGGAATAAATTGGAGCACTGATTGGAAGCCAGACCTTTGTCCAATATGAGTACATGACCTCACAAATGTTCTTTACGCTGAATGGGCAGAAATTCCCACAGACACACTCCAAAATCTATCTATTTATGTAAAATGAAGAACATAATTTCCTTAAAATGTTGCAATCATTTTTGATAATGGATATAATGGCAAAAATGGCACTGAATAAAAATGTATGATACATTTAAACAACTGACTTTATTAAATGAAATGAAAAAACATAATTTATGCTTACCTGATAAATTTATTTCTTTTGTGGTGTATCCAGTCCATGGATCATCCATTACTTGTGGGATATTCTCATTCCCAACAGGAAGTTGCAAGAGGACACCCACAGCAGAGCTGTCTATATAGCTCCTCCCCTAACTGCCATATCCAGTCATTTGACCAAAAAACAAGCAGAGAAAGGAGAAGCCATAGGGTGCAGTGGTGACTGTAGTTTAAAATTAAAACATACCTGCCTTAAAATGACAGGGCGGGCCGTGGACTGGATACACCACAAGAGAAATAAATTTATCAGGTAAGCATAAATTATGTTTTCTCTTGTAAGGTGTATCCAGTCCACGGATCATCCATTACTTGTGGGATACCAATACCAAAGCTAAAGTACACGGATGAAGGGAGGGACAAGGCAGGTACTTAAACGGAAGGTACCACTGCCTGTAAAACCCTTCTCCCAAAAATAGCCTCCGAAGAAGCAAAAGTATCAAATTTGTAGAATTTTGAAAAAGTATGAAGCGAAGACCAAGTCGCTGCCTTGCAAATCTGTTCAACAGAAGCCTCCTTTTTAAAGGCCCATGTGGAAGCCACAGCTCTAGTAGAATGAGCTGTAATCCTTTCTGGAGGCTGCTGGCCAGCAGTCTCATAGGCTAAGCGGATTATGCTTCTTAGCCAAAAAGAAAGAGGTTGCCGAAGCCTTTTGACCTCTCCTCTGTCCAGAGTAGACAACAAACAAAGCAGATGTTTGACGAAAATCTTTAGTAGCTTGTAAGTAAAACTTTAAAGCACGAACCACGTCCAGATTGTGTAATAGACGTTCCTTCTTTGAAGAAGGATTAGGACACAAAGATGGAACAACAATCTCTTGATTAATATTCCTATTAGATACCACCTTAGGCAAAAACCCAGGTTTGGTACGCAGGACTACCTTATCCGCATGGAAGATCAGATAAGGAGAATCACATTGTAAAGCAGATAACTCGTAGACTCTACGAGCCGAGGAAATAGCTACCAAAAACAGAACTTTCCAAGAAAAAAGTTTGATATCTATGGAATGAAGAGGTTCAAACGGAACTCCTTGAAGAACCTTAAGAACCAGATTTAAGCTCCCTGGCGAAGCAACAAGTTTAAACACAGGCTTGATTCTAACTAAAGCCTGACAAAATGCCTGAACGTCTGGAACATCTGCCAGACGCTTGTGCAAAAGAATAGACAGGGCAGAAATCTGTCCCTTTAAGGAACTAGCCGACAATCCTTTTTCCAAACCTTCTTGGAGAAAGGATAATATCCTGGGAATCCTGACCTTACTCCATGAGTAACCCTTGGATTCACACCAATAAAGATATTTACGCCATATCTTATTGTAAATTTTCCTGGTGACAGGCTTTCGTGCCTGTATTAAGGTATCAATGACTGACTCGGAGAAGCCACACTTTGATAACATCAAGCATTCAATCTCCAGGCAGTCAGTCTCAGAGAAATTAGATTTGGATGATTGAAAGGACCTTGTAGTAGAAGGTCTTGTCTTAACGGCACAGTCCAAGGTGGAAAGGATGAAATGTCCACTAGATCTGCATACCATGTCCTGCGTGGCCACGCAGGCGCTATCAAGATCACTGATGCTCTCTCCTGCTTGATCTTGGCAATCAGACGAGGGAGCAGAGGAAATGGTGGAAACACATAAGCCAGGTTGAAAGACCAGGGCGCTGCTAGAGCATCTATCAGCGTCGCCTTGGGATCCCTGGACCTGGATCCGTAACAAGGAAGCTTGGCGTTCTGGCGAGACGCCATTAGATCCAGTTCTGGTTTGCCCAACGATGAATCAATTGTGCAAACACCTCCGGATGGAGTTCCCACTCCCCCGGATGAAAAGTCTGACGACTTAGAAAATCCGCCTCCCAGTTCTCTACACCCGGGATATGGATAGCTGATAGATGGCAAGAGTGAATCTCTGCCCAGCGAATTATCTTCGAGACTTCTGACATCGCTAGGGAACTCCTGGTTCCCCCTTGATGGTTGATGTAAGCCACAGTCGTGATGTTGTCCGACTGAAATCTGATGAACCTCAGTGTTGCTAGCTGAGGCCAAGCCAGAAGAGCATTGAATATTGCTCTTAACTCCAGAATATTTATTGGGAGGAGTTTCTCCTCCTGAGTCCATGAACCCTGAGCCTTCAGGGAGTTCCAGACTGCACCCCAACCTAGAAGGCTGGCATCTGTTGTTACAATTGTCCAATCTGGTCTGCGAAAGGTCATACCCTTGGACAGATGGGCCCGAGATAACCACCAGAGAAGAGAATCTCTGGTTTCCTGATCCAGATTTAGTAGAGGGGACAAATCTGTGTAATCCCCATTCCACTGACTGAGCATGCATAATTGCAGCGGTCTGAGATGCAGGCGCGCAAATGGCACTATGTCCATTGCAGCTACCATTAAGCCGATTACTTCCATGCACTGAGCCACCGTGGGGCGCGGAATGGAGTGAAGAACACGGCAAGCATTTAGACGTTTTGATAACCTGGACTCCGTTGGGTAAATTTTAATTTCTACAGAATCTATTAGAGTCCCTAGGAAGGAAACCCTCGTGAGACGAGATAGAGAACTCTTTTCTTCGTTCACTTTCCACCCATGTGACCAACGATGAATCAATTGTGCAAACACCTCCGGATGGAGTTCCCACTCCCCCGGATGAAAAGTCTGACGACTTAGAAAATCCGCCTCCCAGTTCTCTACACCCGGGATATGGATAGCTGATAGATGGCAAGAGTGAATCTCTGCCCAGCGAATTATCTTTGAGACTTCTAACATCGCTAGGGAACTCCTTGTTCCCCCTTGATGGTTAATGTAAGCCACAGTTGTGATGTTGTCCGACTGAAATCTGATGAACCTCAGAGTTGCTAACTGAGGCCAAGCCTGAAGAGCATTGAATATCGCTCTCAGTTCCAGAATATTTATTGGAAGGAGTGACTCCTCCTGAGTCCACGATCCCTGAGCCATCAGGGAGTTTCAGACTGCACCCCAACCTAGAAGGCTGGCATCTGTCTTTACAATTGTCCAATCTGGCCTGTGAAAAGTCATACCTTTGGACAGATGGACCCGAGATAGCCACCAGAGAAGAGAATCCCTGGTCTCTTGGTCCAGATTTAGTAGAGGGGACAAATCTGTGTAATCCCCATTCAACTGACTGAGCATGCAGAGTTGCAGCGGTCTGAGATGTAGGCGTGCAAACGGCACTATGTCCATTGCTGCTACCATTAAGCCAATTACTTCCATGCACTGAGCCACCGAAGGGCGAGGAATGGAATAAAGAACACAGCAGGAATTTAGAAGTTTAGATAACCTGGACTCCGTCAGGTAAATTTTCATTTCTACAGAATCTATCAGAGTCCCTAGGAAGGAAACTCTTGTGAGGGGGAATAGAGAACTCTTTTCCTCGTTCACCTTCCACCCATGCGACCTCAGAAATGCCAACACTATGTCCGTATGAGACTTGGCACTTTGGAAGTTTGACGCCTGAATCAGGATGTCGTCTAAATAAGGGGCCACTGCTATGTCCCGCGCCCTTGTAGTCATGTATTGACCCTCCTGGATCATAGGTAGGATGGTACGAATAGTCTCCATCTTGAATGATGGAACTCTGAGGAATTTGTTTAAGATCTTTAGATCCAAAATTGGTCTGAAGGTTCCCTCTTTTTTGGGGATCACGAACAGATTTGAGTAAAATCCCTGTCCCTCCTTTGGAACCGGATGGATCACCCCCATAACTATCTTGTACACAGTGTAAGAATGCCTCTCTCTTTATCTGGTTTGCAGATAATTGTGAAAGGTGAAATCTCCCTTTTGGGGGGGAAGCCTTGAAGTCCAGAAGATATCCCTGGTATATAATTTCCAACGCCCAGGGATCCTGGACATCTCTTGCCCACGCCTGGGCGAAGAGCGAAAGTCTGCCCCCTACTAGATCCGTTACTGGATCGGGGGGCCGTTCCTTCATGCTGTCTTAGAGGCAGCAGCAGGCTTTTTGGCCTGCTTACCTTTGTTCCAGGTCTGGTTAGGTCTCCAGACCGTCTTGGACTGAGCAAAAGTTCCCTCTTGTTTTGCATTAGAGGAAGTTGATGCCACACTTGCCTTGAAGTTTCGAAAGGCACGAAAATTAGGCTGTTTGGACCTTGATTTGGACCTATCCTGAGGAAGGGCATGACCTTTTCCTCCAGGGATATCAGCAATAATCTCATTCAAACCAGGCCCGAATAGGATCTGCCCCTTGAAGGGAATGTTAAGCAGCTTAGACTTTGAAGTAACGTCAGCTGACCATTTAAGCCACGATTTAGGCTCTGCGCGCCTGGATAGAAAAACCAGAATTCTTAGCCGTTATTTTAGTCAAATTAACAATGGCATCAGAAACAAAAGAATTGGCTAGCTTAAGTGCTCTAAGCTTGTCAAGTATGTCATCCAATGGAGTCGCTACCTGTAAAGCCTCTTCCAGAGACTCAAACCAGAACGCCGCAGCAGCAGTGACAGGAGCAATGCATGCAAGGGGCAGTAGGATAAAACCTTGTTGAATAAATATTTTCTTAAGGTAACCCTCTAACTTTTTATCCATTGGATCTAAGAAAGCACAACTGTCCTCGACAGGGATAGTAGTACGCTTCGCTAGAGTAGAAACTGCTCCCTCCACCTTAGGAACTGTCTGCCATAAGTCCCGTGTGGTGGCGTCTATTGGAAACATTTTTCTAAAAATAGGAGGGGGAAAGAACGGCACACCTGGTCTATCCCATTCCTTAGTAATAATTTCTGTAAACCTTTTAGGTATTGGAAAAACATCAGTGCACACCGGCACTGCATAGTATTTATCCAGTTTACACAATTTCTCTGGCACTGCAATTGTATCACAGTCATTCAGAGCAGCTAAAACCTCCCTGAGTAACACGCGGAGGTGTTCAAGCTTAAATTTAGATGTAGAGATATTAGAATCAGGTTACATCATCTTCCCTGAGTCAGAAACATCACCCACAGAAAGAAGCTCTCCTTCTTCAGCTTCTGCATATTGTGAGGCAGTATCAGACATAGCTCTTAAAGTGTCAGATGAAATACAGAGCATACTAACTCCAGAGCTATCTCGCTTTCCTCTAAATTAAAGTAGTCTGGCTAATACCGCTGACAGTGTATTATCCATGACTGCCGCTATGTCTTGTAAAGTAAACGCTATGGGCACCCTAGATGTACTTGGCGCCATTTGAGCGGGAGTCCCTTGGGCGGGAGTCAAAGGATCTGACACATGGAGAGATTTAGTCGGCATAACTTCCCCCTCGTCAGATTCCTCTGGTGATACATTTTTTAAAGACAGAATATGATCTTTATTGCTTAAAGCGAAATCAGTACATTTGGTACACATTCTAAGAGGGGGTTCCACCATGGCTTTTAAACATAATGAACAAGGAGTTTCCTCTATGTCAGACATGTTTGTACAGACTAGCAATGAGACTAGCAAGCTTGGAAAACACTTTAAATCAAGTTAACAAGCAAATATAAGAAACAGTACTGTGCCTTTAAGAGAAACAAATTTTGTCAGAATTTGAAAAACAGTGAAAAAAGGCAGTAAATCAAACGAAATTTTTACAGTATGTATAATAAGCTTACAGAGCATTGCACCCACTTGCAAATGGATTATTAACCCCTTAGTTAAAAAAACGGATAAAAAAAAACCATAGACGTTTTTTTAACAGTCACACCAAACTGCCACAGCCTTGCTGTGGGCCTACCTTCCCCAACAAACGATTTTGGAAAGCCTAAGAGCCCTCTAGAGATGTCCTATAGCATTCAGGGGACTCCTGGAGTAAGCTGGATGTCTCAGTCTGTAAAAATTACTGCGCAAAAAAGCGCTAAATTAGGCCTATCCCACTCATAGTAACACAGTGGAAAGCCCCAGGAAACTGTTTATAGGCAAATTTAAGCCAGCCATGTGGAAAAACTAGGCCCCAATAAAGTTTATCACCAAAGTATATATAAAATCGTTTAAACATGCCAGCAAACGTTTTATATTGTAAATATAAAAGAGTATTACCTCAGAAAGTAAGCATGATACCAGTCGCTATTAAATCACTGTATTCGGGCTTACCTTACATAAATTTGATATCAGCAGCATTTTCTAGCCTTCACATCTTCTAGAAAAATATTAACTGCACATACCTCATAGCAGGATAACCTGCACGCCATTCTCCCGCTGAAGTTATCTCTCTCTTCAGTCATGTGTGAGAACAGCAATTGATCTTAGTTACAACCTGCTAAGATCATAGAAATCACAGGCAGATTCTCCGGTACCATTTAAAAATAATAAACTTTTGATTGAAGCAAAATAACAGCTATATTTCACCACTTTCTCTCTTACTACCTCCATGCTTGTTGAGAGTTGCAAGAGAATGACTGGATATGGCAGTTAGGGGAGGAGCTATATAGACAGCTCTGCTGTGGGTGTCCTCTTGCAACTTCCTGTTGGGAATGAGAATATCCCACAAGTAATGGATGATCCGTGGACTGGATACACCTTACAAGAGAAAAGGGCATGAGATAAAATGACAGATGGACAATTTGATAAAAACATGATTAAACAATCTAATGTGTGCAAAATTCTCCCTAATGCATAGGTATAATCATGTGTGGATAAACAATTATGTATACACAAATTTTGAACTAAAACAAACACTAACATTTACCTAATGAATACAATATTAAAGGGATATGAAACCCCATTTTTTTCTTTTATGATTTCTAATTTACTTCTATTTTCTATTTGACTTTGTTCTCTTTTTTGTGGAAAAGCAGGTACATATGCTTAGGAAACATCCCATTTCTGGAGCACTATGTGGCACCAGTTTTACATGAATGTTATCCATTTGCAAGAGCTCCAGATGCCTACATAGGTATCTCTTCAGCAAGACTTACTATGCCAATGAAGCAAATTTGATAATAGAAGTAAATTTGGAAACTTTTTAAAAATGGTATGCTCTGTCTGAATCACAAAAGAAAATGTTTGGGTTTTATATCGCTTTAATGATTTATGATACAAAACAAATATAATAGCTAGATTTGAATAACTCTACATTATAAGTTACAAAAATATAAATAAAATTGCATCATATTACCTCTTTGTTCCACTTCTATTGTAGGAGACAAAATACAGAGAGAGAGAGAAAAAAAAAAAAAAAAAAGAAAAGAAAAGAACATATTAAATGATGCTTCATTGATTTGGACATTTTTTGTTGTAGTTGATTTAAGTAAATATAACGTGTTCCATGTAGTTCATAAAATAGGTGAAATATCTAGTTAAAGGTGCACAATCAAATCATGACAAATGCACTGTGAGAAAAATGTATGCTATATTATCTTTTCAAAATGTAAAATATGGAATCTATGTCGCTATAAACAGATTAATATTTTTTTTTTCCCAGAAGATTGCTTTTTAGTTGCATTGTACTGGCCAGTAACCACCAGAAGACCAAATGTTACCAGTTCAGTAATTTATAAAAAACTAAAATAATAATTGTTAATCAGCAAAATGTATACTAATTATAAAAAACTAAACTAGAATTATACATAGATATATATTTGATACTAAACCCTGAGAGGAATTCCAGCAGTATTAAGTATTGAAAAAGCATACACACACTAATTAATCTTAATCTAGAACAGTGGTTCACAACCTTTTTTCTCTCCCGTAACACTTGATTAGGCTTTTCATTTATGAGTACCCCCACCCATCCCTCAAAAAAGTTTTTTGTTTTTTTTAAATTTTAAAAAATTATTATCAGGGTATTGCCAGGTATAAATAAACTATTTATTATCAGGGTATTGTCAGTTAATAATAAATTATTTATTATCAGGGTATTGTCAGGTATTAATAAACTATTTATTATCAGGATAAACCCAGATAATAAATAGTTTATTAATACCTGACAATACCCTGATAATAGTTGATTAATAACTGACAATACCGTGATAATAAATAGTTTAAGGTAAGCTATACCTGAATGGCATACGACTGCACATGTATCAAGAGGATTAAAGCTCATATCTCATTCTCAGGAGGAGTACTGCTGTGTGGCTAGTACCCCTGGCAGCTGCCTGGTTGCCCCTAAACACGGCCCTGGGGGGGAGTCAAAGTGTAATGATCATAAAAATATTTAAATTTGTGAGATCAAATTGATATTACCCACCCAGCCACTATGGACGTTTTTAGCTGGAAGTAAAGCAATCTGAATCAAGCAAGCACTAGCAGCAGTACTTAACTTACCGGCACTGACTATAACTTATTTGGGGATGCAGACCTGCCTCGCCTGTGTGAGTCGCAACCTCCACGGCTTTACCACACGTGTCCATGCAGCTATACTGCTGCAGTGCCGCTTCTAACTGCGCACTTGCAGTCAAAATGTTGTGCACAGGGGTGGGTGGGTGGGTGGAGCAGGGTGATCATCCACACCTGGTCCACATATTTCAGGTGCAGGGACTCCCATCTGCTTATATGCCAGGCCAGGACTTCACTTGTCACTTTCTGGCTGAGCGCTCCTTCCTTCCACAGTTCCACGATGATTGATGGCCCATTGAGAGTGTCCCACAGCATCTTCCGCCATTACCAACAATAATTTCACGTACCCCCAACCAGTCCTCCGTGTACCCCCAGGGGTACGCGTACCACAGGTTGGGAACCGCTGATCTAGAACAACAATTATTTCCTAAATAAGAAACATTTGTAAATATACAAATATAGTCCTGTGACCCCTATTAAAGTGAAATATTACATTTTACGGGACATGCAGGTGGCTATTATAAAGGGAGACATAAATAAAAATGTAAAGTTTCTACTCTCACATTCACCACCAAGCAAAATTCCCTCCTGGTACATTATATATTTTTCCTGTGCCTGTATGTCTGTATGCATGGGCATTTCTGTAGATAACTGTTCCTATCTGATATGCAGTGGGTGGTAGTTTGAATATCAAACCATGGATTTCGATTATAACTCTTTGCTCATGGGAAAAATGTCAATTGCATGCCAGATATTGCTTTAATGTTTTATACTAATTTCTTAATATCTTAAACAATAAACATTATTATTTGTTTTATTCTTAAAACATGTAAACAACCCTCCCTACCAACTGGATTTCTAGAAAAATTCTCTAGCAAAGTTTTAGGACATGTGGATCCTTTTGAACAGTTCATAAAGTGAATTTTATATACTTTAATTCAAGCTATGCAGATGAATATTTTTCTGTTAGTGTTATATTTACTGCATCTAGGAATATTACTTTGCTGAAATATATATGATTTTGATTTTGTCACTGTTGTGCTATGTTTTTTTTTCTGTTTAGTCTCACTTTTTTTTCAGTTGTTCAATTGTATTCAGTGTTTATTCTAATAAATGTATGTGGAATAATTGAATGATGTTAATTTTCATCTATATACTATGATAGATAATTATTGCTGTAAAATTTTTATTAACATTTCCATTTATTTTATGAAGTCATCAATCTGTATGTCATGAATATCATTAAAAATGTCATTACTTGTATGACACTATTGTTTGCAAAGATCTAGATCAGAATAGTCACAGTCACTAATATTTAATGATCGCTGCTTCACTATATATGAGATGGTCAAGTTAATTAATTTCATTTTTACTAAAACGAACATATGCTGAAATAAGCTTTAGAATTAACATATAATTTTAAGAAAACAAAAAAGTATGCATTTTCAGGACATAGTTTAGCCATATATAGTAATATATGGCTAAACTATGTCCTGAAAATGCACTAGAATAATTGTTGATTTTTCAATGTAAAACTGGAAATCTTGGTATAATAGAATGCTAAAAATAGTATATGCTCACTGTATAAGAAAATCTCTTTTTCTTCCTTGTAGTACTGACAAAATATCAAATGATGTTTGAACAGAATTATTACTGAGCGGTGGAAAAACAATGTATTCTTATCTGATAAATTAATTTATTTCTTAGTAGTGAGAGTCCATGATCCTTACACTTGGGAATTACATAACCTGGCTACCAGGAGGAGGGAAAGATACTCGTCTAGAGCTTTTATATATATATATATATATATATATATATATATATATATATATATATATATATATATATATATATATATTATATATATATATAATATATATATATATATATATATATATATATATATATCCTTCCTACTTCCCCTCCCCTTCCAGTAGTGCTTAAAGGGACAGTCTAGTCCAAAATAAACATTCATGAATCAGATAGATAATGTAATTTTAAACAATTTTCCACTTTACTTTTATCACTAATTTTGCATTGTTCTCTTGGTATTCTTAGTTAAAGGGACAGTCTACACCAGAATTTTTATTGTTTGAAAAGATAGATAATCCCTTTATTACCCATTCCCTAGTTTTGCATTACCAACACAGTTATATAAATACACTTTTTACGTCTGTGATCACCTTGTATCTAAGCCTCTGCAAACTGCCCCCTTATTTCAGTTCTTTTGACAGACATCAATTTTAGCCAATCAGTGCTTGCTAACTGGACCTCCACGTGCGTGAGCACAGTGTTATCTATATGACAAACATGAACTAACACCCTCTAGTGGTGAAAAAATGCAGAGAGAAGAGACAACCTTCAAGGGCTTAGAAATTAGCATATGAACCTCCTAGGTTTAGCTTTCAACTAAGAATGCCAAGAGAACAAAGCAAAATTGGCAATAAAAGTAAATTGGAAAACTGTTTAAAATTACATTTTCTATCTGATTAATGAAAGTTTATTTTGGACTAGACTGTCCCTTTAAATGCTAAACCTAGGAGGTTCATATTCTAAGTCCTTGAAGGCCGCCTCTTCTCTCAGGGCATTCTGAATGTTTTTCACCACTAGAGGGTGTTAGTTCATGTGTGTCTTATAGATAACACTATGCTCACGCACGTGGTGTTCAGGTGAGCCAGCTCTGATTGGCTAAAATGGTCAAAATAACTGAAATAAGGGAGCAGTTTGCAAAGGTTTATATACAAGGTAATCACAAAGGTAAAAAGTGTATTTATATAACTGTGTTGGTTGTGCAAAACTAGGGAATGGGTAATAAAGGGATTATCTATCTTTTTAAACAATAACAATTCTGGTGAAGACTGTACCTTTAATGCAAAGGAAAAAGAAAGTAATAAAGACAGTAGAGCTAAGAGGTACAACACTAGGACTGCCAAAACTATGTACTACAATGATTGGGTAGGTTCATGGACTCTCACTACCAAGAAAGAAAGAAATTTATCAGGTAAGAATAAATTATGTTTTCTTTCTAATGGTAGTGAAATTCTGTGATCCTTACACTTGGGAACCAATACTTAAGCTGAGAAATCCACGGAAACAATGGGCAGGAAAAAGGCAAGGCCGGCCCCCAAGTACTATAGGCCCCACAGCCCTAAGAACCTTTCAACGAAAAGCAGCCTTCAAGGAGGCAAACACATCAAAATTATAGAATTTAGTAAATGTGTGAAGAGAAGACAAAGTCGCAGCCTTGTAAATTTGTTTGACAGAAGCTTCATTTTTGAATGCACAAGAAGTAGAAACTGAACAAGTGGAGTGAACAGTGATCCTGATTGGAGGGTCTTGGCCAGCTTCCAAGTAAGATCTATATATAACACTTATTAACCATATTGGGCAAAATCATAAAGACACAGCTGTGGCCTTTTGACCTTTGCATTTACCTAAAAATAACACAGATAGTGATATTGTCTGTCTGACAATAAATGCAAGCCTGAAGAGTTCTGAATAGAGCACAAAGTTCCAGGATATTGATTGGTAACCTCGCCTCTCAAATAATCCAGACTCCTTGTGTTGTCAGAGACCTCCAGACAGCTCCCCAACCTGTAAGACTTGCATCTGTTGTGATCACAGACCAGGTAGGACAAACAAAGGAGGCCCTTGAAGAATAAAGTGGTGGCTTAACCACTAAGTCAGAGAAAGTTTTGCATTGGGATTTAAAAATATATCAGTTGTGATATCCAAGTGTAATCCTTGCACCATTGGTATAACATGCAAAGTTGTAGAGGTCTCATATAAAAACGAGCAAAGGGGATCAGGTCCGATGCTGAAATCATGAGACCTAAAACTTTCATACACATGCATTGAGGCCATTTGAAAAAAATAGTAAGAAACAATAACCTGATCTGCAATAATGGCACTAAGACTGGATCTTTTAAATGCATAGCTAAAAATTGTAAAATGTGTAATTTTATTACACATGGGAAAACCACTTTTAAATCTGACCATTCTACTTGCGTCTATCCTATAACCGATTACTTGAATTGCGCTTCCACGTATGTTATATTTTTACTCACCTGCAAATGTGGAGTTAAGTACGTAGGATGCACTTGTAGACGCCTCAGCTATAGGTGGTTGAAGCATTTGAGAAATATGAAAAATATTTTTTTTATATCATAGTGTATCTAGGCATTGTAATGCTAGACATGGTGGTGATCTTAAGTGTTTCAGCATTATACTCCCATTGAACATGTTTCTTCATCCCACAGATATAATAGATTCATGAGGTTGTGCCAGAGGGAGACCTTCTGGATTTATAAATTGAACACACTTCACCCTTATGGACTAAATCTTAATATAGATGTAGCTGCTTTATAATTATTATTCCCTATAATAGAGCATACACTGTAATATATGGTGAATATTTAGTATTTCACTGAATTATGGGTGCCAATGGCAACACTTATTATATTTATGTTTAGTATTTTCTATTTTTTTTTACACTAATTTACTCAAATTAACTGAAACCTAGTTTAAATTATTTTGGGGGACTTAAAATATACTGTTAGACATATCGCTCTGACTTCGACTCCCCTTTATATATCACTAATCATATTGTTTTATTAAATATGCACAAATGCACTTTTCACTTCACATTACCCAATAAGCATAACATACACTTTGATTATTTAAATTGTAGAATAGGGAAGAGTCAAGTGATTTTTGTTTTTTATTTATAGAACACGATTTTGCCCTACACATATATTATTTAGATATATTAGATATGTTATTTTTGAGGAAGAATCATGATACTTGTAGTATAATTTGTACATAAACATAGTATGAAACAGCGTATTGGGAGTGGTGCTGAAATTTGATTATTTGATAAGTCAGGTGGATTTCCCATGTGTAAAACATATATGTGATTTTAGAGAATTGTTTGTATTAGGATTTGCAATATGTTTGTCAGATATAGTTTCATATATGGCTCATTTTCGTTGCATCAATTTCAGATGTATAATTACTCATATACAGTAGTGTGTGATTTACTGACGTGAATAGAAGAAGAAAAAAAGTATTCAGGAACCTGCATAATAAGACAAAAGTGTGTCATGAGGAGAAACAGTGTGAGTCCCCTGGCTATGTTGTACCTGTGTCTCAGTACCTACAAATAGCCACACTTACTTGCAGAAGCACCCCTCCACCAGCTTACCAGGCATGTAGCCACAGCAGAATCCATTAGACAGGCTATCCAGTGTAGGTACGGGTAGTGCAGAGGATATCCATAGGAAATACCTGAATACTACAGAAGAAGGCTGCAGGACAAGTCCCCGAGCACCTGAGGGTAGCTATGGCTGAAGTCCTATAGGGAAATTTTGTGAACACAGCAGGGAAGCACTTGTAGTAGGTAAAATCTAAACATCTTTTACGCTTGTTTGAAAGCGGGAGAGCAACCAATGCTTCGGAAACTGCAGTATTTAAAAAAAAAAACATGTCAGGAAGCATTGCACAAGGGTTTACACTCATTGTGCGTAAACATGATCGCTTCAGCATAATCGTGACTTACACTAGAATTGTTACCGCAATTTCAGAGCTGTGGTTAACTGTTTGGCGAAAATAAAAAGTACAGATACACTTATAATAACACTGTATAATAAAATTATTTTAAAAAAAATATTGCAAAAGAAAGTTATAAGGGCACAAAGATATGAGCTCTTGGGTGTAAGAAAAATAAAAGCCACCAAAGGGCTTTAACAGACATACTGTACATACAAGTCTAATGATGTATATATATATATATATACATATTTACTGACATATATACACATATAAACACAAATATATGTGTATACATATACAGGCATATATATATATATATATATATATATATATACACACATTAGAAATATTCATATTTTCATGTTGGGTTAGTGCTAATGAGAATATGTGATGGTGTTTGAGTGAGATTCAAGTGTTTTTTTTTCTCGATTGGCTTCTACGGGGAATACGTGAACGCTCACGCGATATTCCAAGTATAGATTTTTGTGATAGTCGGGCTACCACTAGAGCAAAAACACTTTAGTTTTAACTTGTAATACAAGCACAAACAAATTAAATTTAGTTGAGTTGTTGCTCTAGCGGAAACGCAAAATACCGCTCCATTTATAATCTAGCCCTGTATGTACAAAAAATACATAAAAATTCAAACACATAAGTGCAAAACTCAAAGCTTGTTTTTTTTGTTTTACGTAAAATGGGCTAAACATGGGAGTGTATGAAATTTCCTCTCAAATCTCAGTGTAATTCTCTAAATAGTTTCACCTTACAGATCTCACTTTTGCTTGTAAATTAAAAATTATTACAAAATAATCAAAATATGCAACATCCTAATAGAAAAAAACATCCTAATAGAAAATAGAGGTGATTGTAAGATGCTATATGCAGAAAGCAGTGTAATGCAATTTATATTGCCCGCAGGATTTAATTTTAATAGTGATTATAAGAAGGTAGTACTTTGCTGTGCTACTTTCGCCATACACAGCAAAGTTTCTCTTTTCAGCGAGCTCCATAAATTTCAATAGGAGACATCTCGCCACTCACAGGGACTGTCCTTTCTTGAGATATTTCCACCAGGGTCAATGCAGTAACCTTTCAGTTAAGGTGCTATTTTTTTTATAATCCCCATAGCCCAAAATAAAAAACATAATTTATGTAAGAAATTACCTGATAAATTCATTTCTTTCATATTAGCAAGAGTCCATGAGCTAGTGACGTATGGGATATACATTCCTACCAGGAGGGGCAAAGTTTCCCAAACCTCAAAATGCCTATAAATACACCCCTCACCACACCCACAATTCAGTTTAACGCATAGCCAAGAAGTGGGGTGATAAGAAAAAAGTGTGAAAGCATAAAAAATAAGGAATTGGAATAATTGTGCTTTATACAAAAAAAATCATAACCACCACAAAAAGGGTGGGCCTTATGGACTCTTGCTAATATGAAAGAAATTAATTTATCAGGTAAGTTCTTACATAAATTATGTTTTCTTTCATGTAATTAGCAAGAGTCCATGAGCTATAGTGATGTATGGGATAATGACTACCCAAGATGTGGATCTTCCACGCAAGAGTCACTAGAGGGGGAGGGATAAAATAAAGACAGCCAATTCCGCTGAAAATAATCCACACCCAAAATAAAGTTTAAATCTTATAATAAAAAAAACTGAAATTATAAGCAGAAGAATCAAACTGAAACAGCTGCCTGAAGTACTTTTCTACCAAAAACTGCTTCAGAAGAAGAAAACACATCAAAATGGTAGAATTTAGTAAAAGTATGCAAAGAAGACCAAGTTGCTGCTTTGCAAATCTGATCAACCGAAGCTTCATTCCTAAACGCCCAGGAAGTAGAAACTGACCTAGTAGAATGAGCTGTAATCCTTTGAGGCGGAGTTTTACCCGACTCGACATAAGCATGATGAATTAAAGATTTCAACCAAGATGCCAAAGAAATGGCAGAGGCCTTCTGACCTTTCCTAGAACCGGAAAAGATAACAAATAGACTAGAAGTCTTTCGGAAATTCTTAGTAGCTTCAACATAATATTTCAAAGCTCTAACTACATCCAAAGAATGCAATGATCTCTCCTTAGAATTCTTAGGATTAGGACATAATGAAGGAACCACAATTTCTCTACTAATGTTGTTAGAATTCACAACCTTAGGTAAAAATTCAAAAGAAGTTCGCAACACCGCCTTATCCTGATGAAAAATCAGAAAAGGAGACTCACAAGAAAGAGCAGATAATTCAGAAACTCTTCTAGCAGAAGAGATGGCCAAAAGAAACAAAACTTTCCAAGAAAGTAATTTAATGTCCAATGAATGCATAGGTTCAAACGGAGGAGCTTCAAGAGCCCCCAGAACCAAATTCAAACTCCAAGGAGGAGAAATTGACTTAATGACAGGTTTTATACGAACCAAAGCTTGTACAAAACAATGAATATCAGGAAGATTAGCAATCTTTCTGTGAAAAAGAACAGAAAGAGCAGAGATTTGTCCTTTCAAGGAACTTGCAGACAAACCTTTATCCAAACCATCCTGAAGAAACTGTAAAATTCTCGGAATTCTAAAAGAATGCCAGGAAAAATGATGAGAAAGACACCAAGAAATGTAAGTCTTCCAGACTCTATAATATATCTTCCCAGATACAGATTTACGAGCCTGTAACATAGTATTAATCACAGAGTCAGAGAAACCCCTTTGACTAAGAATCAAGCGTTCAATCTCCATACCTTTACATTTAAGGATTTGAGATCCTGATGGAAAAAAGGACCTTGCGACAGAAGGTCTGGTCTTAACGGAAGAGTCCACGGTTGGCAAGAGGCCATCCGGACAAGATCCGCATACCAAAACCTGTGAGGCCATGCTGGAGCCACCAGCAGAACAAACAAGCATTCCTTCAGAATCTTGGAGATTACTCTTGGAAGAAGAACTAGAGGCGGAAAGATATAGGCAGGATGATACTTTCAAGGAAGTGACAATGCATCCACTGCTTCCGCTAGAGGATCCCTGGATCTGGACAGATACCTGGGCAGTTTCTTGTTTAGATGAGAAGCCATCAGATCTATTTCTGGAAGTCTCCACATTTGGACAATCTGAAGAAATACCTCTGGGTGAAGAGACCATTCGCCCGGATGTAACGTTTGGCAACTGAGTTAATCCGCTTCCCAATTGTCTATACCTGGGATATGAACCGCAGAAACTAGACAGGAGCTGGATTCCGCCCATACCAGTATTCGAGATACTTCTTTCATAGCCAGAGGACTGTGAGTCCCTCCTTGATGATTGATGTATGCCACAGTTGTGACATTGTCTGTCTGAAAACAAATGAACGATTCTCTCTTTAGAAGAGGCCATGACTGAAGAGCTCTGAAAATTGCACGGAGTTCCAAAAGATTGATTGGTAATCTCACCTCCTGAGATTCCCAAACCCCTTGTGCTGTCAGAGACCCCCAAACAGCTCCCCAACCTGTCAGACTTGCATCTGTTGAAATTACAAACCAGGTCGGAAGAACAAAAGAACCCCCTGAACTAAACGATGGTGATCTGTCCACCACGTCAGAGAGTGTCGTACAATCGGTTTTAAAGATATTAACTGAGATATCTTTGTGTAATCCCTGCACCACTGGTTCAGCATACAGAGCTGAAGAGGTCGCATGTGAAAACGAGCAAAGGGGATGGCGTCCGATGCAGCAGTCATAAGACCTAGAATTTCCATGCATAAGGCTACCGAAGGGAATGATTGTGATTGAAGGTTTTGACAAGCTGAGATCAATTTTAGACGTCTCTTATCTGTCAGAGACAGAGTCATGGACGCTGAATCTATCTGGAAACCTAAAAAGGTTACCCTTGTCTGAGGAATCAATGAACTTTTCGGTAAATTGATCCTCCAACCATGATCTTGAAGAAACAACACAAGTCGATTCGTATGAGATTCTGCTAAATGTGAAGACTGAGCAAGTACCAAGATATCGTCCAAATAAGGAAATACCACAATACCCTGTTCTCTGATTACAGACAGAAGGGCACCGAGAACCTTTGAAAAAATTCTTGGAGCTGTTGCTAGGCCAAACGGCAGAGCCACAAACTGGTAATGCTTGTCTAGGAAAGAGAATCTCAGAAACTGATAGTGATCTGGATGAATCGGAATATGCAGATATGCATCCTGTAAATCTATTGTGGACATATAATGCCCTTGCTGAACAAAAGGCAGGATAGTCCTTATAGCTACCATTTTGAATGTTGGTATCCTTACATAACAATTCAATATTTTTAGATCCAGAACTGGTCTGAAGGAATTCTCCTTCTTTGGTACAATGAAGAGATTTGAATAAAACCCCAGCCCCTGTTCCAGAACTGGAACTGGCATAATTACTCCAGCCAACTCTAGATCTGAAACACATTTCAGAAATGCTTGAGACTTCGCTGGATTTACTGGGACACGGGAAAGAAAAAATCTCTTTGCAGGAGTCCTTATCTTGAAGCCAATTCTGTACCCTTCTGAAACAATGTTTTGAATCCAAAGATTGTGAATTGATCCAAATTTCTTTGAAAAATCGTAATCTGCCCCCTACCAGCTGGGCTGGAATGAGGGCCGCACCTTCATGTGGACTTGGGAGCTGGCTTTGGTTTTCTAAAAGGCTTAGATTTATTCCAGACTGGAGATGGTTTCCAAACTGATACCACTCCTGTGGATGAAGGATCAGACTTTTGTTCCTTATTGTGATGAAAGGAACGAAAACGATTATTAGACCTAAATTTACCTTTAGATTTTGTATCCTGTGGTAAAAAAGTTCCTTTCCCTCCAGTAACAGTTGAGATAATAGAATCCAACTGAGAACCAAATAATTTATTACCCTGGAAAGAAAGGGAAAGCAAAGTTGACTTAGAAGACATATCAGCATTCCAAGTTTTAAGCCATAAAGCTCTTCTAGCTAAAAATAGCTAGAGACATATACCTGACATCAACTCTAATGATATCAAAGATGGCATCACAAATAAAGTTATTAGCATGTTGAAGAAGATTAACAATGCTATGAGAATTATGATCTGTTACTTGTTGCGCTAAAGCTTCTAACCAAAAAGTTGAAGCTGCAGCAACATCCGCTAAAGATATAGCAGGTCTAAGAAGATTACCTGAACATAAGTAAGCTTTTCTTAGAAAGGATTCAATCTTCCTATCTAAAGGATCCTTAAAGGAAGTACTATCTGCCGTAGGAATAGTAGTACGTTTAGCAAGAGTAGAGACAGCCCCATCAACTTTAGGGATTTTGTCCCAAAATTCTAATCTGTCAGATGGCACAGGATATAATTGCTTAAACGTTTAGAAGAAGTAAATGAATTACCCAAATTATTCCATTCCCTGGAGATTACTTCAGAAATAGCATCAGGGACAGGAAAAACTTCTGGAATAACTACAGGAGATTTAAAAACCTTATTTAAACGTTTAGATTTAGTATCAAGAGGACCAGAATCCTCTATTTCTAATGCAATTAAAACTTCTTTAAGTAAAGAACGAATAAATTCCATTTTGAATAAATATGAAGATTTATCAGCATCAACCTCTGAGACAGAATCCTCTGAACCAGAGGAACCATTATCAGAATCAGAATGATGATGTTCATTTAAAAATTCATCTGAAAAATGAGAAGTTTTAAAAGACCTTTTACGTTTACTAGAAGGAGGAATAACAGTCATAGCCTTCTTAATGGATTTAGAAACAAAATCTCTTATGTTAACAGGAACACTCTGAGTATTAGATGTTGACGGAACAGCAACAGGTAATGTAACATTACTAAAGGAAATATTATCTGCATTAACAAGTTTGTCATGACATTCATTACAAACAACAGCTGGAGGAACAGATACCACAAGTTTACAGCAGATACACTTAACTTTGGTAGATCCAGCACCAGGCAGCATTTTTCCAGAAGTATCTTCTGACTCAGTGTCAATCTGGGACATCTTGCAATATGTAATAGAAAAAACAACATATAAAGCAAAATTGATCAAATTCCTTAAATGACAGTTTCAGGAATGGGAAAAAATGCCAGTGAACAAGCTTCTAGCAACCAGAAGCAATAAATAATGAGACTTAAATAATGTGGAGACAATAGAGACGCCCATATTTTTTAGCGCCAAAAAAGACGCCCACATTATTTGGTGCCTAAATGCTTTTGGCGCCAAAAATGACGCCACATCTGGAACGCTGACACTTTTGGCGCAAAAAAACGTCAAAAATGACGCAACTTCCGGCGACACGTATGACGCCGGAAACTGAAAAAAAAAAATTTGCGCCAAAAAAGTCTGCGCCAAGAATGACGCAATAAAATGAAGCATTTTCAGCCACCGCGAGCCTAACAGCCCACAGGGAAAAAAGTCAAATTTTAAGGTAAGAAAAAAATTGATTTATTCATATGCATTATCCCAAATATGAAACTGACTGTCTGAAATAAGGAACGTTGAACATCCTGAGTCAAGGCAAATAAATGTTTGAATACATATATTTAGAACTTTATATAAAAGTGCCCAACCATAGCTTAGAGTGTCACAGAAAATAAGACTTACTTACCCCAGGACACTCATCTACATGTAGTAGAAAGCCAAACCAGTACTGAAACGAGAATCAGTAGAGGTAATGGTATATATAAGAGTATATCGTCGATCTGAAAAGGGAGGTAAGAGATGAATCTCTATGACCGATAACAGAGAACCTATGAAAGGAGATCATTGAATTCAAATAGGCAATACTCTCCTCACATCCCTCTGACATTCACTGCACGCTGAGAGGAAAACCGGGCTCCAACCTGCTGCGGAGCGCATATCAACGTAGAATCTAGCACAAACTTACTTCACCACCTCCATAGGAGGCAAAGTTTGTAAAAACTGATTTGTGGGTGTGGTGAGGGGTGTATTTATAGGCATTTTGAGGTTTGGGAAACTTTGCTCCTCCTGGTAGGAATGTATATCCCATACGTCACTAGCTCATGGACTCTTGCTAATTACATGAAAGAAATTACAAATACCACCTCTACTGGAAAGTGGTACAAAGTTATGACTAACTAATGAACATTTAACTAGCCATTTAATGAGTGCATGTGTTTATGTGAATCTATAATACACACACCCTAAAATTAATATATATTGCAACAACGCTTACTGCAATGCAGTTTAAATCAATCACAACCATTATATTTATGACTTTTATCCTTTGAATTTAAATATTTAATTGATATTTATTGCTTTAAAACACCTTTTATATTATTTTTTTTATTTTGTTTCTTTGTGGGGGAATATTTGCAATAACTTTTTCTTAAAATAGCTGTCAAATCTGTTGCTAGGTTACAACATGCACACTCTTCTACAGTTCACCAGCAGGAATCGCTGTTTTACACATGCCCAGTAAAGAGCTTCTCTGAGGTCATGTAACAGCATGCAAAGAAAACAACCTAGGTTTAAACATGGTAGTTTCTTATGCATCCTGCAGGCAGTGAAGTTATGTCCCTTTAATGCGTACTATGCTTTTCTGGAGGCCTAACTGCAGTAATCTTTATATTCCCTTAGTTGTGCTGTCTTAAGTTGCTTGTGTATTGAGGCATTCATACTCTGGCATTTGGCTCACTGTTTTGGGAATCCCGCCTTTCACTTCCACTTTCCTGACCTAGGCTTGAATTTTTTTGTGAACATTTATTACCAACTCTGGCCTGTTTCTGACTAAGCTTCTATTACTGCTTTTGTATTGTATTTGTTTGAGCCGGTTTTTACCTGTACTACTTGACTATGTTTCTCTACTCTCATGATTTTATACTACTCAGCCCATCTTCAAGGTTTTAGTATTACATTGATAACTGTGAAACTATGTCTAGAGAGTACAGTAAGTAGCATCTAATGTACAATAACACTAATGCTAATCAAGGAGAAGGATGTGTGGTAGTAAAGAAAGATGGGTATATGTATTTCTTGTTGTGGCTATGGTTATCTGCCATCGAAATCTATATTTCTATAGTTTTAATAAATATTGGGAAGACTTGTTGGGCCTGCGGTTTCTAAATTTGACACTTGTTATTGCAAGATTAACATTTCTATAAAATGAAAATAATTATTATTAGCTTTCTTAAATAATATCTGTGCTACTTTGTCCCAGAATTATTTGCAATCAACTTGAAGAAAATGGTTGCTAAGCCTTGATTTTAATAATCACATTACGTGCCGATCATGGAGATCTTTAATCATTAATCACATTCTTCAAATGCACCAGGATCAATTTTTAACACACACACAGATAGATAGATAGATAGATAGATAGATAGATACATACAAACTGCTAGATAGATACATAGATACTGAGATACTGGCTGGCAATTCCTCAGTTAGTAAAGTAGTTATCTTCAGAACAAAATTAGCATACATTTTGCTGTCAAATTATTCACATCTAGTATTACAATGTTTTATTGAGCAACATCACTGTATATTAATATAGTACAGGAAAAACTATTTTGCTTGTTTATTATTAATTTTACACGCATCTCAAATAGCTCTGTAATCACATTATTAGTTGTCAGTAATCAAACAGACAATTATGTTGCTTACTTTTTTTGCAAAATTGAAAATAACAAGCACAACATATATCCTATTAAAGAATTTAAATTTAATGAAATCATTTTTTTTTTATTAATCATTCCAAATTTTTCAGAGCAGCTATTGAAAAAGTTTTAATGAACTATCCATTTAAACTGACAAAAAGTAATAAACATACTAGAAGTGGAACCCTAAATTAGTTATTTAGAGTACCCAAGAATTACTTAAAGGGACATGAAACCCAAAAAATTATTTCATGATTTAGACTGAGCACACAAATTTAAACAACTTTCCAATGTACTTTTATCTAACTTGCTTTGTTCCCTTTGTATACTTTGTTTAAAAGCATATCTAGATAGGCTCAGAAGCTGGGAGCTAGCTACTGATTGGTGGCTGCACATATGTGCCTCTTGTGATTGGCTTACCAATGTGTTCAGCTAGTTCCCAGTAATGCATTGCTGCTTCTTCAAGAAAGGATTCTAATAGAATGAAGCAAAATATATAATAGAAGTACATTGAAAAGTTGTTTACATATGTATGCTTTATCTGAATTATGAAAGAAAATATTTGGGTTTAATGTCCCTTTAACTTGTTACAGTGCTTTTTAAATGGAGAAATAACTTCCAAAAAGCAATATAGAAAAAAGAAGAAAAAAAAACAAAAAACATTATGGGGACCACAATTCTTCAGAAAATCAACATTAAAGGGACTCTATATGGATTTTTGTAGATAAATAATTTAATACATGTTTAAATGATTGTGATAAACCCCTGTTTTTCCTAGAAAAAAAAAAACAACCTATCTAGGATGTCCCATGTCAGACAGAATGACATCCTTTCAAATAAACAGTTATCAAATAGTAATGTTTTAGTTTAGAATATATGGAATTCCTTGAAAAAGTGCAGTAAATGTCTATATAGTTACAGGGAAGAAGAACAAGCTCTTCCCTAATTCCAGCTGTTCTTATAATTTATATATTTAGGCACCTGTGTCTTGTAAAAATGAGAAAGTAGTGTATACTTCACTTCAATGGCAAACATGTTCTGCACTTCTCATGCTTGGGCAACAAGGTCAGAGCAAGAATGAGAGAAATCAGGGTAATCACTGTGGGAAGATCCTATTATCATGTTATTCTATTATTTTGATAAACCTGTGTGCTTACTAATGTCATTAACAAATTGTGTTTAAAAAAAATGCACAACAATGTTCATATAAAAATAGTATATACATACTGTATGGGACACATTCATACTGGACCTCCAGGTACTTATACGTTCCCGGACATGGATCAGGAAACACATCTGGACCAGCTACCACAGCACACTGTGTACGGTTATTGCATCTGGGGGGGGAAAAATTGTTTTAAGCTTCCAATAAAAACAGAGACTGTATTTGCATTTCATTAAGTCTCAAGCAAATATTATTTTTAAAAAACATTGAAAAATATGCACCAGTTAAGCCACATGCTGCTATATTATTTTATAATGAATTAATCTTTAATGTTATATTTCAAATGGTTCTCTAAGAAAACTACAAACAAATATTAATTAGAACGCTTAATTTTTAGATTTACAGTATGCCACCTTTATTTTATGTAAATCAATAGCATTTAAAGGGACATTCCAGCCAAAATTGGAAACCACATTGATGTATTTCAGTTTTGAATAGAAGCATTTTTGTAATATACACGTATTAGCAAAAATGCTTCTAATAAAAGCTATAGCTGTATTTAAAGTGTATTTAAGTATGCACTGTGCACCGGCATTTTTAACACATCACTTACTCAGAGAGCCTAAGCTGCTTATATCATCTGATAATAACTCAATTTGTTATGTGCTGACATGATTACAAGCCCCACTGGCACTCTGAGCTGCTGCAATATTTAAAATGCTGGTGCACTGAGAATATCTAGCTATGCTTCACATGCATGTGCAGAGAAAAATGTTAACACTAAAACAGTGATAACTTTTACTAGAAGCATTTTTGCCAATAAATGTATATTGCAAATATGTTTATATTCAAAAGATGTAATTCATCTATGTGCATTTCATTTTTTACTTGAATGTCCCTTTAAGTTTTCACATCACATTCTGTATCACTTTATTATAAAATAAATGAATAAATAAAGCATAGTCAAATGGACTAACTTGCTGCAAGGAGGACAAATGATTCTAAGTCCTTACATTAAAGAGCCATCATACCCAAATGTTGAAACACTTGAAAGTGATGCAACATAGCTGTAAAAAGCCAACTAGAAAATATCACCTGAACATCTCCATGTAAAAAAAGAAAGATATTTTACCTCAAAATGTCCTCAGTATCCACATCCCATTGTAAAGGACTTTAAAGGGACACTGAACCAAAAATGTTTCTTTTGTGATTCAGATAGAGCATGAATTTTTAAGCAACTTTCTAATTTACTCCTATTATCAAATTTTCTTTATTCTCTTGGTATCTTTATTTAAAATGCAAGAATCTAAGTTTAGATGCCGGCCCATTTTGGTGAACAACCTGGGTTGTCCTTGCTGATTGGTGGAAAAAATCCATCCACCAATCAAAAAGTGCTGTCCAGAGTTCTTAACCCAAAAAAAGCTCAGATGGCTTTTATTTCAAATAAAGATAGCAAGAGAACAAAAAAAAATTGATAATAGGAGTAAATTAGAAAGTTGCTTAAAATCGCATGCTCTATCTGAATCACAAAAGAAAAAAATTGGGTTCAGTGTCACTTTAAGAAGCAAATCAGTATGCCTGTTCTGGGACAGGCAAGGGAGTGAGCCTCGTGCTATTTCCCTATTCAGTTTAAGGAAGTTTACTATGAAATCTCATGAGAGTTGTCAAATCTCCTGAGATCACAGTAAAAGAGTTCATGACCTCAGCACTGCTGAAGCTGATTGGCTGCTGTTCATTTCTTCATTTTTTTGTAGGTGAAGCACATACAGAGTTCGCCTAGCCTTGGATAAATCTAGCACTATGTGCGCAATTGTCTCTACAAATAAGAGAAAATATGACCTATTAGAGATCAACTCTGGAGATCAACTTTTGGTGGTTTTGGCAACTGTGTAGAACATGTCTCAAGTTCACACAGTACAAGATACTCAGAGATTGAGACTACAAGCAGGGAGAAGTGTACTGAAGAGAGTTGACTCCATTAGACATTTTACCTGCAGAATTTATCAAAATGTCTACTAAACAGTGAGCTCCAAATTTCCGGGCACAAACTAAGCGAACAATGACCAAGATATAGTTTATAATATTACTTTACCAGCAATAAATACATAAAGGAGAAACTACTCACTATCTACAAGAGATCTATTTTTCACATAGACCCATCTATATCTCCCTTATCATGAAGGGTAAAAACCAAACTGTGAAGGATTGTCTTTCAAAAGCACAAGCAAAGAAGAAGCATACTACAATTACAATAGATTCAACAACTATTTTAGCAAATGAAGAACAAGAAACTATAATGGAAAAAACTCAGGAAGAACAAACGATCACTACTTCTCATATACTTATCCAACAAATCAAAGAAGTATTTCAAGCTAAATTGAAGTCAGCATTGAATGAATTGAAAGCCGACATTTTAAGACTTGGGCAAAGAACAACATTGTTGGAAGATAAAGTTGACGAAATAATTGAGGAAATCCCAACAATCCAAACCACACTATCAGACCAACAATGGAAGATTTTGCAATTAGAAAATCAACTAGAAGATCTCGAAAACAGATCTCAGAGATCAAATATTTGAATAAGAAACTTCCCAGAATCCTATGACAATCTTCCGGAGGTTTTACCTCAAATTTTCCACAGTCTAATACCGGGGACAGAAGAGATGTTCCTACTAAGTGAAATGCTGAAACATTTTCATCTACAGATTGAGGATGCTCCTTCACCATTACCTCAGAGACCTCCACGGAAACAACTGCAACGAATATGGAACAAAGCTACCAGAACTCATGCTACACAGCCAAAGACCCAATTGTCCAATGGAAATGAGCCTGGCTAGATAAGGTAATATTTGACTTTTAATGTATTTAATCTCAACGGAGATAGCCCAGAAAGGCCCTGAGATAATCTGTTCCAAATTAAGAAGAAAACAATTGGGATTGTGAACTCAATTTTAGTGTATAGTTTTAACATATATAAAATATGATGAACAAATGGAAAAAAAACACACTTTTTTTTTAACTTTGACCCCCAAAATCTGTTGCACATCTCCATCCACCAAAAAACACCCATGCTTAATAGTTTCTAAATTTTGTCCTGAGTTTAGAAATACCCAAGTTTACATGTTCTTTGTTTTTTCCAAGTTATAGGGCTATAAGTACAAGTAGTACTTTGCTGTTTCAAAACCATTTTTTTTAAAAAAAAAAAATAGCTATAGTTACAACGTAACACTGATATCTGTCAGGAATCCCTGCATATCCCTTGACATATCTATTTTTTTTTTAGTAGACAACCCAAAGTATTGATTTAGGCCCATTTTGGTATATTTCATGCCACCATTTCACAGCCAAATGCGATCAAATAAAAAAAAATGTTCACTTTTTCACAAACTTTTTCACAAATTTTAGGTTTCTCACTGAAATTATTTACAAACAGCTTGTGCAATTATGACACAAATGGTTGTAAATGCTTCTTTGGGATCCCCTTTGTTCAGAAATAGCAGATATTTATGGCTGACACGTTACCTTTTGGTAATTAGAGGGCCGCTAAATTCCGCTTTGCACCAAATTTGTATAAGGCACAGCAGTGAAGGGGTTATCTAGGCCCATTTTGATATATTTCATGCCACCATTTCACCACCAAATGTGATCAAATAAAAATAAATAAAAACAATTGTTCATTTTTCACAAACTTTAGGGTTCTCACTGAAATTATTTACAAACAGCTTGTGCAATTATGGCAGAAATGGTTGTAAATGCTTCTCTCGGATCCCCTTTGTTCAGAAATAGCAGATATTTATGGCTGTGGCATTACTTTTTGGTAATTAGAAGGCTGCTAAATGCCGCTACGCACAACCTTTGTATTAGGCACAGCAGTGAGGGGGTTAATTAGGGAGCTTGAAGGGTTAATTTTAGCTTTAGGGTAGTGTAGTAGACAACCTAAAGTATTGATCTAGGCCCATTCTGAAATATTCATGCCACCATTTCACCGCCAAATGCGATCAAATAGAAAAAATCGTTAACTTTTTCACTAACTCTGGGTTTCTCACTGAAATTATTTACAAACAGTTAGTGCAAATGTCGCACAAATGGTTTTAAATGCTTCTCTGGGATCCCCTTTGTTCAGAAATAGCAGACATATATGACTTTGGCATTGCTTTTTGGTAATTAGAAGGACGCTAAATGCCTCCCACCTGACACATCCCACACCCTGATCCCTCCCAAACAGCTTTCTTCCCTCCCCCATCCCACAAAGTCTGCCAGGTGTTTTTTGTTTTTATTTATTTAAAAAAAAAAAAAAATCATTCTGCTGTGTAGGATCCCCCCTTAGCCCCAACCTCCCCCTGATCCCCCCCCCCAAAGAGCTCTCTAACCCTCCCCCCACTAACTCTTCACCATTTTGGGTACTGGCAGCTCTCTGCCAGTACCCACTTTGAAATAAAATGTTACTTTTAAAAAAAAAAAAACTCTTTCTGTAGTGTAGCTGCCCCCCTCCATACCCTACCCCCCTCCATACCCTACCCCTCCGCCTGCCAGATCGGTTTTATAAAGTATCCACTCCTCCACTGCCCCCCACCACCCTCTCCCAGTATTCTCTACCACCACTTTGCTTTTTTAATATGCCTAGATTGCGGGCGCTTATGTGCACCTGTCCCTGACCTCCTGCGCGCACCCGACATGGGTGGGCAACCCACCCACCTCCCTACAGCTGCTCCTACCCACCAACGATCGGCACCATCGCTGGCCGATGCAGAGAGGGCCACAGAGTGGCTCTCTCTGCATCGGTGTGCCTAAAAAGGTATTGCAGTGATGCCTCAATATCGAGGCATCATGACAATACCTTGAAAGAGGCTGGAAGCGGTCAGGATCACTTCCAGTTGCTTGAAACCCCTGACAACGTACAGGGTACGTCGCTGGTCTTTTAAGACCAGTTTGTGTAAGACGTACCTTGTACGACATGAGTCATTAAGGGGTTAACCTAACAGTTGGATAGATCCCTAGTCCAACAAAATCTTCTTTCAGAATTTTAAGTGATCTCCCAGATAGCATGTATTTTTACTGCAAGTTTGAAAATAAGTTGCTAATGTCTTGCTAGACTTGCCAAGCTTCAAAAGTTTGCTGCACATTTGTAGCAAGTCTGCATTGGAAGTCTCCAGAATAGACATGCTTTACAAATTTTCTGCAAGTTTGCTGCAAGTGTGTATAGCATGTATTTTTTTTCTTTAAAAATTTGAAATGAATTGCTAAACTCTTGCTAGACTTTTCAAGCTTCAAATGTTTGCTGCACATTTGTTGCAAGTCTGCATTGAAAGTTTCCAGAATAGACTTGCTTTATAAATTTGCTGCAAGATTGCTACAAGTGTGTATAGCATGTTTTTTTTATTTAAAAATTTCAAATGAATTGCTAAACTCCTGCTAGACTTGCCAACCTTCAAAAGTTTGTTGCACATTTGATGACAGCCTGCGTTGAAAGTCTTAAAAAACATAATTTATGCTTACCTGATAAATTTATTTCTCTTGTGGCGTATCCAGTCCACAGATCATCTATTACTTGTGGGATATTCTCCTTCCCAACAGGAAGTTGCAAGAGGATCACCCACAGCAGAGCTGCTATATAGCTCCTCCCCTAACTGCCATATCCAGTTATTCGACCGAAAACAAGCTGAGAAAGGAGAAACCATAGGGTGCAGTGGTGACTGTAGTTTAAAATGAAAAAATACCTGCCTTAAAATGACAGGGCGGGCCGTGGACTGGATACACCACAAGAGAAATAAATTTATCAGGTAAGCATAAATTATGTTTTCTTTTGTAAGGTGTATCCAGTCCACGGATCATCCATTACTTGTGGGATACCAATACCAAAGCTAAAGTACACGGATGAAGGGAGGGACCAGGCAGGTACTTAAACGGAAGGTACCACTGCCTGTAAAACCTTTCTCCCAATAATAGCCTCCGAAGAAGCAAAAGTATCAAATTTGTAGAATTTTGAAAAAGTATGAAGCGAAGACCAAGTCGCTGCCTTGCAAATCTGTTCAACAGAAGCCTCATTTTTATGTTTAAATATTTTTTATTAGCAAATTATTAGTTCAATTACGATACACAAAGGAGAAAAAATAAATAAATAACAAGAAAAGAAAAATTAAAAAAAAAATTGAAAGACCCCTGATTTTTCCAGCTAATGTTTCAATGAGACATATTTTAAAACATTAGGAAGTTACCATTTTAACATATCCAAATAATATTCCCCCCGTTACCTCCTATATAACTTAATGTACTTCGCTTGTCCCAGAGAAACAACTCGGATTGTAGAGGATCCTGCTAAAGAAATCAAGTTTCAGGTACTACCTGTTGGTCATCCATTTCGGGACTCTACTCCAGGGGGGTTGCAACATAAATATTATCAGGTAAACTCTTTATCTAATGAAAAACCCAAAGAGAGTAGACTAAGCTGGAAGTAGCTTATCTATAGTGGTGATCAAATAAAACTTTTAGGGAAAGATAAATAACTTTTCCTAGATCTCCATTCCAGTAATTAGGGTCCAGGGGGGGTAGGGGGAGGGAAGGGAGAGGAAGGGAAGGGGGGGGGGGAAGAGAGTGTCCCCACTCCCGGCGATCCTCCGAGCCTTACATGTATTGTCTAATTATTATGTTTAGGAATCAGGCCTAGTCGTCTGTTTAGATCTAGGAGGTGTTGAGTTAGTAATCCAATAGTACCATATCTTCTGAAAAGTGGCCTTGTTATTTAGCGTGTCTGCTGCAAGTTCATACATAGTGTAGGTGTAGCTTATTTTATTGTATATTTCCGGCCATGAGGGTGATCCCACCTTCCAATATTTTGCAATGCCGATCCTTGTCACTGTGCAAAGGATTCTAATGAATGTGTTAAGGTATCTATGGAATTTGTCTATATGTTCGTGTAGTAATGCCTGGTGAATGGTAAGTGTGATCTCTTCCTCCAACAATCGGCTAATCAGGGCTGATAGGTTCTGCCAGATCCCCTGGATCTCTCTACAATCCCACCACATGTGTCTGTAGGTCCCTAATTCACCGCAACCTCTATAGCATAAGTTGCTGCCATTCGGTTGCATATGAGCTGTCCTTACTGGGGTCAGATACCATCTAAATATCGTTTTCATTACATTTTCTTTTAGATCCATACTAATTAAGCCTTTATCAGCTCCTTGTATCATTTCCTCCCATTCCTGTATCTCTTTACTCATATTCAGGTCTTTCTCCCATGCCCCTATAACCGTGGATTTAGTCCTGTCTGGGGGTGTTTGCAGCGCTATGTATATTCTAGAAATATTATGTTTAACTCTGACAGGACTCGTGCCACATGTCTCCAACACCGTGGGGCGCCCACCCTTTGATTTTAACAAGAAAGAGTGCAGGGAGGAACGTAACTGAAGGTATAGGTACCAGTGTAATTTTATAGGTGTAAGTTTTGACTGCAGTTGGGTGAAGGGAAGTAACTGTCCCCTCTGTACCACATCCGCCACTCTATAGAGTCCCTTGTTCTCCCACTTAGCCACCAATATACGAGAGTCTCCCGATAGTAAGAGTCTAATTGGTGTCAATAAGGAGGATTTAGGAAATAAGTCTGTTCTTTTAAGTGCCTGTGTCCAAGTTTTCATGGTCAAGTCTGAAGTATATGTCTTAATATGTGTCCTAACAGAGTGTGATGGGAGTTCCCATAGAATTGAGTCTCTTTCCTCCCACCCCCCCAAATCCCTCTCCAGAAATACCCATGTAGCCTCCTCCGATCTTCTCAGAAGACAAGATTCTTGGGCTAGTCTCGCGGCCCTATAGTATTCTAAAAGATCTGGAGCTCCCACTCCCCCTACTCCTCTGCCCCTGCAGACTACTTGTTTCGCTATTCTAGCCGATTTTGGCCCTCTTATAAAAGTTAGTATTTCGGCTTGCAGTTTAATAATGTCCATGTTAACAAGTTTAATGGGGAGGGCTCTGAAGAGATATAAGATGCGCGGGAGTAGGTTCATTTTGACTATTGCTACTCTACCCATCCAGGAAAAACCACATAGCCTCCACTTCAGGAGATCTTTTCTAAATTGAGTGAGGAGTGGAGTGTAATTATATTTGTACAGGGATTGCATCTGTGTTGGGAGATTGATACCCAGATATCTAATGGTTTTTGTGGCCCACCTAAATTCAAAGTTAAGTTCAATTATTTTCCGGGTATGTGGGGGAATGGCCACCGGGAGGAGTTCGCTCTTCTCCACATTTATTTTATATCCCGAAATGTCTGAGAAGTCGTTTAGTACCATATGTAAGTTAGGCAGTGATATGAGTGGATTGGTAATGGTGAGCAGGATATCATCCGCAAATAAAGTTAGTTTATATTCAGACTGGGCCACTCTGACTCCCGAGATGTCTGGGTGTGCACGAATCTTGGCCGCCAGTGGCTCAATGCAGATGGCAAACAATAGGGGTGTCTTGTCCCGTTCAATATGGGGAAAAGGATGGATCTGTACCCCCCCCGCAGTTACCTGAGCCCGTGGATTTGAAAGAAGCCTCATTTTTAAAGGCCCATGTGGAAGCCACAGCTCTAGTAGAATGAGTTGTAATCCTTTCTGGAGGCTGCTGGCCAGCAGTCTCATAGGCTAAGCGGATTATGCTTCTTAGCCAAAAAGAAAGAGAGGTTGCCGAAGCCTTTTGACCTCTCCTCTGTCCAGAGTAGACAACAAACAAAGCAGATGTTTGATGAAAATCTTTAGTAGCTTGTAAGTAAAACTTTAAAGCACGAACCACGTCCAGATTGTGCAATAGACGTTCCTTCTTTGAGGAAGGATTAGGACACAAAGACGGAACAACAATCTCTTGATTGATATTCTTATTAGATACCACCTTAGGTAAAAACCCAGGTTTGGTACGCAGAACTACTTTATCTGCATGGAAGATCAGATAAGGAGAATCACATTGTAAGGCAGATAACTCGGAAACTCTACGAGCCGAGGAAATAGCTACCAAAAAAATATAATTTATGCTTACCTGATAAATTTATTTCTCTTGTAGTGTGTTCAGTCCACGGGTCATCCATTACTTATGGGATATATTCTCCTCCCCAACAGGAAGTTGCAAGAGGATCACCCAAGCAGAGCTTCTATATAGCTCCTCCCCTCACATGTCATATCCAGTCATTCGACCGAAACAAGACGAGAAAGGAGAAACTATAGGGTGCAGTGGTGACTGGAGTTATAATTTAAAATTTAGAACCTGCCTCAAATAGACAGGGCGGGCCGTGGACTGAACACACTACAAGAGAAATAAATTTATCAGGTAAGCATAAATTATGTTTTCTCTTGTTAAGTGTGTTCAGTCCACGGGTCATCCATTACTTATGGGATACCAATACCAAAGCTAAAGTACACGGATGATGGGAGGGACAAGGCAGGAACATTAAACAGAAGGAACCACTGCCTGTAGAACCTCTCCCAAAAACAGCCTCCGAAGAAGCAAAAGTGTCAAATTTGTAAAATTTGGAAAAAGTATGAAGTGAAGACCAAGTTGCAGCCTTGCAAATCTGTTCAACAGAGGCCTCATTCTTAAAGGCCCAGGTGGAAGCCACAGCTCTAGTGGAATGAGCTGTAATTCTTTCAGGAGGCTGCTGTCCAGCAGTCTCATAGGCTAAGCGTATTATGCTACGAAGCCAAAAAGAGAGAGAGGTAGCCGAAGCCTTTTGACCTCTCCTCTGTCCCGAGTAAACGACAAACAGAGAAGAAGTTTGTCGAAAATCTTTAGTTGCCTGTAAGTAGAACTTCAGAGCACGGACCACATCTAGATTATGCAAAAGACGTTCCTTCTTTGAAGAAGGATTAGGACATACGGATGGAACAACAATCTCTTGATTGATATTCTTGTTAGAAACAACCTTAGGTAAAAACCCAGGTTTAGTACGCAGGACTAACTTGTCTGAATGAAAGATCAGATAAGGAGAATCACAATGTAAGGCAGATAACTCTTCGAGCCGAGGAAATAGCCATCAAAAACAGAACTTTCCAAGATAAAAGCTAAATATCAATGGAATGAAGGGGTTCAAACGGAACACCCTGGAGAACTTTAAGAACCAAGTTTAAGCTCCACGGAGGAGCAACAGCTTTAAACACAGGCTTAATCTTAGTCAAAGCCTGACAAAAAGCCTGGACGTCTGGATTCTCTGCCAGACGCTTGTGTAAAAGAATAGACAGAGCAGAAATCTGTCCCTTTAGTGAACTAGCGGATAAGCCCTTTTCTAAACCCTCTTGTAGAAAAGACAATATCCTAGGAATCCTAACCTTACTCCATGAGTAACTCTTGGATTCACACCAATATAAATATTTATGCCATATCTTGTGGTAAATTTTTCTGGTAACAGGTTTCCGAGCCTGTATTAATGTATCAATAACCGAATCCGAAAACCCACGCTTTGATAGAATCAAGCGTTCAATTTCCAAGCAGTCAGCCTCAGAGAAATTAGGTTTGGATGGTTGAAAGGACCCTGAATTAGAAGGTCCTGCCTCAGGGGTAGAGACCATAGTGGACAGGACGACATGTCCACTAGGTCTGCATACCAGGTCCTGCGTGGCCACGCAGGCGCTATCAGAATCACCGATGCTCTCTCCTGTTTGATCCTGGCAATCAGTTGAGGAAGCAACGGAAAAGGTGGAAACACATAAGCTATGTTGAAAACCCAAGGGGCTGCTAGTGCATCTACCAGCACCGCTCCCGGGTCCCTGGACCTGGATCCGTAACAAGGAAGCTTGGCATTCTGGTGAGATGCCATGAGATCCAGATACGGTTTGCCCCAACGAAGAATTAGTTGGGCAAATACCTCCGGGTGAAGTTCCCACTCCCCCGGATGAAAAGTCTGGCGACTTAAAAAATCCGCCTCCCAGTTCTCGACGCCTGGGGTGTAGATCGCTGACAGGTGGCAAGAGTGAGACTCTGCCCAGCGAATTATCTTCGAGACTTCCAACATCGCTAGGGAACTCCTGGTTCCCCCTTGATGATTGATGTAAGCCACAGTCGTGATGTTGTCCGACTGAAATCTGATGAACCTCAGTGTTGCCAACTGAGGCCAAGCTAGAAAAGCATTGAATATTGCCCTTAATTCTAGAATGTTTATTGGGAGGAGTTTCTCCTCCTGAGTCCACGACCCCTGAGCCTTCAGGGAGTTCCAGACTGCTCCCCAGCCTAGTAGGCTGGCATCTATTGTTACAATCGTCCAATCTGGTCTGCGAAAGGACATTCCTTTGGACAGATGAACCCGTGATAACCACCAGAGAAGAGAATCTCTGGTCTCCTGGTCCAGATTTAGCAAAGGGGACAGATCTGAGTAATCCCCGTTCCATTGACTTAGCATGCATAGTTGCAGCGGTCAGATGTAGGCGCGCAAATGGCACTATGTCCATCGCCGCGACCATTAAGCCGATCACTTCCATGCACTAAGCTACTGATGGGCTTGGAATGGAGTGAAGGACACGGCAAGCATTGAGAAGTTTTGATAGCCTGGACTCCGTCAGGTAAATCTTCATCTCTACAGAATCTATAAGAGTCCCTAGAAAAGGGACCCTTGTGAGTGTTAACAGAGAACTCTTTTCCACGTTCACTTTCCACCCATGCGACCTCAGAAATGCTAGAACTATCTCTGTATGAGACTTTGCATTTTGAAAACGTGACGCTTGTATCAGAATGTCGTCTAGGTACGGAGCCACCGCTATGCCTCGTGGTCTTAGTACCGCCAGAAGAGAGCCCAGAACCTTTGTAAAAATTCTCTGGGCCGTAGCCAACCCGAAGGGAAGGGCTACAAACTGGTAATGCCTGTCTAGAAAGGCAAATCTTAGGTACCGATAATGATCTTTGTGAATCGGAATGTGAAGGTAGGCATCCTTTAAATCCACTGTGGTCATATATTGACCCTCTTGGATCATGGGTAGGATGGTTCGAATGGTTTCCATCTTGAACGATGGAACCCTTAGAAATTTGTTTAAGATTTTTAAATCTAAGATTGGGCTGAAGGTTCCCTCTCTCTTGGGAACCACAAACAGATTTGAATAAAACCCTTGCCCCTGTTCCGTCCGCGGAACTGGGTGGATCACTCCCATCACTAAGAGAATTGTAGAAATGCCTCTTTCTTTACTAGGTTTGTTGATAACCTTGACAGATGAAACCTCCCTTGTGGAGGAGAAGTCTTGAAATCCAGAAGGTATCCCTGAGATATAATCTCCAGCGTCCAGGGATCCTGTACATCTCTTGCCCAAGCCTGGGCGAAGAGAGAGAGTCTGCCCCCCACTAGATCCGTCTCCGGAAAGGGGGCCCTGACTTCATGCTGTCTTAGGGGCGGAAGTAGGCTTTCTGGCCTGCTTGCCCTTGTTCCATGACTGGTTGCTTTTCCAACCCTGTCTGTAACGAGCAGTAGTTCCTTCCTGTTTTGGAGCGGAGGAAGTTGATGCTGCTCCTGCCTTGAAATTACGAAAGGCACGAAAATTAGACTGTTTGGCCTTTGATTTGGCCCTGTCCTGAGGAAGGGTGTGCCCTTACCTCCAGTAATGTCAGCAATAATTTCCTTCAAGCCGGGCCCGAATAAGGTCTGCCCTTTGAAAGGAATGTTTAACAATTTAGACTTAGAAGTTACATCTGCTGACCAGGATTTAAGCCAGAGCGCTCTGCGCGCCTGTATGGCGAATCCGGAATTTTTAGCTGTAAGTTTGGTTAAATGCACTACGGCATCCGAAACAAACGCATTAGCCAGCTTAAGGGTTCTAATCTTGCTCAGAGACTCATCCAATGGTGCTGTGCGAATCGTCTCTTCCAGAGACTCAAACCAGAATGCCGCTGCAGCAGTGACAGGCGCAATGCATGCAAGAGGCTGCAATATAAAACCTTGTTGAATAAACATTTTCTTAAGATAACCCTCTATTTTTTTATCCATTGGATCTGAGAAAGCACAGCTATCCTCCACCGGGATAGTGGTACGCTTGGCTAAAGTAGAAACTGCTCCCTCCACCTTAGGGACCGTCTGCCATAAGTCTCGTGTGGTGGCGTCTATAGGGAACATTTTTCTAAATATCGGAGGAGGGGAAAAAGGCACACCGGGTCTATCCCACTCCTTACTAATAATCTCTGTAAGCCTCTTTGGTATAGGAAAAACGTCAGTACACACCGGCACCGCGTAGTATTTATCCAGCCTACATAATTTCTCTGGGATTGCCACCGTGTCACAATCATTCAGAGCCGCTAACACCTCCCCTAGCAACACGCGGAGGTTCTCAAGCTTAAATTTAAAATTTGAAATTTCTGAATCCGGTCTCCCCGAATCAGAACCGTCACCCACAGAATGAAGCTCTCCGTCCTCATGTTCTGCAAATTGTGACGCAGTATCAGACATGGCTCTCGTGTCATCGGCGCGCTCTGTCCTTAACCCAGAACTGTCGCGCTTGCCTCTTAACTCTGGCATATTGTATAACACTTCTTTCATATCATTAGCCATATCATGTAAAGTGATTTGTAAGGGCCTTGATGTACTTGGCGCCTCAATCTCACGCACCTCCCGAGCGAGAGACGAAGGTACTGACACGTGAGGAGAGTTAGACGGCATAACTGCCCCCTCGTTGTCTGGTGATAATTTTTTAAGCGGTACAGATTGATTTTTCAAAGTAACATCAATACAATTGGTACACATATTTCTATTGGGCTCCACAACGGCTTTTAAACATAATGAACAAGCAGATTCCTCTGTATCAGACATGTTTAAACAGACTAGCAATGAAGCTAGCAAGCTTGGAAAATATTTTCAATAAGATTGCAAGCAATATAAAAAACGCTGCAGCGCTTTTAAAAAACACAGTTGAGTAACTAAAGAATAATTCAGTTAAAGTCAACAATTCTTTAAATGTATTAAATAGCAGAGGATTGCACCCATTAGCAACCGGATGATTAACCCCTCAGTACCCAAAAAAACGGATATCAAATTAATATAAAACGTTTTTATCTAACACACTGTCACAGGTCTGCTGTGACTGATTACCTCCCTCAAAAAACGAATTTTGAAGACCCTGAGCTCTCTAGAGACGTCCTGGATCAAGGAGGAAGAAGCAGGAAGACTGTGCTAGAATTTTAACTGCGCAACAAGGCGCTAAAAAGAGGCCCCACCCGCTCATTTACAACAGTGGGAGACCTGTTATAACGGTTTCTATGCAGAAATATACGTTAGCCATGTGGAAAAAAATTCATGCCCAAAGGATTTATCACCAAAGTACCTCACAAAACGAATAACATGCCAGTAAACGTTTTGAAAATAAACTTATTTAAATGTCATGCAAAGTTATCACTAAGCCTGCAACCAGTCGCTACCACTGCAGATAAGGCTTAAGCATTATTTCAGTATTAACAGTATTTTCACAGTCAAATTCTAGTCCCTAGAAAATAACTCTACTGTGCATACATTTATCAGCCTGATACCAGTCACTACTACTGCATTTAAGGCTGTACTTACATCATACGAGTAACAGCAGTATTTTCTTAGTCAATTCCATTCCCAGAAAATATTGTACTGCACATACCTCATTTGCGGTGGACCCCGCATGCTATTCCCATGTTCTGAAGTTACCCCACTCCTCAGAATGTCGAGAACAGCCAGTGGATCTTAGTTACGCCTGCTAAGATTATAGAAAACGCAGGCAGTTTCTTCTTCCAAATACTGCCTGAGATAGAAAAAAACGCACACACCGGTGCCATTTAAAATAACAAACTTTTGATTGAAGAATAATTAAGTAAAAACCCCAGCTCCTCTCGCGACCTCATTCTTTGTTGAGGGTTGTAAAGAGAATGACTGGATATGACATGTGAGGGGAGGAGCTATATAGCAGCTCTGCTTGGGTGATCCTCTTGCAACTTCCTGTTGGGGAGGAGAATATATCCCATAAGTAATGGATGACCCGTGGACTGAACACACTTAACAAGAGAAAAGAACTTTCCAAGATAAAAGTTTGATATCTATGGAATGAAGAGGTTCAAACGGAACCCCCTGAAGAACTTTAAGAACCAAATTTAAGCTCCAAGGTGGAGCAACAGGTTTAAACACAGGCTTGATTCTAACTAAAGCCTGACAAAATGCCTGAACGTCTGGGACATCCGCCAGACGCTTGTGCAAAAGAATAGATAGTGCAGAAATCTGTCCCTTTAAGGAACTAGCTGACAATCCTTTCTCCAATCCTTCTTGGAGAAAAGAGAATATCCTGGGAATCCTGACCTTACCCCATGAGTAGCCCTTGGATTCACACCAATAAAGATATTTACGCCATATCTTATGATAGATCTTCCTGGTTACAGGCTTTCATGCCTGAATTAAGGTATCAATGACTGACTCTGAGAAACCACGCTTTGATAAAATCAAGCGTTCAATCTCCAGGCAGTCAGCCTCAGAGAAATTAGATTTGGATGGTTGAAAGGACCTTGAAGTAGAAGGTCCTGTCTCCGCGGCAGAGTCCATGGTGGAAAGGATGACATGTCCACCAGATCTGCATACCAAGTCCTGCGTGGCCACGCAGGCGCTATCAAGATCACCGATGCTCTCTCCTGCTTGATTTTGGCAATCAGACGAGGGAGCAGAGGAAACGGTGGAAACACATAAGCCAGGTTGAAGGACCAAGGCGCTGCTAGAGCATCAATCAGCATTGCCTCGGGGTCCCTGGACCTGGATCCGTAGCAAGGAAGCTTGGCGTTCTGGCGAGACGCCATGGGATCCAGTTCTGGTTTGCCCCAACAATTAATCAATTGTGCAAACACCTCCGGATGGAGTTCCCACTCCCCCGGATGAAAAGTCTGACGACTTAGAAAATCTGCCTCCCAGTTCTCTACACCCGGGATATGGATAGCTGATAGGTGGCAAGAGTGAATCTCTGCCCAGCGAATTATCTTTGAGACTTCTAACATCGCTAGGGAACTCCTTGTTCCCCCTTGATGGTTGATGTAAGCCATAGTCGTGATGTTGTCCGACTGAAATCTGATGAACCTCAGAGTTGCTAACTGAGGCCAAGCCTGAAGAGCATTGAATATCGCTCTCAGTTCCAGAATATTTATTGGAAGGAGTGACTCCTCCTGAGTCCACGATCCCTGAGCCTTCAGGGAGTTCCAGACTGCACCCCAACCTAGAAGGCTGGCATCTGTCGTTACAATTGTCCAATCTGGCCTGCGAAAGGTCATACCTTTGGACAGATGGACCCGAGATAGCCACCAGAGAAGAGAATCCCTGGTCTCTTGATCCAGATTTAATAGAGGGGACAAATCTGTGTAATCCCCATTCCACTGACTGAGCATGCAGAGTTGCAGCGGTCTGAGATGTAGGCGTGCAAACGGCACTATGTCCATTGCTGCTACCATTAAGCCGATTACTTCCATGCACTGAGCCACCGAAGGGCGAGGAATGGAATAAAGAACACGGCAGGAATTTAGAAGTTTTGATAACCTGGACTCAGTCAGGTAAATTTTTATTTCTACAGAATCTATCAGAGTCCCTAGGAAGGAAACTCTTGTGAGGGGGGATAGAGAACTCTTTTCCTCGTTCACCTTCCACCCATGCGACCTCAGAAATGCCAACACTATGTCCGTATGAGACTTGGCAATTTGGAAGTTTGACGCCTGAATCAGGATGTCGTCTAAATAAGGGGCCACTGCTATGCCCCGCGGCCTTAGCACCGCCAGAAGCTACCCCAGAACATTCGTAAAAATTCTTGGAGCTGTAGCTAACCCAAAGGGAAGAGCTACAAACTGGTAATGCCTGTCTAGGAAGGCAAACCTGAGAAACCGATGATGATCTTTGTGTATCGGAAAAGGGCCTTTAAGAGAAACAAATTTTGTCCGAATTTGAAAAACAGTGAAAAAAGGCAGTAAATCAAACGAAATTTTTACAGTGTGTATAATAAGCTAACAGAGCATTGCACCCACTTGCAAATGGATGATTAACCCCTTAGTTAAAAAAACAGATAAAAAAAATGTTTTTTGACAGTCACACCAACTGCCACAGCCTTGCTGTGGGCCTACCTTCCCCAACAAACGATTTTGGAAAGCCTAAGAGCCCTTTAGAGATGTCCTATAGCATTCAGGGGACTCCTGGAGGAAGCTGGATGTCTCAGTCTGTAAAAGTTACTGCGCAAAAAAACGCTAAATTAGGACCCTCCCACTCATAGTAACACAGTGGAAAGCCTCAGGAAACTGTTTCTAGGCAAATTTAAGCCAGCCATGTGGAAAAAACTAGGCCCCAATAAAGTTTATCACCAAAGTATATATAAAAACGTTTAAACATGCCAGCAAACGTTTTATATTGTAAATATAAAAGAGTATTACCTCAGAAAGTAAGCATGATACCAGTCGCTATTAAATCACTGTATTCAGGCTTACCTTACATAAATTTGGTATCAGCAGCATTTTCTAGCATTCACATCTTCTAGAAAAATCTTAACTGCACATACCTCATAGCAGGATAACCTGCACGCCATTCCCCCGCTGAAGTTACCTCTCTCTTCAGTCATGTGTGAGAACAGCAATGGATGTTAATTACAACCTGCTAAGATCATAGAAATCACAGGCAGATTCTTCTATTTTTCTGCCTGGGACAAAATAGTACAACTCCGGTACCATTTAAAAATAACAAACTTTTGATTGAAGCAAGATAACAGCTACATTTCACCATTTTCCTCTTACTACCTCCATGCTTGTTGAGAGTTGCAAGAGAATGAGAAATATATATATATATATATATATATATATATATATATATATATATATATATGTTATTTAAAAATAACAAACTTTTGATTGAAGCAAGATAACAGCTACATTTCACCATTTTCCTCTTACTACCTCCATGCTTGTTGAGAGTTGCAAGAGAATGAGAAATATATATATATATATATATATATATATATATATATATATATATATATATATATATATATATATATATATTTGCCTTACAGTTATACTTATAATAACACCATCTAATAATAATTATTAAAATAAATTATTGCATAAAAAAGTTATAAGGGCTCAAAGATGCGAGGTCTCAGGTGTTACAAAAACAAAACAGGCTAAGGGCTTTAACATAGAGATTACATACAGGTCTAACCCTGTAAAACATGCATCGTTAAGGGGGTTAACCTAACAGTTGGATAGATCCCTAACTCCAACAAAATCATATATACACATAAATACATATGTGCACATATATATATATATATATATATATATATATATATATATATATATATATATGAGAGAAGATATGTGTAGGTATGGAGCTGTAAGATACACCCAAAAGTAAATCTAAACGAGAGTGTTTAACTTGCAGCCTTCGAATGCCTATCAAGCGTGAAAAGTGCCCCTAAGTACTATTCACCTGATAGATTAAAAATGTGTATCAATAGGATGTAGGGTAAAGGGAAAAAGGGTAGTTATTCTAATGGCGCAACACTCTGGAAAAGAACCATATATATTTAGTGTTCTTCGGTAAATAGTTAGAAGTCCATGGTGTGTGGTAGTAGTGCTGCTAGAAAGATATTATACTAGCACAAGATACTAATAAATAAAAGAGTAAATTATATATATACAATCAAATATAATTGACTGTTAGGTGGATCATAAGTGTCCAAATAATAAAGTGTACTAATAAATATAATCCTAATGTATGATCCTGCCAGACCTGAGGCAAATATGATAAATAGTTGCAATAAGTGTTTACATCAGCTGGAGAAATAATAGTAATATTAGTATTAATATTAATCCTGCGTCTAGTTGTGACTGGTTGTGTTGGAAGGTCTCTCCAATATAATACTGTAATGTCAGATGACAAGGGATGTATTGAATCTATACAGCATAAAGTATGTGCTTATGCTAGTATTAGTACAATCGTGATTGTGGGAAAATATATATAAATGTAATTACACAAAAATATCACATATAACAGATACTGCTAGTACACTTTGCCGCTAGTATAATAATAATAAATCTATGGACATATAGATATAGCCCAAAGTCCAGCTAAAAAACTAAAATGGATGAAGCAAAAAATGCCAATACATAAAAATATAAAAATAAAAACAAATGAGATCAATAGTAAAATATGCACTCAGTGTAAACATAGCATAGGGTAAAATACAAGGTCCTGAGGAAGAAGGGCTAAAACGTTCATATCCCTTCGAAACGCGTCAGGATCTTGTATTTTACCCTATGCTATGTTTGCACTGAGTGCATATTTTACTAGTACAGCACCGTGTTCCCGCATTTGAGTAAAGGACATTTTACAGCTTTTAATTACCTCATATTATTGAGGACTCTTGATGTAAGCGTACATCCTTATATCCAAATAAATTGTGTGATATTTTTATACAGTGTTGCACTATTGCATGTCCTTTTTTCTTTTATGATTGCACTTACTATGGGAAGGAGCGGTGGGGAGAGAGACCAGCATTGAAAGAAGGCATACCTCTGCCTTGCAGCTGACACCGGGAAGGAGACTTATCTTAACACTACGCAGCACTTACCTCATGTGATTGAAGTGAAGGAGTGTAAGTATCAACTATCATAGACTTGACTACTAGTTTTGGACTATATATATATATATATATATATATATATATATATATATATATATATATATATATATATATATATATATTTGACCGCATTTGATCTCATTTGTTTTTGTTTTTATATTTTTATGTATTGGCATTTTTTTGCTTCATTCATTTTTGTTTTTTAGCTGGACTTTGGGCTATATCTATATGTCCATAGATTTATTATTATTATACTAACGGCAAAGTGTACTAGCAGTATCTGTTATATGTGATATTTTTGTGTAATTACATTTATATATATTTTCCCACAATTACGATTGTACTAATACTAGCATAAGCACATACTTTATGCTATATAGATTCAATACATCCCTTGTCATCTGACATTACAGTATTATATTGGAGAGACCTTCCAACACAACCAGTCACAACTAGATGCAGGATTAATATTAATACTAATATTACTATTATTTCTCCAGCTGATGTAAATACTTATTGCAACTATTTATCATATTTGCCTCAGGTCTGGCAGGATCATACATTAGGATTATATTTATTAGTACACTTTATTAGTTGGACACATATTATCCACCTAACAGTCAATTATATTTGATTGTATATATATCATTTCCTCTTTTATTTATTAGTATCTTGTGCTAGTATAATATCTTTCTAGCAGCAATACTACCACACACCACGGACTTCTAACTATTTACCGAAGAACACTAAATATATGTGGTTCTTTACAAGAGTGTTGCGCCATTAGAATAACTACCCTTTCTCACTTTACCTACATCCTATTGATACATATTAACCCTTTGCAGTTAAAGTGAAGGTCAATTTGGATGAATTAGTTTTTTTTTTTTTTTTTTTTTAAACTATTAAAAACAAGGGCACTTTATTCATCAAAATTGACATTTCACTCCTTTTCTTCAAAAACGTAGGGCTTGCGACGGGAGGAGGAAGCACTGCAGCGGTTGCCAGGATTAAAAGATAAGTTTTTGAAGAAAAGGAGTGAAATGTCAATTTTGATGAATTAAAGTAGCCCTTGTTTTTAATAGGTTTATTAAAAACCGGGCACTAATTCATCCAAATTGACCTTCACTTTAAGTAGATGAAAACATGTCAAACATATTTATGCAATATTTATATATCTATGCCTGAGAGGGGAGATTTTTATTATCAGGCCCTACATGTGCATTATAAAAAACTCAACTGAAAATGTTCTAGCTTCCTCTGAGTATTTTTTATTTACTCTCAAATAAAGAGACAAATGCAAAATTTGATTGTATTAAAAAAAAATGCAAGCCTAATTGACTTACACTTCATTTTTATTATGTTGATAGGTTTTGATTTACAATAAATTGTTTGAAATTACTATTACATTTTGAATTGTGTGCTGCGTGAAATAGATTAAAAATGTTGACGAGTGGAGGCCTACTGAATACATATTAAACTGCTATAACAACATTGCAATTTTATATAATTAGTATAAAGAGATGTTATCAGTTATACTTGCTATGTTAAAGTGATGGTAAAGTTGAGGTGTTTGCTTAAACCTATCCCAAATACATATAGGCTATATATTATAGTTGCTATTTTATTTTATTTATTTATTCCTAAATATGTATACATTTTTATTTTATTTATTTCTGCTTATCACTCCTTTCTCCACCCCCTTCTATTTCCTTGTTTGTAAATTCAGTCATGTAGAGAGCGGTCCCACCCACTCTCTACGTAGGCATCCGGACTCACTCACAAAGTCAGCAAAAGTGTGCATGCACAATTCTCCACTTTCTGCTCAGATGTAAACAATAACAAGATTAATTTTTAACAGCTGGAGCAGACAACAGTGTTGCCGTACTCAGTGGATGTGATCATGATCCCCTTGACTGAACGAGATTCAGTCTATAAAGTGTATGTCGTCTGATTCCCTGTGCTCTGACAGTGCATGCATTTTCCATGAATGCGCATGGAACAGGCACAAAAGGAAGCACAAGCGTATAGCATCAAGGGGGTGTATTGAATTCATAAATGGGCACCTATCGGCTGGAATATCAATTGGACAAAGGAAGATGTGCACAATTGCTGAGGGTAAGCTGAATATAGCGAGACAAGACAAAGTGAAGTTTATTTTTAACTGTTTTTCCATTAAAGGGACAGTAAAGTAAAATAAAAATCTTTCATGATTTAAATAGGGCATGTTATTTTAAACAACTTTCCAATTTACTTGTATTACCAATTTTGCTTTGTTCTCTTGGTATTCTTAGTTGAAAGCTGAATCTAGGAGGTTCATGTGCTAATTTCTTAGACATTGAAGACTGCCTCTAATCTGAAAGCATTTTGACAGTTTTTCACCACTAAAGGGCGTTAGTTCATGTGTTTTATATAGATAACATTGAGCTCAGGCACATAAAGCTCCTAGGAGTAAGCACTGATTGGCTAAAAATGCAAGTCTGTCAAAAGAACTGAAATAAGGGGGCAGTTTGCAGAGGCATAGATACAAGGTAATCACAGAGGTAAAAAGTTTATTATTATAACTGTGTTGGTTATGCAAAATTGGGGAATGGGTAATAAAAGGGATTATCTACCTTTTTAAACAACAAAAATGCTGGTGTTTACTGTCCCTTTAACATTGACAGGATCTTAGTTGGTATTCTTAGATGAAAAATAATTCTAGGAGGTTCATATGCTAATTTCTTAGCCATTGAAGACTGCCTCTAATCTGAATGCATCTTGACCACTAGAGGGCATGAGTTCATGTGTTTCCTATAGATAACATTAAGCTCGTGCACATGAAGTTACCCTGAAGGGATTGGCTAAAATGCAAGTCTGTCAAAAGAACTGAAATAAGGGGGCAGTTTGCAGAGGCTTAGATACATGATAATCATAGAGGTAAAAAACATAATTTATGTAAGAACTTACCTGATAAATTCATTTCTTTCATATTAGCAAGAGTCCATGAGCTAGTGATGTATGGGATATACATTCCTACCAGGAGGGGCAAAGTTTCCCAAACCTTAAAATGCCTATAAATACACCCCTCACCACACCCACAATTCAGTTTAACGAATAGCCAAGAAGTGGGGTGATAATAAAGGAGCGAAAGCATAAAAAAAATAAGGAATTGGAATAATTGTGCTTTATACAAAAAATCATAACCACCACAAAAAAGGGTGGGCCTCATGGACTCTTGCTAATATGAAAGAAATGAATTTATCAGGTAAGTTCTTACATAAATTATGTTTTCTTTCATGTAATTAGCAAGAGTCCATGAGCTAGTGACGTATGGGATAATAAATACCCAAGATGTGGAACTTCCACGCAAGAGTCACTAGAGAGGGAGGGATAAAATAAAGACAGCCAATTCCGCTGAAAAATTAATCCACTACCCAAATCAAAAAAGTTTCAATTTTTATAATGAAAAAAACTGAAAATATAAGCAGAAGAATCAAACTGAAACAGCTGCCTGAAGTACCATTCTACCAAAACGGCTTCTAAAGAAGAGAAAACATCAAAATGGTAGAACATAGAAAAAGTATGCAAAGAAGACCAAGTCATTGCTTTGCAAATCTGATCAACAGAAGCTTCATTCTTAAAAAGCCCAGGAAGTAGAAACTTACCTAGTAGAATGAGCCATAATCCTCCGAGGCGGGAATCCACTTGACTCCAAATAAGCATGATGAATCAAAAGTTTAAGCAAGATGTCAAATAAATGGCAGAAGCCTTTTGACCTTCCTAACACCAGAAAAGATAACAAATAGACTAGAAGACAATCTGAAATCTGAATAGCTTCAACATAAGATTTCAAAACTCTTACCATATCCAAAGACTAAGAATCTTACCAAAGAAGTCTTAGGAAAAGACAATAATTCCTCCCTAATGTTGATAGAAATCACAACTTTAGGTAAGAATTGAAATGAGGATAGCAAAAACCACCTTATCCTGATGAAAAAATCAGAAAAAGGAGACTCACAAGAAAGAAAAGATAATTAAAAATTGTTCTAGCTAAAGAGATGTCTAAAAAGAACAATACTTTCCATGAAAGTAAATAATGTCTAGAGAAAACATATGCTCAAATAGAAGAGCCTGTAAAGCCTTTAGAACCAAATTAAAACTCCAAGGAGGAGAAATTGGCTTAATGACAGGTTTGATAAGAACCAAAGCCTGAACAAAATAATGAATACCAGGAAGGAACACTGCCTTACCCTGATGAAAAATCAGAAAAGGAGATCCACAAGAAAGAGCAGAAAACTCAGAAACTCTTCTAGCAGAAGAGATAACCAAAAGGAACAATACTTTCCAAGAAAGTAATTTTAATGTCCAGAGAACGCAAAGGTTCAAACGGAGGAGCCTGTAAAGCCCTCAGTACCAAATTGAGACTCCAAGGAGGGGATATTGACTTAATGACAGGCTTGATACAAACCAAAGCCTGTACAAAACAATGAATATCAGAATGAATAGCAATCTTTCTGTGAAAAAGAACAGAAAGAGTAGAGATTTGTCATTTCAAAGAACTTGCAGACAAAACCTTATCTAAACCAACCTGAAAAATTGTAAAATTCTAGGAATTCTAAAAGAATGCCAAAAGAATTTATGAGAAGAACACCAAGAAATTAAAGTCTTCCAAACTCGATAATAAATCTTTCTAGAGACAGATTTACAAACCTGTAACATAGTATTAATCACTGAGTCAGAGAAACCTCTATGACTAAGAATCAAACGTTCAATCTCCATACCTTCAAATTAAATGATTTGAGATCCTGATGGAAAAATGGGCCTTGAGATAGAAGGTCTGGTCTTAATGGAAATGTCCAAGGTTGGCAACTGGCCACCCAAATGAGATCCGCATACCAAAACCTGTGAGGCCATGCTGGAACCACCAGCAGTACAAACGAACGCTCCATTAGAATTTTGGAAGAACTAGAGGCGGAAGATATAGACAGAATGATAATTCCAAGGAAGTGTCAATGAATACACTACTTCCGCCTGAGGATCCCCGGACCTGAAATAGGCCCCTGGGAAGTTCCTTGTTAAGACGAGAGGCCAACAGATCTATTTCTGGAAGCCCTCACATCTGAAAAATTGAAAAACATATCTGGGTAAAGACCATTCTCCCGGATGTAAAGCTTGATTAACAGAGATAATCCGCTTCCCAAACGTCTATAACTGGGAAAAAGACCCCAGAATTTAGATAGGAGCTGGATTTAGCCAAGCAAATATCTGAGATACTTTTGTCACAGTCTAAAGACTGATAGTCACACCCTGATGATTGACATACACCACAGATGTGATAATGTCTGAAAAAAACAATAAACGTCTCTTCTTCAAAAGAAACCAACTGATGAACTCTGGGAATGCACGGAGTTCCAAAATATCAAATGGTAATCTCGCCTCCTGAGATTTCCAAAACCCTTGTGTTGACAGAGAACCTCAGACAGCCTCCCAACCTAAAAGACTCGCATCTATAGAGATCATGGTCCAGGTTGAAAGAATCAAAGAGACCTGTAGAACTAAATGATGGTGATCTTAACCACCGAATCAAAGATAGATAAACATAGAATTCGAAGATTTAAAAAGTGAAATCCTAGAATCCCTGCACCATTATGCAGCATAAAAAACTGGAAAGGTTTTCTATGAAAATGAGCAAAGGGAATTGAATCCAATGCTGCAGCCATAAGACCTAAATTTCCATGCATATATAGCAACTGAAGGAAATAATAGAGACTGAAGGTACCGACAGACGGAACTCAATAAGAAAAAAATCACTTATCTGTTAGAGACAAAGACAGTGACACAATCTATCTGGAAACCTAAAAAAAGGTGACCCTTGTGTGAGGAATCAAGAGCTTTTGATAAAAAGATCCTCTAACCATGTCTTGAAAAAACAAAGTTGAATCATATGAGATTCCGTAGACTCAGAAAATAAAAATAATCTGAATGAAAACAGAAATGAAGATATGCATCTATTGTATCTAATGAAAACAAATAATGCTATCACTGACCAAAAAAAGTCAGAATAGACCATATAAATACCAATCTAAAAGATGGTACATTTATATAATAAAAAGATTTTTTATCTTTAGAACAATGAATAGTTTTGAATAAAACCCAAAACCCAGATCCTAAAAATGGAATAAATACCCCAGAAGATTCCAGATCTGAGCAGCGCTTGATCCTCAACAGGTGATCAACCGCACTTCAACATTACCCAAAATATATGGGACTGAAACACATTAAGGAAAGTGTTAGCCTTACTGGAATAGCTGGAATATAATAGAGAGAAAAAGACTTCTCACAGACGGTTTTACTTCAAATTTTATTTTGTACCCAAAATCTACGAATTTTGGACCGAATAGAACCAAAAAAACTTCTAATTAAAAACATGTTACTTGGGTAAGAATTTAGAATTTTGTTCTATAGTAAGAACAACCAAACTAAAATAAGCTTAAAGTTTTAGTCTAAGAACTTAATCTTGAAGCCCAGAGTAACAGTTAAGAATTGAATCCAATATGAATCAAATAATTGATTATCTTGGGAAAAAAAGAAATAAGGATTTTTTAGAAATCACAAAATTTCTTCTAGCTAAAAACAGCTAAAGACATAGATTAAACCACATTTGTGAAAATATTCAATAAAAATGAAGAAACAAAATTATTAGCATGTTAATCCAGTTAAGGGACCAGCCAACACACCGGACTTGCATAAACAAAAATGCAAGACAACAAGACAAATGCAACAGCACCCAGTCTGAACCTCAAATGAGCAGTAGACTTTGTCCCTTAACAATGCTAAATAATACATAATCTGATACTTGATCTTTAAAGTAAACAGAAAAAATGGAGCAAAAGCAACATCATCCAAATAAATTACAGGTCCAAGAAAAGTACCTGAAAATAAAAAAATTTCCTTAAATAGGATACAACCATTTAAAAAGAAAATAAATACTATTTTGCTATAGAAACAATAGCATAATTTAGCAGGAGTAGAGATAGCCCCATTAAATTGGAGAACCCTCAAAATTGAATTTAACTGCCAGCAAAGAATATAATTTAAAACCTTTGAAGAAAATTGTCAGCCTATTCCATTCCCTAGTATGAAGGAATGGAAAAAAACCTCTGAAGACACAGAAGATAAAATAAGCAGAAATAAAATGTTAGCTAGTTTTGAAAAAGAACTAGTTACCTCAATATCCAAAATAATCAACACCTTTTCAACAAAAAACAAATGTACTCTAATAAAAAATAATAAAGTAGATTTGTTAGTGTCAATATCTGATGAAGAAAAGTTCTGAAAGAGAAAAAACATCATCAGAGAAGGATAATTCAGTATGTTGTTGGTCATTTGAAACTTCATCAAAAAGAAGTTTGAAAAAGACCTAAAAATTTTTAATAGAAGGCGCAAAGTCAGACAAAGCCTTTAACCTAGAATCAGAAAAATATTCCTATAAATATTCTAAGTATATCTTGTACATAAGATGTAAAAAGAAAAGCAATACATAAAGCATAAATACTAATGGATTCTGCATGTAAAAGTTTATCATGATAACTTATTACAAACCATAGCTAAAGATAAAGATTAATAACATTTAAAATAAATGAACTTAGCTTTGGTAGGACTTCTTAGTCAACAGGAATCCCTCAGTATGTTCTGATCCAGGAATAATTTATGGAAAATCTTGCAATATGTAATAGAAAAAAACAACATATAAAGCAAAATTATCAAATTCCTTAAATGACAGTTTCAGGAATGGGGAAAAATGCAAAACAAACAAGCCTCTAGCAACCAAAAGCAACAAAAAAAAAAGACTTAAATAATGTGAAAAAAAAAAATTTTGGCGCCAAGTATGACGCCCACATTTTTTGGCGCCAAGTATGACGCCCACACTTTTTGGCGCAAAAAAAGTCTAACACACATGCGTAAAAAATGACGCAACCACGTGTAAACTTCCGGCGTCAACTATGGCGCCGGATATGACAAAATGTTGCGCCAAAAAAGTTTGCGCCAAGAATGACGCAATAAATGGAAGCATTTTCTGCCCCCGTGAGCCTAACAGCCCGCAAGGAAAAAAGTCAATTAGAAAATATCTTTAAGGTAAAAAAAATATTTATTCATATGCATTTTCCCAAATAATGAAACTGACAGTCTGAAAGAAGGAATGAAGCTTGGTCCTGGGAATGACAAAAGAGGGAAGAGGCGCTCTGGTGCAGATAAACCCAATAATGAGTGAGATTTCCAATAAAAGAGAAATACTAATACTCACAAAGGTGATTGCACTTCCAGTGCAATAATCCACAAGCCGAAACTTCTGAGCCGTTCGGCTGACTCTTTCTCTCCCGGTATGTTCCCGGCAACAATCAGGCCCCGGTATGCTCCCGGCGACAATCTGGCCCCTAAGAGAAATGAAGCATAGAACACCTTTGGTGCAGATAACCCTGACCAATATGGAACTACTATCAGTGGGTAGGTGTGAATACTCACAAACGTGTGTGCACAATCAGTGCAATATCGAGCGGACCGAAACTTTATAAAGCCGTTCGGCTGACTTCCAAAAGAAATGTGGCTATTGCTCTCACAAGTCCAGTGGAAAAGAACAGTTCAAAGCAAGGTAGAACAATATAAAAACTTTTATTAAAATACTTAAAACTTCGCTACGCGTTTCTCGGCTGCTCGCCGTTTCATCAGGCTCATAAATTTTGTGAACTACCTTGCTGTCTTAAAAAGGCTGAGTTAACCAATGGGGATGGTTTGCGTATTTCACACCCACCGTAACTTCCCCACCAATGGAGATGGTTTAAATGTTGCACACCCACCATAACATGTGTATTGATTGATTAGGTGCTACACCTCTTGCAAAAACTTTATAACTAACAAAGTTATATCTCAGCTATCGATAACATACTATTACGGATATCAATATATACATATTCGTGACAACATCAAACAACATATTGCGGGTAAACATAAAGACTCAACTTATATCTGATACACGACATATGCGCAATGATCTAAATTTTATACATGATATGTACAAATAAATGTCCTATAAATTCTAAGTTCCAGGGGATTAACCCTGCCTTATATAAGTATATGATCTGTATACATAATACCCTCGCTGTGTTATTGATATGACACTTACATACATGATGCCGTGCATCATGCATCATACATGTATAGTTACTGTTTGTTAACATAATACATAATACATAAATCTCGATGTGTTTCTAAGTATTTTGGATATTGTCCTATTTGGTTTAGAGGGTAATATCATTCTATTATTTATATAATCCCAAATTACGGTTTCGTGCCCTTTGTGTTTTTAAATAAATTTATAATAGCATTAGTATCCTTGTAAGAAAAATTGAAATTCTGTGATACTGTAGTTCCTATAGTACCTATACCATATGTGTGTCCTCTACGTGATGATATGTCGAGGATATATCCTAGATGTAGTGCTAATGTGAATCTAGGTTATAGGTATATTTGTGTATGTGCCCTTAATTTAGTGAATCTATAAGTAGCATTTATCTAAGGTGGAATACTAATTAATTCTGAATATAAAGATGCTACTGGTGATAATTATGACTAGATATGGGTAGTGTTAAGAAACTATAAATTGTAATGCAACAATTAATTAGTGTAGCTGTGCTTGTAAATGTCTAAAGTTTTAGAGTGAAAGGTGAAATGTCTATATGGTCTAATGTTGTGTTAAATAGAAAAAATTGGTTGAACACGGTTTGTATAAACACCTATTCTAGAATGTGAAAAAGTGTGTGTACGAAGATTGTGAAATCTAAAGTGGAATCTTGTATATACCTTTGTTTTATTACTGTTGTAGATAGATCCCATTATGATTGGGATAGTTCCTATTTCTATAACTTGAGTATTGGAATTCAGATTCCTTGGTCTTAACCCAAATCGTGTGTAGTGATGTTTTATATCTATATTTATATTAACTCTTCTGAACCATATTGGCTTTGGAAAGGACTCCATATATTTGGTATATATATATATGTTATTCTGAATATATATGTGTATTTGAGGATACCAGTTCCGAGCATTCTAAGCAAACATCTGGGATAGAAGACAGAGTATAATATGATATGTGATAATACTACCTGCAGGATAAGGCAGAGAGAGACACACTCCTTGGATTATGGATAAATTGATCTTAAAAAGCTGCTAGATCCACATTAAGATTGAGACCCAGAGGATGCATGGTCTTCAGTTTATGAATCCAGTATGTCTCTCTCTGCCTCAGCCTCAGGAATCTGCTGTATAGGTTGGAGGTTTCAATCTCCTCTATCGGCACTATCGTGTAACAGTTGGGGTTTCCTCCATGTTTTTTATGACAGTGTTTAATAACACTATGGGATTTCTTATTTCTAATGATACTACAATAGTGTTCGGACCAACGATGACTCAGACGTCTGATTGTGCGACCAATATATTGAACCCCACATTCACAGGATATTAAATATATAACATAATTGGAAGCACAGGTCATCCTACTTTTAATTCTATAAGTTTTAGTATCTACATGAGAACGAAAATAGAGTGTGCCATGACCGATGTGGTCACACATTTTACATCTAGGGATCCTACATTTGTAAGCACCCCTATTCATAATTGAACAACTATTGTTTTGGCTCTTGTTCCATTTGTGTGTGATTTTGCAAGCCTTATTGGTTTGATGTCTAACAACCTTACTAGGTGCTAAAATATTTTTCAGGGTAGGTGCCCTTTTGTATACTATAGATGGACTATCTCCAATCAAATCATTAAGAACGGGGTCTCTCTTTAAAATTCTCCAGTGCTTCTGGAATATGTTTTTAATCTCCTTATGATTACTATTAAATTGTGTAATGAATCTAATTTCCATTGGTTTGTCAGCTCCTAATTTTGTTTGTTTATTGTCTTTTACCTGGACAAAATAATTTTCCCTTCTTTCATTTCTTGCTCTTTGATAACTGGACTCAATAAGTTCCATCGGATAGTGTTTTTCCTTGAATCTCTCTTTAAGAATAAGGCTTTGTTTATCGTAATCTGTTAGTAAACTACAATTTCTCCTTATTCTTTTAAATTGCCCATATGGGACATTCCTTTTCCAAGGGTGGTAATGATTACTGGAATAATCTAAGTAACTGTTACTGTCCACAGTTTTGAAGTGGGTAGAACTATCGATTCCACCGTTGCCATTAAAACACAAATTCAAGTCCAAAAAGACTACACTCTCTGAATGAATGCAGCTTGTAAATCTAAGTCCCCTATCATTGTTATTTAGATGGTTAATAAATTCTACTGCTTTGTCTTTAGAGCCATTCCACAAAAATATAAGGTCGTCTATGAACCTACCATAGAACACCAGGTTCGCCCCGAATTCAGATTGGTAAATAAATTGATTCTCGAAACTACCCATATACAAATTTGCAAAACTAGGGGCGAACCTGGTGCCCATGGCGGTTCCTTTAAGGGCTGATATGGGAAGACAAACTATACCAGCGAATAATGAGATTTTTAATGAGAGGACCCACCAAACTGAAGTAGAGAATACTGTTTTTTTAGAACAAAGACAGAGACCACAATCTTGGTCCCAGAGAAAAATTGCAAGTTATTTAGAGCCAATTACTACACAGACTCAATTCCAAAAAGGAAAGCGACCTTACACAGACGGGGGTGCAGAGGGCGTGGGACCACCCACAAAAAAACAAGACTACAAAAATTAAGTAAGGGTATATACAATTTATCAACTCATAACTTGACTGACGATGAGATTCGAGTATTGGGAAAGGGATTATCTTACAGTCCTTCAAACTTGCATAACCCTTTTAATTTGTTTGTGGACTTAAATAGATACATACAGAAACTCACAATGCAAAAGTATTTTGCTGAGAAGAGTCTGAAAGAATCTAATGCTTTACCTATCCTGACAGATACTATGGAAGCCAGAATTACTTCTGGTTTTCCAACTTATGAACCTGACACTCTTCTGGAACAACTAAATGAGGGTTTTATACAGACAGGCTTTAGAAACAAGTCAAACTTTAATCCACAGATTTCTAACGACTCTTATATTGAAATTTTTAAAGAACTGGTCCTAGAAGAGTTAGAACAGCTTCCCAAAAATATTTCTAATCGAAATTTATTTCCAAATGAATTAAAAGCCTTAGATACATTAAAAAATAATACTGAACTAATAATCCGCCAGGCCGACAAAGGGGGCGGTATAGTCCTACAGAATCGTAGTGATTACATAAAAGAAGCCAACCGTATTTTGGAGGATAAGACCTATTATTCACTCCTTAAAGAAGACCCTACACCAAGGTATTTACAGACCCTTACGGGCCTAATTAATTTCGCCCATCAGGAGGGTATTGTATCCAAAAGAGAAAGGGAATTCTTGATCCCAAAGGAGCCTGCCTGTGCATTCTATTACCATTTGCCGAAAATCCATAAGGATACGGCGAACCCCCCGGGAAGACCTATAATAGCGGGCATAGGCAGCCTCACAGAAAACGTTTCAGCATACATAGACTTCTTCCTCCAGAAATATGTCATTAACCTCGAATCATACATTAGAGATTCATCTGACCTTCTGGAGAAACTTACACATATTTCCATCACAGATGATCTATTATGGATAACCTGTGATGTAGAAGCGCTCTATTCTAACATCCCTCATAATCAAGGTGTAATAGCAATCTCCAGCTATTTGGAAGAAGATCTATATATTCCACCATTACAAAAACAATTTATTTTACAATTAATTTTATTTGTTTTACAACACAATTATTTTCTGTTCCAAGATAAATATTTTTTACAGATTAAAGGAACCGCCATGGGCACCAGGTTCGCCCCTAGTTTTGCAAATTTGTATATGGGTAGTTTCGAGAATCAATTTATTTACCAATCTGAATTCGGGGCGAACCTGGTGTTCTATGGTAGGTTCATAGACGACCTTATATTTTTGTGGAATGGCTCTAAAGACAAAGCAGTAGAATTTATTAACCATCTAAATAACAATGATAGGGGACTTAGATTTACAAGCTGCATTCATTCAGAGAGTGTAGTCTTTTTGGACTTGAATTTGTGTTTTAATGGCAACGGTGGAATCGATAGTTCTACCCACTTCAAAACTGTGGACAGTAACAGTTACTTAGATTATTCCAGTAATCATTACCACCCTTGGAAAAGGAATGTCCCATATGGGCAATTTAAAAGAATAAGGAGAAATTGTAGTTTACTAACAGATTACGATAAACAAAGCCTTATTCTTAAAGAGAGATTCAAGGAAAAACACTATCCGATGGAACTTATTGAGTCCAGTTATCAAAGAGCAAGAAATGAAAGAAGGGAAAATTATTTTGTCCAGGTAAAAGACAATAAACAAACAAAATTAGGAGCTGACAAACCAATGGAAATTAGATTCATTACACAATTTAATAGTAATCATAAGGAGATTAAAAACATATTCCAGAAGCACTGGAGAATTTTAAAGAGAGACCCCGTTCTTAATGATTTGATTGGAGATAGTCCATCTATAGTATACAAAAGGGCACCTACCCTGAAAAATATTTTAGCACCTAGTAAGGTTGTTAGACATCAAACCAATAAGGCTTGCAAAATCACACACAAATGGAACAAGAGCCAAAACAATAGTTGTTCAATTATGAATAGGGGTGCTTACAAATGTAGGATCCCTAGATGTAAAATGTGTGACCACATCGGTCATGGCACACTCTATTTTCGTTCTCATGTAGATACTAAAACTTATAGAATTAAAAGTAGGATGACCTGTGCTTCCAATTATGTTATATATTTAATATCCTGTGAATGTGGGGTTCAATATATTGGTCGCACAATCAGACGTCTGAGTCATCGTTGGTCCGAACACTATTGTAGTATCATTAGAAATAAGAAATCCCATAGTGTTATTAAACACTGTCATAAAAAACATGGAGGAAACCCCAACTGTTACACGATAGTGCCGATAGAGGAGATTGAAACCTCCAACCTATACAGCAGATTCCTGAGGCTGAGGCAGAGAGAGACATACTGGATTCATAAACTGAAGACCATGCATCCTCTGGGTCTCAATCTTAATGTGGATCTAGCAGCTTTTTAAGATCAATTTATCCATAATCCAAGGAGTGTGTCTCTCTCTGCCTTATCCTGCAGGTAGTATTATCACATATCATATTATACTCTGTCTTCTATCCCAGATGTTTGCTTAGAATGCTCGGAACTGGTATCCTCAAATACACATATATATTCAGAATAACATATATATATACCAAATATATGGAGTCCTTTCCAAAGCCAATATGGTTCAGAAGAGTTAATATAAATATAGATATAAAACATCACTACACACGATTTGGGTTAAGACCAAGGAATCTGAATTCCAATACTCAAGTTATAGAAATAGGAACTATCCCAATCATAATGGGATCTATCTACAACAGTAATAAAACAAAGGTATATACAAGATTCCACTTTAGATTTCACAATCTTCGTACACACACTTTTTCACATTCTAGAATAGGTGTTTATACAAACCGTGTTCAACCAATTTTTTCTATTTAACACAACATTAGACCATATAGACATTTCACCTTTCACTCTAAAACTTTAGACATTTACAAGCACAGCTACACTAATTAATTGTTGCATTACAATTTATAGTTTCTTAACACTACCCATATCTAGTCATAATTATCACCAGTAGCATCTTTATATTCAGAATTAATTAGTATTCCACCTTAGATAAATGCTACTTATAGATTCACTAAATTAAGGGCACATACACAAATATACCTATAACCTAGATTCACATTAGCACTACATCTAGGATATATCCTCGACATATCATCACGTAGAGGACACACATATGGTATAGGTACTATAGGAACTACAGTATCACAGAATTTCAATTTTTCTTACAAGGATACTAATGCTATTATAAATTTATTTAAAAACACAAAGGGCACGAAACCGTAATTTGGGATTATATAAATAATAGAATGATATTACCCTCTAAACCAAATAGGACAATATCCAAAATACTTAGAAACACATCGAGATTTATGTATTATGTATTATGTTAACAAACAGTAACTATACATGTATGATGCATGATGCACGGCATCATGTATGTAAGTGTCATATCAATAACACAGCGAGGGTATTATGTATACAGATCATATACTTATATAAGGCAGGGTTAATCCCCTGGAACTTAGAATTTATAGGACATTTATTTGTACATATCATGTATAAAATTTAGATCATTGCGCATATGTCGTGTATCAGATATAAGTTGAGTCTTTATGTTTACCCGCAATATGTTGTTTGATGTTGTCACGAATATGTATATATTGATATCCGTAATAGTATGTTATCGATAGCTGAGATATAACTTTGTTAGTTATAAAGTTTTTGCAAGAGGTGTAGCACCTAATCAATCAATACACATGTTATGGTGGGTGTGCAACATTTAAACCATCTCCATTGGTGGGGAAGTTACGGTGGGTGTGAAATACGCAAACCATCCCCATTGGTTAACTCAGCCTTTTTAAGACAGCAAGGTAGTTCACAAAATTTATGAGCCTGATGAAACGGCGAGCAGCCGAGAAACGCGTAGCGAAGTTTTAAGTATTTTAATAAAAGTTTTTATATTGTTCTACCTTGCTTTGAACTGTTCTTTTCCACTGGACTTGTGAGAGCAATAGCCACATTTCTTTTGGAAGTCAGCCGAACGGCTTTATAAAGTTTCGGTCCGCTTGATATTGCACTGATTGTGCACACACGTTTGTGAGTATTCACACCTACCCACTGATAGTAGTTCCATATTGGTCAGGGTTATCTGCACCAAAGGTGTTCTATGCTTCATTTCTCTTAGGGGCCAGATTGTCGCCGGGAGCATACCGGGGCCTGATTGTTGCCGGGAACATACCGGGAGAGAAAGAGTCAGCCGAACGGCTCAGAAGTTTCGGCTTGTGGATTATTGCACTGGAAGTGCAATCACCTTTGTGAGTATTAGTATTTCTCTTTTATTGGAAATCTCACTCATTATTGGGTTTATCTGCACCAGAGCGCCTCTTCCCTCTTTTGTCATTCCCAGGACCAAGCTTCATTTCTACGTATATTTTGGAGAGAGCTGCTGATTCCTGGGGCCATCTACACTATTTAATTTCTCAAGAATTGTGGGACTTTTCAGTACACTGAATATACATGGACATTTCTTTTTCTGTATATCAATACCGAGGAATCCAATAAGTATTTATTATATTTCATTTGTTGATCTTTTATATTTATATAATTTTAGTGTTGTATTATTGTTTATTATATATTCTTTACAGAAATTAATAGAAAATATCATAATTATAACTTTCACCTTAGGAATAGCATTGATTAAACGCACCTCTCTTTTTTCCTAAAACACACTTTTGTTAGTGTTGTTTTTTCTATATTTGAAAGAAGGAATACTGATTATACTGAATCATGGCAAATATAAGTTTAAAGACATATATTTAGAACTTTACGTATAAAGTGCCCAACCATAGCTTAGAGTGTAACAAAAAATAAGACTTACTTACCCCAGGACACTCATCTACATATAGCAGATAGCCAAACCAGTACTGAAACAAGAATCAGTAGAGGTAATGGTATATAAGAGTATATCGTCGATCTGAAAAGGGAGGTAAGAGATGAATCTCTACGACCAATAACAGAGAACCTATGAAATAGATCCCGTAGAAGGAGACCATTGAATTCAAATAGGCAATACTCTCTTCACATCCCTCTGACATTCACTGCACTCTGAGAGGAAAACCGGGCTCCAGCCTGCTGCGAAGCGCATATCAACGTAGAATCTAGCACAAACTTACTTCACCACCTCCACGGGAGGCAAAGTTTGTAAAACTGAATTGTGGGTGTGGTGAGGGGTGTATTTATAGGCATTTTAAGGTTTGGGAAACTTTGCCCCTCCTGGTAGGAATGTATATCCCATACGTCACTAGCTCATGGACTCTTGCTAATTACATGAAAGAAATTATATTTATATAACAGTGTTGGTTATGCAAAACTGGGAAATGGATAATAAAGGGGTTATCTTTCTTTTCAAACAACAAAAATTCTGGTGTTGACTGTCCCTTTAAGATGGAAATATATCATGAACACAGTCCCCTGGTGTCAGGAAGAAGAAACAAATGGAAAATTTAACGTTTTAATACATTGTGCTCACGATTTATTACATCATGAGCACGACATATTAAAGGATGGCCACTATTTAACTATTTAATGCACATGCGACAATAAGTAAGGTGTGCGTACAAAATAAGTGTCACAAATAATGCAGTTACATTGTGTGCACAATCTAACTGTATAATGAGAGCCTCGGTCTCCGACTCCAATAGGCGTGTAGGGTTTTATGTGCCGAAAAATTCATACACAACTACTGCCTGCTTCTGCACTTTGTGGACTTTTTTTCTACTTTCACAAAGGCAGGGCATAATATTCACATCTGCCACCGAAGTTCTCTCTTGCATCTAATATATTACAAATAATAAGAAAACTCATGATTCCCAATACTGTTACTAGGGTATATGTCATAAATATAATAAGGTGCATGATCAGGTCAGGAAATTATTAATGTTCATCTTGTCTAGATACCCCTGCTGTCTGGTCTTACCTTGGGCGTATATGAGTTTGCAATGCCACAATACAAGCAGAGCCGTGCGCAGCGTGTAGATGCGGCTATGGGCGCTCAGTGTGTCCTGCATTTTCATCTCTGAGCACTCTGCTGTGTAAGATTGCATAGCTGATCGATCAGAGATGAAATATCTGAACTTCAGAAGCGATGCGACGCAAAGCAGCTGCTTCGCCTCGTGCCGCATCGCTTGCAGTGCGTCACAGCCTTTATTATACAGTTACATCGTGCACACCAAATAGTTAATTTGTGCACACTATGAACTGCATTGTTTGGGACACTTATTTAGTGCACACTCCATTACTGGTTTGTTGTGTGCACACAAAATAGTTAAATAGTGTACACACTTTAATATGTCTTGCTCACAATGTAATACATTGTGTGAATGGTGTATTAATGCATGGTAATAAGTTTCCCTTTATTTTTTTTATTACTTACTCCGGCAGAGCTGTGTGAAGTTGGCACCCCATGTAATTAAATTATGAATACAAATATACCATTTGTTAGTGCTATGTTAGTGCTGATTTGTGCTGCAAAAACGAATGTTAGTGCCGGTTTTGTTTCTGAGATATTGCACATTATATTTTATCCTATGTAACTTCAATCTCCGCCCACTTTCCACCCCATCTAATTAAATCACAAAAAAAAAAATATACCATTCGTTAGTGCTGATTTGTGCTGCAAAAACGAATGTTAGTGCCAGTTTCGTTTCTGAGATATTTCACATTATATTTTAGCCCATGTGATCTCAATCTCCGCCCACTTTCTACCCCATGTAATTAAATCACAAAAAAAATATACAGTTTGTTAGTGCTACATTAGAGCTGATTTGTGCTACAAGAATGGTTTGGTTTAGTTTGGTTTCTGAGATATTGCACTTTATATTTCAGCCCATTGTACCTCATCTCTGCCCACTCCCCCCTCCCATGTAATTAAATCATGAAAAAAAATCTTATTCATTAGTGCTACGCTTGTGCTTATGGATAAAAAAGGTAAGGATTCATTATGGAAATATATCTTTTTAATATGATTGAAATAATTCTGGAAGCTAATTTTTTTTTTTTTAGGTACCTGTCCTTTTAATACATAAAAACTGTTAATTGAAGATACAACTGCACAAAGACTTCTATGTGCAGACAAATGTGTCTACGTGCACATATTTGAAGAGACAGCTGAAAGGGTGGGAAGTGTGAGGGTTAAAAATTACAATTGACATCATAAGAGAAGCTGCCTTAACCCTCAATCTGTTGGACTGCTTTGCTGTTGCCAAACCCTGCCTACCTGACCATTCTAGTGGTTTATCCTTGGACTGCTTTACTGTTGCCAAACCCTGCCTGACCATTCTAGTGGTTCATCCTTGGACTGCTCTGCTGTTGCCGCTGGGGACTGTCCTGCCTGTGGTGAGTGCCGCCTTCCTCATTTCGCTAACTCTCTCTGCTCTGGGATATTCTCTATCATTCCGGCTTGACGCTGGGATATCAAGACTACTGGCCAAGTTTGGTCTGATACAGGAGTATCCCACGAGTGTTACACTAGTCATTCAGATGAAGGGAAAATGGAAAAAGAAGATAACACAAAGGTGTAAAGGTGCCTGAGGTTTTAGTTAAAAATAACCGTCTTAAAATAAAGGGTGGGCAGTGGACTCACCATATCCGGTAATAAATAAATGTATCAGGTAAGCATATATGATGCTTTCTTTCCTAAAATATGGTGAGTCCACGGAATCATCAATTACTAGTGGGAACCAATACCCAAGCTAGAGGACACAGATGATTAGGGAGGGACAAGACAGGTAACCTAAACAGAAGGCACCACTGCATGAAGAACCTTTCTCCCAAATGAAGCCTCAGCTAAGACAAAAATATCAAATTTGGAAAAAGTATGCAGAGAGAACCAAGTTGCAGCCTTGCAAAACTGTTCTACAGAAACTTCCTTCTTGAAAGTCCAAGAAGGGACAGCCCTAGTGAAATGAGCTGAAATGCTCTCAGGAGGCTGCTGTCCAGCAGTCTTATAAATCAAACACATTATACTACTCAACCAAAGAGAAAGAGAAGTAGCTGAAGCTCTCTGACCTTTATGTTTCCCAGAGAAACAAACAGCAAACTGCAGACAATCCTTAGTCGCCTGTAGATAGAAAATAAAAGCATGCACAACATCAAAGTTGTGCAACAAATGTTCCTTATTAGAAGAAAGATAAGAACACAGAGAAGGAACAACAATTTTCTGATTAATATATCTATCCAAAACCACTTAGGAAGAAAATCTAACTAGTACGAATAACCGCCTTAACTGCATAAAAGATAAGATAAGGCGAATCACACTGCAAAACTGAGAGCTCTCCAAGAAGAAAAGATAGCAATGAGAAACAAAACCTTCCAAAATAACAACTTAATGCATTCAGGGTATTGTGGCGGTAGTGCCAAATAAATTACCCTTGTGGATAGAACAAGGGAACTCTTCTCCAGATTCATTTCCCCGGAAAAGATGATTGGACAAGATATCTTAAAAGAGAGTTAGCTCTTAGTCAGGATGATACCTAACTATATATTGTCCAGAAAAACACACTTGCAATATCCCAAGACCTAAAGGTCTGACTGGGATGGCGCAAACTAAGAAAGCTAGAGAAGATTCCGATTAAGGAAACAAAAAATCTCTCAGGTCTAAGTTCATTATGAACAGGCCCACTAGAACCAAAGGAAAAAGGATACTACTTTGAAGGACAGAATCTGAAATATACAAGGTAAATACCTATATCCCTGGAACTGTCACTCCCAGAGATGAAGACCCTAAATCCAGTTCAAGGAATGCCTCTTATCCTACTTGAATTGCAGATACTCTAGAAAGAGAAATCTGCCCCTAGGAGGAAAACTTAGATTGGACTTGAAAAGGCATGACCCAAACAAAGTCTCATCCTTAAAAGGAGACACTAGAAGCGTGTATTTGGAGGAAACAGAAATAATTGAATCTACAACTGCAGAACTATAAAGCCTAGGCTGTACCACTAAACCACAGGTAGGATTCTCAGCTGACCATAAATTTCAGCCACAATGCCCGGTGGCTAGTACAGCAAGTCTAATAAGACAAGACATTGCTCTAAATGAACAATTAATTTACCTATTTTAGAAAGAAACTAGATTATCTCCAGAGAGATCTAAGTTATCTCATTAAAAGTAGAAAGTTCCCTTCTACTGAAGACACCGTGCATTTCAAGAGAGATAGCGACAGGAAATCTTAAAAAGGATGTGAGACAGGGAGAAATATCCCCAGATTCTCTATAACAATCCTGTGAACATCTCACAGTACGTCTAGAACCCTTCCAGAGAGGAAAGAAAAATATAGAACTGATAAAGTTCACAAAACTCCAAAGGAAAGACAACAATATAAGAGGCTTTGAAGCAAACAACTGAAGGATACCACTTCAGTAACAGATGAAGGAATTATACTGTCCAGATCTGAGATTTCAGCCTCAGAAACTACCGGCGAATCCTCCTCACTTACTTGGAAGAAGACAAACCTGCGTAGCAGCATGTGGAGCAGAAACCCTCATCTGAGACTTAAAATGTCCTCTTGCCTTTTCCCTGAAGTAAAGGAAAACAGACCAAGCCACAGATACTGCAGAAGATACCTGAGCTTGCAACTTCTATAAGCAAATACACTCCTCCAGGAGATTGAGAGGAACCACAGGGCACTGCATGTGACGCCATATAGGCTTGGGACATAAAAGGAGAAAGCTGTGGCAGTGCCTTAACAGCAACATCCTTGGAGACATGGAGTTCAAAGCAATCTGTACATTTAACAGCATTTGCAAAAACAGGTACAGAAAAAATAAATGTTTAAACCAATTTTTAGTTGAGCAAGCCTTCCACACAACTTCAGCATCAGGAGGAGGATTTATACTGCCTGAATCCGAAATTTCACCCTCAGATGCACCCGAAGAATCTTCAGCCTCAGACTTCTGAGATGAAATACTTTGATTAGCCACTTGAGGATCAGAAACCTTACTTACTGTTTCTTTAAATTTCGTTTTGCGTTTTCCCGGCAGCATGGGAAAAGCAGACATCACAGCAGATACCGCAGAAGATACCTGGGCAGTAATATCTTGAAAAATAACTCCAGACGGAGCATGAGAGAAAACGCAGGGCACTGCATGTGCAGATGAATAGGATTGGGACGCTTGAGGAGAAAGCTGCGGCACATCTGAAACAAGAGGCTCCTGAAGAGCCGCCTTAGCTAATGATGGTTTAGGTTCAAAATGTCTATTTATATAAGTTCTTTCAATGCATGAACAAAAAGGTACTGGGGGTTCCACCTGGACATCAAAACATAAGCTACAGGTAACATCCTGCACAGCCTCCTGATCCATAATACAAAAAGAAGCAAATAAAAAAAAAAAAAGCTAACTTTTTTTTTTAATCTTTTAACAAAGGATATAATACAGAACAAAAAAAATGTTCTTAAATAAATGTTCCCTTTAAATTTACCAAAATAAGAAAACATACCCCAGGCAACACTCTACACCTCAGCAGAATTACTGAGGTGCCCTATCTGTCCTGCAACCCGCAGCAAACTGTGGAAAAAATTATCCTGTTTACAATCCGGATTTCCAGATAAGCAAAAACAGCAAGAAGCCTTCTAAACAGCAGAGCCATCTGAAATATGGGAACCTCACTCTTACAAAAAGTGAAAAAAGCGCCAGAAAAACCTCTGACATCACAGAATCAGAACCTCCCTAAAAGGAGCAGACAAAAAAGCCATTTAAAAAAAAAAATAACAACTTTCTTGAAAAACAGGCTTAAAAACAAACAATAAACCCCCCCAAAAAAGTACATAATCTGTAACTAAAAATGGATCCTCACTGAGCCATCAATAAAATAAATAACTCCTCCACTAACAGTGCCTGCAAAAACTGCCATAAAAACTTGCACCCTGAGAGGAATAATAAAAAATGCCCCCCTGCAGTGTTTCAGCTGAATAAGTGCAAATTTTTCCCTGCTACATAGAAAAATAAAACTGGTACTTACCTCAATATTTATCTGTGCAGCGGCAGGACAGCTCACATGGTTTGAAAGGATGCCATCCCTCACATGGACCTGTGGAAATACAGAAAGACTGAATAAACTTACTCAGCCTATCTAAATAGGGCAGCAAAATGTTTTGGGAAAACACAGTGAGTATTGTACCCCACTAGTTCCCAATTGCTTAAAAGCCACCATTGCCTTACTGAAGAGACTGACATGGGCTAAGGCTAGACCCTTTAGAAAGATCAGAGCAAACCTACTCTGCTTTAAAATAAAAAAATCTTGATAGTAGATCAGACACCAAAACTTCACCTGCTCCTTTACCGCAGGCAAAGAGAATGACTGGAGGTTATGGGTAAGGGAAGTGGCATACTGTATATAGTAGCTTTGCTGTGGTGCTATTGCCTCCTCCTGCTGGCCAGGAGTGATATTCCCACTAGTAATTGATGATTATGTGGACTCCCCATATCTTAGGAGAAAAAAAAGAAGTGAACATGCAGCAAACAAGATCAAAAACAATGAAAGCTACTAAATAAAGGTAGGTGAAACCTATTACTTGAAATTATCATTGTTTACTTTCCCTTTGAGAGCTTTTGTGAGCATGCATGTGAAGCATAATTAAAGGGACATGAATCTAAAATGTTTTTCTTCACGATTCAGATGGAGCATGTGATTTTAAACTTTCCAATTTACTTCTATTAGCTATTTTGTTTTGTTCTCTTGGTTTTGTTTGTTATAAATGATACCTAGGTAGGCAGGAGCTGCTGATTGGTGGCTGCACATATATGCCTGTTGTCACTGGCTCATCCAATGTGTTCACTAATCTCCCAGCAGTTTATTGCTACCTCTACAACAAAAGATACCAAGAGAATGAAGCAAAATAGATAATAGAAGTAAATTAGAGACTTGTTTAAAATGGCATTCTATCTGAATCATGAAAGAAAAAAAATTGGGCTTCATGTCGTTTTAAGTACACAACATAAAGTGTGCATGTGAAACATATATAAACAGATTTAATACCTTTTTTTGTTATTCAGATTTAGCATACAGTTTTTAACAACTTTCCAATTTACTTCAAATATCAAATTTGCTTCTTTTTCTTGGTATCCTTTGTTGAAAGGCAAACCTAGACTCAGGAGCAGTAATGCACAAGGCACTAGATGAACACACTGGGTTAGCAAAAGACAAGAGGTATATATGTGCAGCCACCAATCATCAACTAGCTCCCAGTAGTGCATTGCTGCTCATGAACCTATATTGTATGCGTTTCTACAAAGGATACTGAGGGAATACGCAAAAGTAAATTTGAAAGTTGTTTAAAATAGCATCAACTATCTGAATCATACACATTTAAAGATTCATTTTAAACAGTGTATCTGCTCACAGCTCACCATGAGAAAGCTTTCTGTGGTGTTCTTTCTACTTAAAGTTTAAGTTAGAAGCCATTTGAAATCAGGTAAGCATAAGCCATTAGATTTCATATAGAAAACAAGAAAGGGTAAAAGACAAAGGAGAAAGCAAGTTATAGTGTTGCTTGGAACATTTTAATTCTTTGTTTAGCAGGGGTAAAAACATCAGTCTCACCATGTGTATTTTCATGCTTCAGTAAAACTCCTCAGATTTACTGGAGAATTTCTTTACCTCATACAATACTTTCCTACTTGTGGATATTTCAGTTATGTCTACTTACATTGTTATCCATTACAACAGCTACAAAAGTGGTTAACCATGCTTAAATGTTAAAGGGCCACTGTAAGTAAATATTTTCTATGCCTGTTATTAACTAACTACCCCAAATACGCTTTTTATCAATAGCATTTCATTAACATATCTGTACCGTATATCAGAAATCTTGTCTGCAAATTTAATTGTTTTCCAAACTCAATCCGTGGGTATCCTTTGCTCTGTACCAATCCGCTTACAATACCTAGGTTTCAAAATGGTGCTTTAAACACAAAGTTATTGGTTTAAGTATTTTGAACATGCAGCGCTGAAAATAGTGGGCAGGATAACGTGACATCATCGGCGAATAAAAGATATAACTTTTAGAACTTTATGAAACTTCGTTTTGGAGAAAATATAGGTCAGTAGGTTTTAATTAATGTTTATTAACTTTAATATGTTAGTTGTTTAGCTTAAAAAATTATAACAGAAAGTAATCCTTTAAGGGTATAATCCAGCTAAAAGTCTGCATATTTACATTTCTGTTTGAAAACACATTTTTATAATATACAGACATAAGCAAAAAAATGCTTATAGAAAATCATCACTATTTTAAGAGATATTTTTACTGTAAGTGCATGTGATGCATTTGTAAGTACTCAGTAAAAAACCTAATTTGAAACAGTGTCTGTTCAGAGAGCTGGTTACAGGGTGATTTTAACCTCATGTTCTTGCTGCAAGTTTTTTCATTTACATTTTGAAAAGTCTTCACTGTAATACTAATCAAAGTGTCAGATTACAAGTGGAGTGCAAACGTTTGCGCAAGTAATAAGGGGTTTATTGCAGGGGCTTTCTCCCATCGGGCTCACCGCTCGTATTACGAGTCGAAAGTAAGCTTGAGCACAATCGCAATTTACGCAAGTGATTAACGTGTCTTCAGAACTCTGGTTAACTCTTTCGCAAAACTAAAAAGTTGCACAAAACACATAAAAAATACATTACAAAGTACAGTACAGTTACACTCATAATAACACTGTCTAATAAAAATAATTAAAAAACAATATTGCACATAAAAGTTATAAGAGCTCAAAGACAGGAGGTCTCAAGTGTGTTAGAAAAAAAGGGCTGCAAAGGGCTACATTGAGATAGATACATATATATGTCTAAAGATTAGGCAAGTGTATATACAGGGAGTGCAGAATTATTAGGCAAGTTGTATTTTTGAGGATTAATTTTATCATTGAACAACAACCATGTTCTCAATGAACCCAAAAAACTCATTAATATCAAAGCTGAATAGTTTTGGAAGTAGTTTTTAGTTTGTTTTTAGTTATAGCTATTTTAGGGGGATATCTGTGTATGCAGGTGACTATTACTGTGCATAATTATTAGGCAACTTAACAAAAAACAAATATATACCCATTTCAATTATTTATTTTTACCAGTGAAACCAATATAACATCTCAACATTCACAAATATACATTTCTGACATTCAAAAACAAAACAAAAACAAATCAGTGACCAATATAGCCACCTTTTTTTGCAAGGACACTCAAAAGCCTGCCATCCATGGATTCTGTCAGTGTTTTGATCTGTTCACCATCAACATTGCGTGCAGCAGCAGCCACAGCCTCCCAGACACTGTTCAGAGAGGTGTACTGTTTTCCCTCTTTGTAAATCTCACATTTGATGATGGACCACAGGTTCTCAATGGGGTTCAGATCAAGTGAACAAGGAGGCCATGTCATTAGATTGTCTTCTTTTATACCCTTTCTTGCCAGCCACGCTGTGGAGTACTTGGACGCGTGTGATGGAGCATTGTCCTGCATGAAAATCATGTTTTTCTTGAAGGATGCAGACTTCTTCCTGTACCACTGCTTGAAGAAGGTGTCTTCCAGAAACTGGCAGTAGGACTGGGAGTTGAGCTTGACTCCATCCTCAACCCGAAAGGGCCCCACAAGCTCATTTTTGATGATACCAGCCCAAACCAGTACTCCACCTCCACCTTGCTGGCGTCTGAGTCAGACTGGAGCTCTCTGCCCTTTTCCAATCCAGCCACGGGCCCATCCATCTGGCCCATCAAGACTCACTCTCATTTCATCAGTCCATAAAACCTTAGAAAAATCAGTCTTGAGATATTTCTTGGCCCAGTCTTGACGTTTCAGCTTGTGTGTCTTGTTCAGTGGTGGTCGTCTTTCAGCCTTTCTTACCTTGGCCATGTCTCTGAGTATTGCACACCTTGTGCTTTTGGGCACTCCAGTGATGTTGCAGCTCTGAAATATGGCCAAACTGGTGGCAAGTGGCATCTTGGCAGCTGCATGCTTGACTTTTCTCAGTTCATGGGCAGTTATTTTGCGCCTTGGTTTTTCCACACGCTTCTTGCGACCCTGTTGACTATTTTGAATGAAACGCTTGATTGTTCGATGATCACGCTTCAGAAGCTTTGCAATTTTAAGAGTGCTGCATCCCTCTGCAGGATATCTCACTATTTTTGACTTTTCTGAGCCTGTCAAGTCCTTCTTTTGACCCATTTTGCCAAAGGAAAGGAAGTTGCCTAATAATTATGCACACCTGATATAGGGTGTTGATGTCATTAGACCACACCCCTTCTCATTACAGAGATGCACATCACCTAATATGCTTAATTGGTAGTAGGCTTTCGAGCCTATACAGCTTGGAGTAAGACAACATGCATAAAGAGGATGATGTGGTCAAAATACTCATTTGCCTAATAATTCTGCACTCCCTGTATATATATATATATATATATATATATATATATATATATATATATATATATATATATATGTGTGTGTATTTTATACTATACCAAAAAACATCAGCTATATGTAGAAATAAATAGAACATATTCTGTAACGTGAAGAACACTGGAATGTGAAATATTTATATTTTCATGTCAGGTTAGCACACATGAGAATATGCTATCAGTTTTGCACGAGAGTTGGTTCTTAAGTTTTTTTTTCTCCTTTGTATTCTATGGAGTGAACGCGCACGGAATATTTTAACTTCTGTTTTTTGCGCTTGTTGGGTTAGTGCTCAAATTATAAAGAGTTAACTTTCAACTAGTAATATGAGCGCAAAAAGCTTACTTCAAGCAAAATTAACGCTCAAGTGTTAATTAGCGATCCACTTGCAATCTGGCCCAAAGTCTCTAAATTATATTTGAAACAGCAAGAAAAATTGATTTTATTTTTAATTTACAAATTTCCATATCCACCTAAACTAAGATCAGATCTTAATGAGCCTGTAAGCCAGTGCTTTCCAAACTGTGTGTCGGGACACACTAGTGTGTCGGCAGCAGTGTGTAGGTGTGTCCCTGCTTCAGCACTAATTTTTTAAAATTTATTTTTTTAAACTTTTTTTTGTGGTTTCTGACTTTCCATCTGCCTGCTACGCATATCACATGGTTGACACGTGATTGATACCTAGGGGGTCACAGATGATCTTAACCAATTGGCGCAGATCAGTGGGAACTGAAACTATTGCCATTGGTGGCTTTGGCGGCACATTGGCTCCTGACTGCATGTGTAGTCTCCTTAATTGGCTCGTGACTGCATGTGTAGTCAGTGAGTGGGACAGCAGTGTGTTTGCAGCACGGGCAGTAGTCAATCGGACTCACCAAGCTCTGAGGGCGGCAGCTTAAACGCTGAGCTGAAGTCAGAGGGTTTTTTTTTTGCAACTAGCTCCCAGTAGTGCATTGCTGCTCCTTAATGATGAAATGCAAGTGTCTTTATCTAATATTCCACCAAATATTCAGAAATTGTGTCCATCCTATCAATCTTATACATCCTATTAAAATAGTAAGTAGCTTTTGGTGATATTAAACTTTTGTTTAATACTTGCACATACTTACTGTTACTTGTAAATACATTTTGTTATTATATAATTTATGTATGTGTCCGTATCTCTTAAAACAAGTTAGTTTAACCTCCTGTTTGCCAGTACAACTGAATTACTGTGTCGCGAAATGATGTAGGTCTAAAAAGTGTGTCACCAACATGAAAAGTTTGGAAAGCTCTGCTGTAAGCCATCTCTGAGCCCTTTAATCACATCTGACCTCAGACCTCATCTCTGGTCTAAAAGCTATTTTTTAGAGGGTATTGCATAGAATATGAGTTAAAGGAACATACAAATTATATTTTTGGAGTTTGCAGTTAAAAGAGGGTATTTTAATATGTTTTAGTTTTTTTTCTTAAAATATTGTTGTTCCTGTGTTGAAAAATAAAGTTTCTCTGTTCATATGCACTTCCTGCTGTAACTTGTTTTTCATGAAACCCCTCCCCCAAACATTTTAACATTTAACCCCTTGAGTGCTAAAGACGGCTCTGAGCCGTCGCAGAGTTTCTCACTCAGGTGCTAACGATGGCTCAGAGCCGTCGCCAGCACTCTCCCACCTTGAGGGAGATCTGGGGGCTCCCACCCGCTCCTACCCCAGCGATCGGGCCTGTATAATGACAGGCATATCCAGGGCTTCACGTTTTGCCTGGTGACGTCATGCGTAATGACGTGATAATGTCACCGCGCAACTTTATTAAAAAAAGACAATGGACAATATAGGGAAAGGAGGCATGCTGCTTAGAAGCCTGTATCTCAGGCATCTAAGCAGCTACAGACCCCCAAGATCCACTGTTGGAAAGGTAATTGCCTAACCTTTCCAATGGTATAAGTCTTGGGGATCTGAAAAGTAAAGAAAAAAAAGTTTTGTTTTGTTTTTTTTTTGTTTTTTTTTAAATGTAAGATTAAAAAACCCTCAAATGTGCTTAGCACCCAGGTGGGAAAGTGCTTAGCACTCAAATGGTTAAATTATCATTCTTGATTTTTGATTTTTTTTACTTTTCAACCCACAATTTCTCATTCCTTATTTTCAGATTTGGAGAGATGATGCACATTTGATTTATGTTGTGCAAGTTGTGGCTATTGCAATTGGTATTAAAAAGTAAGGTATAATATTTTTATGTTCTTGTTGTGATTTATTATTGTAGTTTATGGCAACTATATCCTGCTATGCAAATGTTGAAGGGTTAATAATGTAACCCTTGCTTGTGTTACTCGGTGCAAAATTTCACGTGCCCTTTTTTTCAGATTTGGAGAGGTGACGCATATTATATGCAAGTGAAAATTGCAATATGCAGTGAAAAGTGAGTAATTTATCTTTTAACTTACACTTACATTTGATTTAAGCATCCTTTTTCTTCCTCTTATTAATCCATCACATATTTTGGAGGTAATGTAAAATTTAATTATGTTACAGGCCTTAACTCTATGCCTATTTTTAATAACTGCTGTTGAATTGGCAAGCATTGGCTATTTATTTTATTCTCTGAGCCTGTCTGGTGATAATTTTTTCTACATTAAACATTAGTGTTCTAGATCTTTACTAGGTAAGATTGGAGGGGTTTTATAGAGTTATGGGAATCTTTGCATCCTCCTAGTGGTAGAGAAGATTAATTCCCATGAGTAATAGATTGTGGACTCTCACCACCATAAATGAAATTAATTTATCAGGTAAGCATAAATTATGTTTTTTTATTTTTTGTGTGGGGGAAAAACAACTTTAATGAATTTAGACCAGTTACTTTTCTGAATGCCAATTGAGCATCATCAGACATTTGTTCACTCTAGTTCTTATTAACATTGGAGTTGAATTGAGAATTGAACAGATTTAGTCAGTCTGTCTCTGAAGGCATGCTTCTCATTACATTTGTATTCCATGCTTTATTCTTATTATTCTATTGTAAAGACGCATTTAACATTTGTGTACAGGTATCCAAAATTAAAATTATTCTGTACAGAATATCAAAATCCAGGAATTTTCCATATCCAGAATGCCTAATACCTAAACAATTCTGGATTTTGGTTCCCAGACCTGTATAGGCATTTATATTTTTTAAGAATTGCATACAATTAATCTTTCAGGGCTTTTTTTTAGATTGGCCATAGCTTTATATATATATATATATATATATATATATATATATATATATATATATATATATATATATATATATATATATATATATATATATATATATATATATATACACTTTATAGCTCCACATGATGTGTTGAGAAAATATTTTTTTTATTGTATAATTAAAGGGACAGTCTAGTCAAAATTAAACTTTCATGATTCAGATAGTTCAGCATTTTTAAGCAACTTTCTAATTTAATCCTATTATCAATTTTTCTTTCTTCTCTTAGTATCTTTTTCTTTCATGTAATTGGCAAGAGTCCATGAGCTAGTGACGTATGGGATATACAATCCTATCAGGAGGGGCAAAGTTTCCCAAACCTCAAAATGCCTATAAATTACACCCACAATTCAGTTTTACAAACTTTGCCTCCCTATGAAGTAAGTTTGTGCTTGATTTTCTTCTGTGATATGTGCTTCTCAGCATTTTAAAGCCCAATTCCTCTCAGAGTACAGTGAATGTCAGAGGGATGTGAAGGGAGTATCACCTGTTGAATTATATGGTTTTCCTCGCGGGACATCTTTTCATAGGTTCTCTGATATCGGTCGTAGAGATCCATCTCCTACCTCCCTTTTTAGATCGACGATATACTCTCATATTCCATTACCTCTACTGATAACTGTTTCAGTACTGGTTTGGCTATCTGCTATGTGTGGATGGGTGTCTTTCGGTAAGTATGCTTTCATTACTTAAGACACTCTCAGCTATGGTTTGGCACTTTATGTATTAATATAAAGTTCTAAATATATGTATTGTACTTATATTTGCCATGAGTCAGGTTTATGTATATTTCCTTTTGCAGACTCTTCAAAATTGGGAAAAACATAATTTATGCTTACCTGATAAATTTATTTCTCTTGTGGTGTATCCAGTCCACGGATCATCCATTACTTGTGGGATATTCTCCTTCCCAACAGGAAGTTGCAAGAGGATCACCCACAGCAGAGCTGTCTATATAGCTCCTCCCCTAACTGCCACCTCCAGTTATTCGACCGAAGACAAGCAAGAGAAAGGAGAAACTATAGGGTGCAGTGGTGACTGTAGTTTAAAGTTAAAAAAATTACCTGCCTTAAAATGACAGGGCGGGCCGTGGACTGGATACACCACAAGAGAAATAAATTTATCAGGTAAGCATAAATTATGTTTTCTCTTGTAAGGTGTATCCAGTCCACGGATCATCCATTACTTGTGGGATACCAATACCAAAGCTAAAGTACACGGATGAAGGGAGGGACAAGGCAGGTACTTAAACGGAAGGTACCACTGCCTGTAAAACCTTTCTCCCAAAAATAGCCTCCATTGCCTGTAAAACCTTTCTCCCAAAAATAGCCTCCGAAGAAGCAAAAGTATAAAATTTATAAAATTTTGAAAAAGTATGAAGCGAAGACCAAGTCGCCGCGTTGCAAATCTGTTCAACAGAAGCCTCATTTTTAAAGGCCCATGTGGAAGCCACAGCTCTAGTAGAATGAGCTGTAATCCTTTAAGGAGGCTGCTGGCCAGCAGTCTCATAAGCCAAGCGTATTATACTTCTTAGCCAAAGTGAAAGCGAGGTTGCCGAAGCCTTTTGGCCTTTCCTCTGTCCAGAGTAGACAACAAACAAAGCAGATGTTTGACGAAAATCTTTAGTAGCTTGTAAATAATACTTTAAAGCACGAACCACGTCAAGATTGTGTAATAGATTTTCCTACTTTGAAGAAGGATTAGGACACAATGACGGAACAACAATCTCCTGATTGATATTCTTATTAGATACCACCTTAGGTAAAAACCCAGGTTTGGTACGCAAAACTACCTTATCTGCATGGAAGATCAGATAAGGGGAATCACATTGTAAGGAAGATAACTCGGAAACTCTACGAGCCGAGGAAATAGCTACCAAAAATAGAACTTTCCAAGATAAAAGTTTGATATCTATGGAATGAAGAACTTAAAAAATCAAATTTAAACTCCATGGCGGAGCAACGGGTTTAAACACAGGCTTGATTCTAACTAAAGCCTGACAAAAAGCCTGAACGTCTGGAACATCCGCCAGATGCTTGTGCAAAAGAATAGACAGAGCAGAAATCTGTGCCTTTAAGGAACTATCTGACAATCCTTTTTCCAATCCTTCTTGGAGAAAGGATAATATCCTGGGAATCCTGACTTTACTCCATGAGTAAACCTTGGATTCGCACCAATAAAGATATGTACGCCATATCTTATGATAGATTTTCCTGGTGACAGGCTTTCGTGCCTGAATTAAGGTGTCAATGACTGACTCGGAGAAGCCATGTTTTGATAAGATCAAACGTTCAATCTCCAGGCAGTCAGTCTCAGAGAAATTAGATTTGGATGGTTGAAAGGACCCTGAAGTAAAAGGTCCTGTCTCAGCGGCAGAGTCCATGGTGGAAAGGATGACATGTCCACCAAATCTGCATACCAAGTCCTGCGTGGCCACGCAGGCGCTATCAAGATCACCGATGCTCTCTCCTGCTTGATTTTGGCAATCAGACGAGGGAGCAGAGGAAACGGTGGAAACACATAAGCCAGGTTGAAGGACCAAGGCACTGCTAGAGCATCTATCAGCGTTGCCTTGGGGTCCCTGGATCTGTAACAAGGAAGTTTGGCGTTCTGGCGAGACGCCATGAGATCCAGTTCTGGTTTGCCCCAACGATGAATCAATTGTGCAAACACCTCCGGATGGAGTTCCCACTCCCCCGGATGAAAAGTCTGTCGACTTAGAAAATCCGCCTCCCAGTTCTCTACACCTGGGATATGGATAGCTGATAGGTGGCAAGAGTGAATCTCTGCCCAGCGAATTATCTTTGAGACTTCCAACATCGCTAGGGAACTCCTTGTTCCCCTTGATGGTTGATGTAAGTCACAGTCGTGATGTTGTCCGACTGAAATCTTATGAACCTCATTGTCGCTAACTGAGGCCAAGCCTGAAGAGCATTGAATATCGCTCTTAGTTCCAGAATGTTTATCGGAAGGAGTGACTCCTCCTGAGTCCACAATCCCTGAGCCTTCAGGGAGTTCCAGACTGCCCCCAGGCCTAGAAGGCTGGCATCTGTCGTTACAATTGTCCAATCTGGCCTGCAAAAGGTCATACCTTTGGACAGATGGACCCGAGATAGCCACCAGAGAAGAGAATCCCTGGTCTCTTGATCCAGATTTAGTAGAGGGGACAAATCTGTGTAATCCCCATTCCACTGACTGAACATGCAGAGTTGCAGCGGTCTGAGATGTAGGCGGGCAAACGGCACTATGTCCATTGCCGCTACCATTAAGCCGATTACTTCCATACACTGAGCCACCGAAGGGCGAGAAGTGGAATAAAGAACACGGCAGGAATTTAGAAGTTTTGATAACCTGGTCTCTGTCAGGTAAATCCTCATTTCTACAGAATCTATTAGAGTTCCCAGAAAGGAGACTCTTGTGAGAGGGGATAGAGAACTCTTTTCTTCGTTCACTTTCCACCCATGCGACCTCAGAAATGCTAGAACTATGTCCGTATGAGACTTGGCAATTTGGACATTTGATGCCTGTATCAGAATGTCGTCTAAATAAGGGGCCACTGCTATGCCCAGCGGCCTTAGGACCGCCAGAAGTGACCCCAGAACCTTCGTAAAGATTCTTGGGGCTGTGGCTAACCCAAAGGGAAGAGCTACAAACTGGTAATGCCTGTCTAGGAAGGCAAACCTGAGAAACCGATGATGATCTTTGTGTATCGGGATGTGAAGATAAGCATCCTTTAAATCCACTGTAGTCATGTAAACGAAATTTTTACAGTGTGTATAATAAACTAACAGAGCATTGCACCCACTTGCAAATGGATGATTAACCCCTTAGTTTAAAAAAACGGATAAAAAAAAACGATATAGACGTTTTTTAACAGTCACAACAAACTGCCACAGCACTGCTGTGGCCCTACCTTGCCATACAAACGACTTTGGAAAGCCTAAAAACCCTTTAGAGAGGTCCTATAGCATTCAGGGGACTCCTTGAGGGAAGCTGGATGTCTCAGTCTGCAAAAGTTACTGCGCAATTAAGCGCTAAATTAGGCCCCTCCCACTCATGTCTACAAAGTGAAAGGCCTAAGAAAACTGTTTCTAGGCAAATTTAAGCCAGCCATGTGGAAAAAACTAGGCCCCAATAAAGTTTTATCACCAAAACATATATAAAAACGTTTAAGCACTCCCAGCAAACGTTTTATATGACAGGAATTGAAAAATAATAAGAGTATTACCTCTGACAGTAAGCATGATGCCAGTCGCTATTAAATCACTGTAATCAGGCTTACCTTAAATAAATCTGGTATCAGCAGCATTTTCTAGCATTTACATTTCCTCTAGAAAAAATTTAAACTGCACATACCTCATAGCAGGATAACCTGCACGCCATTCCCCAGCTGAAGTTACCTCTCTCTTCAGTTATGTGTGAGAACAGCAATGGATCTTAGTTACAACCTGCTAAGATCATTAGAGACCACAGGCAGATTCTTCTTCTATTTTCTGCCTGGGACTAAAATAGTACAACTCCGGTACCATTTAAAAATAACAAACATTTGAATTGAAGAAAAAAACAACTACATTTTACCACATCTCTCTTACTGCTTCCATGCGTGTCGAGAGTTGCAAGAGAATGACTGGAGGTGGCAGTTAGGGGAGGAGCTATATAGACCGCTCTGCTGTGGGTGATCCTCTTGCAACTTCCTGTTGGGAAGGAGAATATCCCACAAGTAATGGATGATCCGTGGACTGGATAAACCTTACAAGAGAAATATATTTAGGAAGTAATTTTTTTTTTTACCTGGGGTATAGTCTTTTCTTCAAATTGACTGCTTTTTCATTAATTTCACGGGCAAAATTAGGCTTGCGAGGTCGCAAAATGCTGATATTTATTGCGTCATTCTTGGCGTGAGAATTTTTGGCACGAAGGTACGTTCGGTGACGCAAATTCGTAATTTTCAGCGTCTTAGTTGACACCAGATTTCCTTGCACAAGGTTGCGTCTGCTATGACGTGAGTTGCGTCATTTCCGGATGTTGTTAGCACCAAAAAATTTAATTTTGTGTTGTGTGTAATACGCCTAAACCCCACTTCCTATATGCTCCTCGCCTTTTTCTATGCTCAGAGGGCTATGCTGTTTGCATTTTGTTTCCCATTCCTGAAACTGCCATATAAGGAAATTGATCATTTTGCTTTATATGTTGTTATTTCTCTTACATTTGCAAGATGTCTCAATCTGATTCTGTCTCAGAAATCAATGTTGGATTCCTGCTGCCTGATAACAGTTCTACCAAAGATAAGTGTATATGTTGTAAGTTAGCAGAGATTATATCTCCAGCTGTGGTATGTAATAGTTGTCATGATAAGCTTTTACATGCAGAGAATGTATCCATCAGTACTAGTGCAATGCCTGTTGTTCCTTCAACATCTAATGTACATGATATCCCTGTGAATATAAAAGATTTTATTGCTCATGCGATTCAGAAGGCTTTGTCTGCTATTCCGCTTTCTAATAAACGTAAAAGGTCTTTTAAAACTTCTCATAGAGTTGATGAAATTTCAAATGAACGACAACATACTGAATTATCCTCCTCTGATGAGGATCTATTAGATTCAGAAGATCCTACCTCAGATATTGACACTGACAAATCTTCTTATCTCTTTAAGATGGAGTATATTTGTTCCTTGTTAAAAGAGGTGTTGATTACCTTGGATAGAGGAAACTAGTCCTCTTGATACTAAAACTAGTAAACGTCTACATTCTGTTTATAAACCTCCTGTGGTTACTCCAGGGGTTTTTCCAGTTCTTGATGCTATTTCTGATATGATTTTTGAGGCATGGAATAGGCCTGGTACTTCTTTTATTCCTTCTTCTAGGTTCAAAACGTTGTATCCTTTGCCAGCAGCTAGATTGGAGTTTTGGGAAAAAATCCCAAAAGTTGATGGGTCTATTTCTACTCTTGCTAAACGTACTACTATTCCTATGGAAGATAGTATTTCCTTTAAGGACCCTTTAGATAGGAAACTTGAATCTTATCTAAGGAAAGCTTATTTATATGCTGGTTATCTTCTCAGGCCTGCCATCAACTTTTTGATTGGAAAGCTTAGCACAACAGGAAACAGACCCTGATTTGTCTAGCATTGTTCGCTTGCTTCAACATGCTAATCATTTTATGTGAGGCCATTTTTGATATCATCAAAATTGATGTTAGATCTATGTCTTTAGCTAATTTAGCTAGAAGAGCTTTGTGGCTCAAATATTGGAATGCTGACATGGTATCTTAGTCTAGATTACTATCTCTTTCTTTCCAAGGTAACAATTAGTTTGGTTCTCAGTTAGATTCAAGGGAGTTTTTTTTACCTCAGGATAAGAGACCTAAGGATAAAACTAAAGCTTCTAATTGTTTCCGTTCTTTTCGACATAATTAGGAACAGAAAGCCAATCCTTCCCCCAAAGAATCTGGTTCCAATTGGAAACCTTCTTCAAGTTGAAATAAATCCAAGCCATTTAAGAAACCATAGCCAGCCCCCAAGTCTGCATGAAGGTGCGGCCTTCATTCCAGCTCAGCTGGTGGGGGGCAGATTACATTTTTTCCAAAATAATTGGATTCAGAGTATTGTCTCTCAAGGGTATCAAATAGGATTCAGAGCAAGACCTCCTGCGAGAAGATTTTCTCTCTCACGCATCCCAATAAATCTAGTGAAGGCTCAGTCTTTTCTGAAGTGTGTTTAAGATCTAGAGTTCTCAGGGGTAATCATACCAGTTCCGTTCCAGGAACAGGGTCTGGGGTTTTACTCAAATCTGCTCATTGTCCAAAAGAAAGAAAATTCATTCAGGCCAGTTCTGGATCTGAAAATTTTGAATTGTTTTGCAAGAGTGCCAACTTTCAAAATGGTAACTATAAGGACTATTCTGCCTTTTGTTCAGCAAGTTCATTTGTCCACGATAGACTTACAGGATGCATAGTTTCATATTCTGATACATCCAGACCACTATCGGTTTCTGAAATTCTCTTTTCTAGACAAGCATTACCAATTTGTCGCTCTTCCATTTGGCCTAGCGAAAGCTAGGTTCTTGGTGCCCTACTCTCTGTAATCAGAGAACAGGGTATTGCAGTGTTTTCTTATTTGGACGATTTGGACGATATCCTGGTACTAGCTCAGTCTTTACATTCTGCAGAATCTCACACAAATCAACTAGTGTTATTTCTTCAAAGACATGGTTAGAGGATCAATTTACCAAAGAGTTCCTTGATTCCTCAGACAAGAGTCACCTTTTTAGGTTTCCAGATAGATTCAGTGTCCATGACTCTGTCTCTAACAGGCAAGAGACAAATAAATTTGGTTTCAGCTTGTCAGAACCTTCAGTATCAATCATTCCCTTCAGTAGCTTTGTGCATGGAAGTTTTAGGTCTCATGAATGCAGCATTGGACACGATCCCTTTTGCTCATTTTCATATGAGACCTCTCCAGCTTTGTATGCTGTATCAATGGTGCAGGGATTATACAAAGATATCACAATTAATATCCTTAAATCCCAATGTTCGACTCTCTCTGACTTGGTGGTTAGATCACCATCGTATAGTTCAAGGGGCCCATTTTGTTCATCAAACCTGGACTGTGATCACAACAGATGCAAGTCTTTCAGGTTGGGGAGCTGTCTGGGGATCTCTGACAGCACAAGGGGTTTGGAAATCTCAAGAAGCGAGGTTACCAATCAATATTTTAGAACTCTGTGCTATTTTCAGGGCTCTTCGGGTTTGGCCTCTGATGAAGAGAGAACCATTGATTTGTTTTCAGACAGACAATATCACAACTGTGGCATATGCCAATCATCAGGGTGGGACTCACAGTCCCCTAGCTATGAAAGAAGTATCTCGGATACTTTCTTGGGCAGAATACAGCTCTTGTCTAATTTCTGCAGTACATATCCAAGGTGTAGACAATTAGGAAGCGGATTATCTCAGCCGTCAGACTATACACCCGGGGTAGTGGTCGCTTCATCCAGATGTGTTGTTTCATATTGTTCAGATTTGGGGTCTTCCAGAAATAGATCTGATGGCTTCACATCTAAACAAGAAACTTCCCAGGTAACTGTCCAGGTCCAGGGATCTTCAGGTGGAGTCGGTGGATGCCTTAGCAGTTCCTTGGTTTTACCAACCTGCTTATATCATCCCGCCTCTAGTTCTTCTTCCAAGAGTGATCTCCAAGATCATTATGGAACAATCGTTTGTGTTTCTGGTAGCACCAGCATGGCCTAACAGGTTCTGGTATGTGGATCTTGTCTAGATGTCCAGTTGCCAACCTTGGCCACTTCCTTTAAGACCAGACCTTCTGTCTCAAGGGATGCTTTTACATCAGGATCTCAAATCATTAAATTTGAAGGTATGGAAATTGAACGCTTAGTGCTTAGTCATAGAGGTTTATCTGACTCAGTGATTGATACTATGTTGCAGACTCGTAAATCTGTCTCTAGGAAGATTTATTATCGAGTCTGGAAGACTTATATTTCATGGTGTTCTTCTCATAAATTCTCCTGGCATTCTTTTAGAATTACTAGAATTTTACAGTTTCTTCAGGATGGTTTGGATAAAGGTTTCCTGAAATTCACTGTTTTGTACAGGCTTTGGTCCATATCAAGCCTGTCATTAAATCAATTTCTCCTCCTTGGAGTCTTAATTTAGTTTTGAAGGCTTTACAGGCTCCTCCTTTTAAACCTATGCATTCCTTGGATATTAAACTACTTTCTTGGAAAGTGTTGTTCCTTTTGGCTATCTCTTCTGCTAGAAAAGTTTCAGAATCATCTGCTTTCTTGTGAGTCTCCTTTTCTGATTTTCCATCAGGATAAGGCAGTTTTGCGGACTTCATTTCAATTTCTACCCAAGGTTGTGAATTCTAACAACATTAATAGGGAAATTGTTGTCCCCTATTTGTGTCCTAATCCTAAGAATTTTCTGGATTTTGTAAGAGCTCTGAAATGTGGAAGCTACTAAAGATTTCAGGAAGACTTCTAGTCTATTTGTTGTCTTTTCTGGTTCTAGGAAAGGTCAGAAAGCTTCTGCCATTTCCTTGGCATCTTGGTTAAAGTTTTGATTCATCAGGATTATTTGGAGAAGGGTCGGGCCCTGCCTCAAAGAATCACAGCTCATTCTACTAGATCAGTCTCCACTTCATGGGCTTTTAAGAATGAAGCTTCAGTTGATCAGATTTGCAAAGCAGCAACTTGGTCTTCTTTGCATAAATTTACAAAATTCTACCATTTTGATGTATTTGCCTCTTTGGAAACAGTTTTTGGTAGAAACGTTCTACAGGCAGCTGTTTCAGTTTGATCCCTCTGCTTATGTTTTAAGTTTTTTCTTTGCATTTATGAGAAAAACTTATTCTTTTGGGTGTGGATTTAATTATTTTTCAGCGGGAAATGGCTGTCATTTTTATCCCTCCCTCTCTAGTGACTCTTCTGTGGAGTTCTACATCTTGGGTATTGCTATCCCATACATCACTAGCTCATGGACTCTTGCCAATTACATGAAAGAAAACATAATTTATGTAAGAACTTACCTGATAAATTAATTTATTTCATATTGGCAAGAGTCCATGAGACCCACCCTTTTTATGGTGGTTATGTTTTTTTGTTGATGCTTTTTACTCCTTTTTCTATCACCCACTACTTGGCTATTCCTTAAACTGAATTGTGGGTGTGGTGAGGGGTGTATGTATAGGCATTTTGAGGTTTGGGAAACTTTGCCTCTCCTGGTAGGATTGTATATCCCATATGTCACTAGCTCACGGACTCTTGCCTATATGAAAGAAATTAATTTATCAGGTAAGTTCTTACATAAACTATGTTATTTGAATGTAAGCTTAGGAGCTGGCCCATATTTAGTTCAGAACCTGGTTAGAGCTTGCCGATTGGTGGGTACATTTAGACACCAATCAGAAAGTGCTACCCAGGTGCTGAACTAAAAATGAGCTGGCTCCTATGCTTACATTCCTGCTTTTTCAAATAAAGATACCCAGAGAATGAAGAAAATTTGATAAAAGGAGTAATTAGAAAGTTGCTTAAAAATGCTGCTCTATCTGAATCATGCAAGTTTAATTTTGACTAGACTATTCCTTTAAGTTATAGGGTTTGTTGAGCCTTTGGGGCAGATGAAACAGTCGTACGAACAAAAGCCGCTGTAGAGAATCATGTCCGTCCAACATCGCTGAATGCCTACAGCATACGCTGCCCCCTGCAGATTCGCGGCTGCTAGCAGGGGGTGTCAATCAACCCAATCGGATCCAATCAGGTTGTTTGTTGCTGTCTGCCGCCTCAGAGGCGGTGGACTAGTTAAGGAGCAGCGGTCTTAAGACAGCTGCTTCTTAACTGCTGTTTCTGGTGAGGCTCGCACGGAAACAGAGGAATCAGGGGCCATGTGGCCCTTGTTAAATTGGGCCCCTATGTAACTTACTGTCTGTGTAATTATGACTAAACAAACCTACATTTTCTACAGGGTTAGGCCTTCATAATTCAGTAAAGGTTGGTTAGTAATTATTTGGGAAAAAACACAACAGATTTTTCAGGGCCAAAAAAAGTCAATGTGGGACGAATTTTAAATATTACAAAAGTTAGACTTTAAACAAATAAAAAGTTGATTTCATATGTAATGACCCACCCATCTTTTTTCATAAAACGCCATTACTAATTTGATGGTAGTCCCATCTAAAATGTTGCTGACACTCTTGCTTGCTATATATATGGTAAAACTACACACCCTTTTTTTTTTAGTTTTTATGTTAACCATGTACTGGCTAGCCTTACATTTATTCTGTATTTTTGATAAAGTACAACTTTAAGTACGTATGCTAAGAATTCTTACTTTGTTTTTTTTTAGTTTTTAATTTTTCTTTAAGTTCTTGAATAAGGGTCAGATTACGAGTGGAGCACATATGTTTGCATCTGAGCCATAAGGGGTTTATCACGGGTGTTTTATCGGGCTTACTGCTGGTATTACAAGTTGAAAGTAAATGCGATCGCTAGAGCACAGTCACGATTTACACTAGAATTATTGCCGCGTCTTCAGAGCTCTGGTTAACTGTTTCGCGAAACATAAAAGTTGCACAAAACACATCAAAAATACATTACAAAGTACACTTACATTTAAAATAACGCTGTCTAATAAAAATTATTCAAAAAATCTCAGGTGTTAGAAAAAAAAGGCTGCAAAGGGTTTTAAAGGGACATGAAACCCAAAAAATGTCTTTTGTGATTCAGACAACTTTCCAATTTGCTTCTGTTATCTAAATTGCTTCAATCGTTTGGTATCCTTTATTGAAAATCATATAAAGGTAGGCTCAGGAGCAGCAATGCATTACTGGGAGCTAGTTGCTTATTGGTGACTTCACAAAAATGCCTCTTTTCGGTAGATCACAAGATGTCTTCAGAATGTTCCCAGTAGTGCATAGCTGCTCCTTCAAAAAAGGATACCAAAGAATGAAGCAAATTGGATAAAATAAGTAAATTGGAAAGTTGTTTGGATTAAAAAATAAAAATGTTGATTTCATGTCCCTTTAACATAGCATAACATATGGACAAATATGCATTTACATGTCTAAAAATGTATATATATATATATATATATATATATATATATATATATATATATATATATATATATATATGTGTGTGTATATATATATATATATATATATATATATATATATATATATATATATATATATATAAAACTAAATTTATGCTTACCTGATAAATTGATTTCTTCTATGGTAAGACGAGTCCACGGATTCATCCTTTACTTGTGGGATATTATCCTCCTGCTAACAGGAAGTGGAAAAGAGCACCACAGCAGAGCTGTCTAAAAAGCTCCTCCCTTAGCTCCACCCCCCAGTCATTCGACCGAAGGTACAGGAAGAAAAAAAGGAGAAACTACAAGGTGCAGAGGTGACTGAAGTTTAAATCAAAAAAATATAATCTGTCTTAAAATGACAGGGCGGGCCGTGGACTCGTCTTACCATAGAATAAATCAATTTATCAGGTAAGCATAAATTTAGTTTTCTTCTATAAAGGTAAGACGAGTCCACGGATTCTTTACTTGTGGGATACAATACCCAAGCTACAGGACACGGATGAACGGGAGGGACAAGACAGATGGTTAAACAGAAGGCACCCCTGCTTGAAGAACTTTACTCCCAAAAATAGCCTCCGAAGAAGCAAAGGTATCAAATTTGTAAAATTTGGAAAAGGTAAGAAGCAAAGACCAAGTCGCAGCCTTACAAATCTGTTCAACAGAAGCATCATTTTTAAAAGCCCATGTGGAAGCCACCGCTCTAGTAGAGTGAGCTGTAATTCTTTCAGGAGGCTGCTGTCCAGCAGTTTCGAATGCCAAACGGATGATGCTTTTCAGCCAAAAGGCAAGAAAGGTAGCCGTAGCTTTTTGACCTCTACGTTTTCCAGAATATTTTCCAGAATAGACAACAAACAAAGAAGATGCTTGCAAGTAAAACTTTAAAGCACGAACCACGTCCAAGTTGTGCAATAGACCCTTCTTAGAGGAAGGATTAGGACACAGAGAAGGAACAACAATTTCCTGATTAATATTCTTATTAGTAACAACCTTAGGAAGGAATCCAGGTTTGGTACGCAAACCACCTTATCAGCATGGAAAACAAGATAAGGCGAGTCGCATTGCAATGCAGATAGTTCCGAAACTCTACGAGTCGAAGAGATAGCCACTAAAAACAGAACTTTCCAAGATAGAAGCTTAATATCTATGGAATGCATAGGTTCAACCAGAACCCCTTAAAGAACCTTAAGAACTAAATTCAAACTCCATGGCGGAGCAACAGGTTTAAACACAGGCTTGATTCTAACTAAAGTCTGACAGAACGACTGAACGTCTGGAACATCTGCCAGACGTTTGTGCAGTAGAATTGATAAAGCAGATATCTGTCCCTTTAAGAAACTAGCTGATAGCCCCTTCTCCAATCCTTCTTGGAGAAAGGACAAAATCCTAGGAATCCTGATCTTACTCCATGAGTAGCCTTTGGATCCGCACCAATAAAGATATTTACACCATATCTTATGATAAATTTTCGAGCCTGAATCAAGGTATCTATGACCGACTCAGAGAACCCCCGCTTGGATAAGATCAAGCGTTCAATCTCCAAGCAGTCAGTTGCAGAGAAACTAGATTTGGATGCTGGAACGGACCTTGAATCAGAAGGTCCTGTCTCAGTGGTAGAGTCCATGGTGGAAGAGATGACATGTCCACCAGGTCTGCATACCAAGTCCTGCGTGGCCACGCAGGTGCTATCAAAATCACCCAAGCTCTCTCCTGTTTGATTCTGGCAATCAAACGAGGAAGGAGAGGAAAAGGTGGAAACACATAAGCCAGGTTGAATGACCAGGGTACTGCTAGAGCATCTATCAGTACTTCCTGAGGATCCCTTGACCTGGACCTGTAACAAGGAAGTTTGGCATTCTGACAAGACGCCATCAGATCCCATTCTGGTGTGCCCCATTGCTGAATCAATTGTGGAAACACCACCGGATGGAGTTCCCACTCCCCCGGATGAAAAGTCTGACGACTTAGAAAATCTGCATCCCAGTTCTCCACTTCTGGGGTATAGATTGCTGATAGATGGCAAGAGTGAGTCTCTGCCCATTGAATTATTTTGGTAATCTCTATCATCGCTAGAGAACTCTTTGTTCCCCCCTGATGATTGATATATGCTACAGTCGTGATATTGTCCGACTGGAATCTTATGAATCTGGCCGATGCCAGCTGAGGCCACGCCTGAAGCGCGTTGAATATCGCTCTCAGTTCTAGAATATTTATTGGGAGGAGAGCCTCCTCCTGAGTCCACAATCCCTGTGCTTTCAGGGAATTCCAGACTGCACCCCAGCCCAATAGGCTGGCGTCCGTCATCACTATGACCCACGCTGGCTTGTGGAAACACATTCCCTTGGACAGATGATCCTGTGACAACCACCAAAGAAGAGAGTCTCTGGTCTCTTGGTCCAGATTTATCTGAGGAGATAAATCTGCATAATCCCCATTCCACTGTTTGAGCATGCAAAGTTGCAGTGGTCTGAGATGCAAGCAAGCAAACGGAACTAGGTTCATTGTCGCTACCATTAAGCCGATTACCTCCATACACTGAGCCACTGACGGGCGAGGAATGGAATGAAGAGCTCGGCAGATGGATAAAATTTTTGATTTCCTGACCTCCGTCAGAAAAATTTTCATGTCCACAGAATCTATCAGAGTTCCCAGGAAAGGAACTCTTGTGAGAGGGATAAGTGAACTATTTTTTACGTTCACCTTCCACCCGTGAGATCTTAGAAAAGCCAACACGATGTCCGTGTGAGACTTGGCTAGTTGGAAAGTTGACGCCTGGATTAAGATATCGTCCAGATAAGGCGCCACAGCTATGCCCCGTGACCTTAGAAACGCCAGAAGGGACCATAGCACCTTTGTGAAAATTCTGGGAGCCGTGGCCAACCCGAAGGGAAGAACCACAAACTGGTAATGCTTGTCCAGAAAGGCGAACCTGAGGAACTGGTGATGATCTTTGTGGATAGGAATGTGTAGATATGCAACCTTTAAGTCCACGGTGGTCATATATTGACCCTCCTGGATCATTGGCAAAATAGTCCGAATGGTCTCCATCTTGAAGGATGGGACTCTGAGGAATTTGTTTAGGATCTTGAGATCCAAAATTGGTCTGAAGGTTCCCTCTTTTTTTGGGAACCACAAACAGATTGGAGTAGAACCCTTGCCCCTGTTCTGTTTTCGGAACTGGGCAGATCACTCCCATGGTATATAGGTCATCTACACAGTGTAAGAACGCCTCTCTTTTGTCTGGTTTACAGACAATTGAGAAAGATGGAATCTCCCCCTTGGGGGAAAATCTTTGAAATCTTGAAGATACCCCTGGGTTACTATTTCTAAAGCCCAGGAGTCCTGAACGTCTCTTGCCCAAGCCTGAGCGAAGAGAGAAGTCTGCCCCCTACTAGATCCGGTCCCAGATCAGGGGCTACCCCTTCATGCTGTCTTGGTGGCAGCAGCAGGCTTCTTGGCCTGTTTACCCTTGTTCCAAGTCTGGTTAGGTCTCCAGACTGACTTGGACTGAGCAAAATTCCCCTCTTGCTTTGCGGCAGGGGAAGAGGTAGAGGCACCACCTTTGAAGTTTCGAAAGAAACAAAAATTATTTTGTTTGGTCCTCATCTTATTTGGCTTATCCTGAGGAAGGGCATGGCCTTTCCCTCCATTAATGTCTGAAATGATCTCTTTCAGTTCAGGCCCGAATAGGGTCTTACCCTTGAAAGGGATAGCTAAAAGCTTAGCTTTTGATGGCACATCAGCAGACCAGGACTTAAGCCATAACGCTCTACACGCTAAAATGGCAAAACCTGAATTCTTCGCTGCTAATTTAGCCAATTGAAAAGCGGTATCTGTAATGAAAGAATTAGCTAGCTTGAGAGCCCTAATTCTATCCAGAATATCATCTAATGGGGTCTCAACCTGAAGAGCCTCTTCCAGAGCCTCAAACCAAAAGGACGCTGCAGTAGTTACAGGAACAATTCATGCTATAGGTTGGAGAAGAAAATCTTGATGAACAAATATTTTCTTCCGAAGACCCTCTAATTTTTCATCCATAGGATCTTTGAAAGCACAACTGTCCTCAATAGGTATAGTTGTAGGCTTAGCCAGGGTAGAAATAGCTCCCTCCACCTTAGGAACCATCTGCCACGAGTCCCGCACGGCGTCTGATATGGGAAACATTTTATTAAAATGTGGGGTAAAAGCTTCGATTTTGCCCAAAACATACACCATGGCCCTCAGGAGTTAGAGCTTGCTGCAAACAACTAACTGCGCATCTGAGGCGCGAAAATAGGCCCCGCCCATCTCACACGATGTCTCCACAGCCTCAAAGAACCGCACCAGAGCGGTTATAAATAGCCATGTGGGTTCTGAGACCCAAAAGTTAAGCCATGTGTGCCCTCAATAAAGTTGCCCAAAACGTTATTGCCCACAAAAACGTTAAAGCACTCCCAAATCAAAAAAATGTTTGCTCACAAACATATGCAATTCAGTGTCAACCATATTTGTAATTGGCATCATATGCAAGCTAAGTAATGCCCTTCTTTTAGCTCTAGGATTACTGCTTACCCTCCTGGGTATAATGTCAGACTTTCTGAAATAGACAGTCTCTCCAGAAAAAAACTAAATTTATGCTTACCTGATAAATTTATTTCTCTTGTGGTGTATCCAGTCCACGGGTTCATCCATTACTGGTGGGATATTCTCCTTGTTGCAAGAGGACACCCACAGCAGAGCTGTCTATATAGCTCCTCCCCTAACTGCCCAGTTATTTGAACGAAGACAAGCAAGAAAAAAGGAGAAACTATAGGGTGCAGTGGTGACTGTAGGTTAAAAATAAAAAAACACCTGCCTGAAAATGACAGGGCGGGCCGTGGACTGGATACACCACAAGAGAAATAAATTTATCAGGTAAGCAAAAATTTTGTTTTCTCTTGTAAAGGTGTATCCAGTCCACGGGTTCATCCATTACTTGTGGGATACCAATACCAAAGCTTTAGGACACGGATGAAGGGAGGGACAAGGCAGGAAATTAAACGGAAGGCACCACTGCCTGTAAGACCTTTCTCCCAAAAATAGCCTCAGAGGAAGCAAAAGTATCGAATTTGTAGAATTTAGAAAAGGTATGAAGCGAAGACCAAGTCGCCGCCTTACAAATCTGTTCAACAGAGGCCTCATGTTTAAAAGCCCATGTGGAAGCTACCGCTCTAGTAGAATGAGCTGTAATTCTTTCAGGAGGCTGCTGGCCAGCAGTCTCATAAGCTAAGCGGATTAAGCTTCTTAGCCAAAAAGAAAGAGAAGTTGCCGTAGCCTTTTGGCCTCTCCTCTGTCCAGAGTAGACAACAAACAATGCAGATGTTTGACAAAAATCCTTCGTAGCTTGTAAATAAAACTTTAAAGCACGAACCACATCAAGATTGTATAAAAGACGTTCCTTCTTTGAAGGAGGATTAGGACATAATGAAGGAACAACAATCTCCTGATTGATATTCTCATTAGATACCACCTTAGGAAGAAACCCAGGTTTGGTACGTAAAACTACCTTATCTGCATGGAAAATCAGATAAGGGGAATCAAACTGTAAAGCAGATAGCTCCAAAACTCTTTGAGCCGAGGAGATAGCTACTAAAAACAGAACTTTCCAAGATTAAAGTATAATATCTATGGAATGCATAGGTTCAACCAGAACCCCTTAAAGAACCTTAAGAACTAAATTCAAACTCCATGGCGGAGCGACAGGTTTAAACACAGGCTTGATTCTAACCAAAGCCTGACAAAACGCCTGAACGTCTGGAACCTCAGCCAGACGTTTGTGCAAAAGAATAGACAGACGTCAGCCAGACGTTTGTGAAAAGAATAGACAGAGCAGAAATCTGTCCAATCCTTCTTGGAGAAAGGATAATATCCTAGGAATCCTGAGCTTACTCCATGAGTAACCCTTGGATTCACACCAATGAAGATATTTACACCATATCTTATGATAGATTTTCCTGGTGACAGGCTTTCGAGCCTGAATTAAGGTATTAATGACCGACTTGGAAAAACCACGCTTTGATAAAATCAAGCGTTCAATCTCCAAGCAGTCAGATGCAGAGAAATTAGATTTGGATGTTTGAAGGGACCTTGAAGTAGAAGGTCCTGCCTCAGCGGCAGAGTCCATGGTGGAAAGGATGACATGTCCACCAGATCTACATACCAAGTCACAGAAGCTCTCTCGTGCTTGATCTTAGCAATCAGACGAGGGAGCAGAGGAAATGGTGGAAACACATAAGCCAGGCTGAAGGACCAGGGCGCTGCTAGAGCATCTATCAGCGCTGCCTGGGGATCCCTTGACCTGGACCCGTAACAAGGAAGCTTGGCGTTCTGACAAGATGCCATGAGATCTAGATCTGGTTTGCCCCATAGTTGAATCAGCTGGGCAAATACCTCCGGATGGAGCTCCCACTCCCCCAGATGAAAAGTCTGCCGACTTAGAAAATCCGCCTCCCAGTTCTCTACTACTGGGATATGGATAGCTGAGAGATGGCAAGAGTGAACCTCTGCCCATAGAATTATCTTTGAAACCTCCAACATTGCCAGGGGGCTCCTTGTTCCCCCTGATGGTTGATATAGGCGACAGTCATGATGTTGTCCGACTGAAATCTGAAGAACCTGACCGCAGCTAGCTGAGGCCAAGCCTGAAGAGCATTGAATATCGCTCTTAGTTCCAGAATGTTTATCGGAAGGAGGGCTTCCTCCTGAGTCCACGAACCCTGAGCCTTCAGGGAGTTCCAGACTGCGCCCCAGCCCAGAAGGCTGGCATCTGTCGTCACTATAGTCCATTCTGGCCTGCGGAAACTCATTCCCCTGGACAGATGGACCAGAGATAGCCACCAGAGAAGAGAATCCCTGGTCTCTTGATCCAGATTTATCCGAGGAGACAAATCTGTGTAGTCCCCATTCCACTGATTGAGCATGCAAAGTTGTAGTGGTCTGAGATGTAGGCGGGCAAACGGAACTATGTCCATTGCCGCAACCATTAGGCCGATTACTTCCATACACTGAGCCACTGACGGCCGAGAAGTGGAATGAAGAGCACGGCAGGAAGTTAGAAGTTTTGACAACCTGACCTCTGTCAGAAATTTTTTTATTTCTACTGAATCTATCAGAGTTCCTAGGAAGGAAACTCTTGTGAGAGGGGAGACAGAACTCTTTTCTTCGTTCACCTTCCACCCGTGAGACCTCAGGAATGCCAGAACAATGTCCGTATGGGACTTGGCGATTTGAAAAGTCGATGCTTGTATCAGAATGTCGTCTAGCCACCGCTATGCCTCGTGGTCTTAGAACCGCCAGTAGGGACCCTAGAACCTTCGTAAAGATTATTGGTGCCGTGGCTAACCCGAAGGGAAGAGCCACAAACTGGTAATGCCTGTCTAGGAAGGCGAACCTAAGGAACTGATGATGATCTCTGTGTATCGGAATGTGGAAATAAGCATCCTTTAAGTCCACGGTAGTCATATATTGACCCTCCTGGATCATAGGTAGGATGGTTCGAATAGTCTCCATCTTGAAGGATGGGACCCTGAGAAATTTGTTTAGGATCTTGAGATCCAAGATTGGTCTGAAAGTTCCCTTTTTTTTGGGAACTATAAACAGATTTGAATAGAAGCCCTGCCCCTGTTCCTCCCTTGGAACCGGGTGGATCACTCCCATAACCAGTAGGTCTTGAACGCAACGTAAGAATGCCTCTCTCTTTATCTGGTTTGCAGATTATTGTGAGAGATGAAATCTCCCCTTTGGAGATGAAGCATTGAAGTCCAGAAGATATCCCTGGGACACAATCTCCAGAGCCCAGGGATCCTGGACGTCTCTTGCCCAAGCCTGGGCGAAGAGAGAAAGTCTGCTCCCAACTAGATCCGGTCCCGGATCGGGGGCTACTCCTTCATGCTGTCTTAGAGGCAGCAGCAGGTTTTTTGGCCTGCTTCCCCTTGTTCCAAGCCTGGTTAGGTCTCCAGACTGGTTTGAACTGGGCAAAATTTCCCTCTTGTTTTGCATTAGAGGAAGTTGAAGCTGCGCCACTCTTGAAGTTTCGAAAGGAACGAAAATTAGTCTGTTTGGTCCTTAATTTGTTGGACCTATCCTGAGGAAGGGCGTGACCTTTTCCTCCAGTAATATCAGAAATGATCTCCTTCAGTCCAGGCCCGAATAGGGTCTGCCCTTTGAAGGGGATGTTGAGAAGCTTAGACTTTGAAGTAACTTCAGCTGACCAGGATTTAAGCCATAGCGCCCTACGCGCCTGAATGGCAAAACCTGAATTCTTAGCCGTTATCTTGGTTAAATGAAAAACGGCGTTAGAAATAAAGGAATTAGCTAACTTAAGAGCTTTAATCCTGTCTAGAATATCATCTAACGGGGTCTCCACCTGTAGAGCCTCCTCAAGAGACTCGAACCAGAAAGCTGCTGCAGCAGTTACTGGGGCAATGCATGCAAGAGGCTGGAGAATAAAACCTTGTTGTATAAAGATTTTCTTAAAGGGACACTGAACCCAATTTTTTTTCTTTCGTGATTCAGATAGAGCATGCAATTTTAAGCAACTTTCTAATTTACTCCTATTATCAAATTTTCTTTATTCTCTTGGAATCTTTATTTGAAATGCAAGAATGCAAGTTTAGATGCCGGCCCATTTTTGGTGAACAACCTAGGTTGTCCTTGCTGATTGCTGGATAAATTCATCCACTAATCAAAAACTGCTGTCCAGAGTACTGAACAAAGAAAGAAGCATAGATGCCTTCTTTTTCAAATAAAGATAGCAAGAGAACGAAGAAAAAATGATAATAGGTGTAAATTAGAAAGTTGCTTAAAATTGCAAGCTCTATCTGAATCACGAAAGAAAAAAATTGGGTTCAGTGTCCCTTTAAGGAAACCCTCTAATTTTTTATCCATTGGATCTAGGAAAGCACAACTGTCCTCGACGGGGATAGTTGTACGCTTAGCTAGGGTAGAGACTGCTCCCTCCACCTTAGGGACCGTCTGCCACGAGTCCCGTGTTGCGGCATCTATGGGAAACATCTTTTTAAAAGCAGGTGGGGGAGAGAACGGTACACCTGGTCTATCCCATTCCTTAGTAATAATTTCTGAAAACCTCTTAGGGACTGGAAAAACGTCAGTGTAAACAGGCACTGCAAAGTATTTGTCCATTTTACACAATTTCTCTTGGACTACAATGGGGTCACAGTCATCCAGAGTCGCTAAAACCTCCCTGAGCAACAAGCGGAGGTGTTCAAGCTTAAATTTAAACGCTGTCAGACTGAAGTAACGTCTTCCCTGAATCAGAAATGTCACCCACAGATAATATAGCTCTCCTGCTTCGGCTTCTGCATATTGTGAGGGTATATCGGACATAGCTACTAAAGCGTCAGAAAGCTCTGTATTTGTTCTAGCCTCAGAGCTGTCTCGCTTTCCTTGTAACCCTGGCAGTTTGGACAATACCTCTGTGAGGGAATTAGTCATAACCGCCATGTCTTGTAATGTAAATGCATTGGACGCGCCAGATGTACTTGGCGTCACTTGAGCGGGAGATATAGGTTCTGACACATGGGGAGAGCTAGGTGGTTTAACCTCCCTTTTGTCAGTCTGAGAAACCTGGTGATAAATCTTTAAATGCCATAATATGGTCTTTATAACTTATAGAAATATCAGTACATTTGGTACACATTCTAAGAGGGGGTTCCACAATGGCTTCTAAACATAATGAACAAGGAGTTTCCTCTATGTCAGACATGTTTAACAAGCAAGCTTGGAAAACACTTTAATAACTGTGAAACGGTACTGTGCCTTTAAGAGAAAAAAACTACCACAGAAACTGCAAAACAGTGTTAAAAAGTAGTAAACTCTACGAAATTTTTACAGTGTGTATAAGGGACTAAAGCAGCATTGCACCCACTTGCAAATGGATGATTAACCCCTTAGGCCCCAAACCGGATTTGAAAAACGTTAAAACTGTTAATAAACAGTCAAACACACTGCCACAGCTCTGCTGTGGCTCCTACCTGCCCTTAAAGACGATTTTTGCAGGAAAAAAACCCCTCTATAGTGATCCTAGATGCCAGAGGACTCCTATAGGGAAGCTGGATGTCTCAGTCTGAATATCAACTGCACATTTAGAGCGCGCAAATAGGCCCCTCCCACCATGCACTTGATGTCAGAGGGCCTTAAAAAAGTACTCCTAGGAGTAATCTGACTAGCCATGTGGAAAACTAGGCCCCAAATAAAGATTTATCACCCTCAGAGAAAAAACATTTTTTCTATAAACCATGCAAACGTTTTGACACTAAGTAATATGAGTATTAACATGAATATTACCCTTTTTTTGTAAGCATGATCCCAGTCGTTGTTAAATCACTGCATCAGGCTTATCTCAAATATACAAGGCTCTGTCAGCATTTTCTAGACCTTATCTCTCTAGAAATAAATATACTGAACATACCTCAAAGCAGGTAATCTGCAAACCGTCCCCCTAACTGAAGTTTTCTTTCCATACTCTTCAGTTATGTGTGAGAACAGCAATGGACCTTAGTTACAAACCGCTAAGATCATCAACCTCCAGGCAGATTATTCTTCTAATTTCTGCCTGAGAGTAAAACAGTACAACGCCGGTACCGTTTGAAAATAACAAACTCTTGATTGAAGGTAAAAACTACACTAAGTCACCACATCTCTCTTATACTTCCTATCTTGTCGAGAGGTGGCAGTTAGGGGAGGAGCTATATAGACAGCTCTGCTGTGGGTGTCCTCTTGCAACTTCCTGTTGGGAAGGAGAATATCCCACAAGTAATGGATGAACCCGTGGACTGGATATACCTTTACAAGAGAAATATGTCTGAACATACCTCACTGCTCCATAGCATGAAACCGTTCCTCACACTGAAGTTTCCTGTACTCCTCAGCCTCTGTGGGAACAGCAATGAATCTTAGTTACATCTGCTGCCTGAGAGTAAATAGTACAGACCAGTACCACTTCTTTGCCACTTCCTGTTAGCAGGAGGATAATATCCCACAAGTAAAGGATGAATCTGTGGACTCGTCTTACCTTTATAGAAGAAATATATATATATATGTGTGTGTGTACATATGTATTTATATGTGTATATATGTATTTACAGACATATATACACACATAAATACATATGTATAGACATATTTGTGCATTGGAGTCCTTTGCAGTTAAGTAGAATAGAAGAGAGAAGAAGAGAGAGAAAAGAGAGAGAGAGTGAGAAAGAGAAGAGAGAGAGAAGAGATAGAAAAGAGAGAGAGAAGAGAGAGAGAGAGAGAGAGAGAGAGAGAAGAGAGAGAGAAGAGAGAGAGAGAGAGAGAGAGAGAGAGAGAGAAGAGAGAGAGAAGAGAGAGAGAAGAGAGAGAGAAGAGAGAGAGAGAGAAGAGAGAGGGAGAAGAGAGAGAGAGAAGAGAGAGAGAGAAGAGAGAGAGAGGAGAGAGAGGAGAGAGAGGAGAGAGAGAGAGGAGAGAGAGAGAGGAGAGAGGAGAGAGAGAGAGAGAGAGAGAGAGAGGAGAGAGAGAGAGGAGAGAGAGAGAGAGAGAGAGAGGAGAGAGAGAGAGAGAGAGAGAGAGAAGGAGAGAGAGAAGGAGAGAGAGAAAGAGAGAGAGAAGGAGAGAGAGAAGGAGAGAGAGAAGGAGAGAGAGAAGGAGAGAGAGAAGGAGAGAGAGAAGGAGAGAGAGAAGGAGAGAGAGAAGGAGAGAGAGAAGGAGAGAGAGAAGGAGAGAGAGAAGGAGAGAGAGAGAGAATGAATAACTCATTGTGTAGTTCATTAGCAAATGTAGACAGGCCCGAAGGCTTGTTTTCCCACAGAGAACCTCTGAATTACATTGTTTCCAATGCAGCAAAGGAGTCTGGGTAAGATATGAAAATTAAGTACACAATGACACACCTTTTTACTTCAGTCTGCTTTTCAGCAGATCCCCTTTACGCCAAAGTATCGCTGTTCACACAGCTTATAAACTTAGCTAGGGTAAGTGCAGTGATTCATAACCATCCCAGGACAGACTGTTTCGTAGTTGTTGTTACTCATCAGCTGGGAGAAGGTTTGAATCACTGCTGGGTGAAGTTGATTCCGGGCAGAATACAACAACATTTTAAATTAGGGGGTAACAGCGATACTTTGGCGTAAAGGGAATCTGCTGAAAAGCAGACTGAAGTAAAAAGGTGTGTCATTGTGTACTTAATTTGCATATCTTACCCAGAATCCTTTGCTGCATTGGAAACAATGTAATTCAAAGGTTCTCTGTGGGAAAACAAGCCTTCAGGCCTGTCTAGATTTGTTAATGAACTACACAATGAGTTATTTTCTCTATATTTTGTGCGTAGTGGAGGATTTTAAACTCGCCTTTTATCTCCCCCTAATTTAAAATGTTGTTGTGTATATATATATATATATATATATATATATATATATATAAAATCTGCGCCATTATATGCTAATTTGTATATGGGGTTTTGGGAGCTGTGCCACGTCTTTGGAGATACTAATCCCTTTTGTGGGAACATTGTTTACTTCGGTAGATATATAGATGATTTGATCTTGGTGTGGGATGGGGACAGTTACTTGATCCATCAATTCCTTGAACATGCCAATAACAATAATCTAAATCTTGAATTCACTATGTTTGAAAGTAGTGATTGTCTACATTTTTTGGATGTCACACTCACTTCACATATTGACACAAATTCTTTGGAGATAGAACTATACAGAAAGAGTTCAGCGGGCAACACTATTCACTCTTCTTCTTGTCACCCTAAGCACACCATTAAAGGGTTCGAAATTGATTCCCATGTGAACATAATTAAAATATTCTATTATAATAATGATTATAAATGTAATCACTTAAAATATTTTTTTTTTATTAAAATAAACTTTCACATACCTTATGTTAAGGTTAAATTGTCATGAAATGTGCGGTAATGACCGCCCATAAAATCAGGTATGGCTCATATAATCCAGCATCCGCCCCCCATCCAATGGCAAAGTGGCTGGGCACCTTAATTTAAATATTAGATTCAGTCAGCATCGCATGTGCAGTACTGACGTTAAAGCACAGCTGTTCACAGCTTATTGATCCTATTGGTTGAAGGGGCAGCTTAAATTCACACGGGCAACTGAGTGGAGACAGACAGGGAACACTATAAACAGATACTCTATAAGACTTTACAAGCGGCTTCTGTCTTACACTTAATCCCTGCTGCACTAAGGAGAGCAGCGTGTATACTAGAATTCTGTGATGAAGTCCATCTGTGTTTTAAACGTTGAATACGGCAGTGAGTTTGAGAGCTATGTTTATTTAACTGTCGTGCTAATCTCCCCCTCCCTCTGGCTGTGTTTGCTTGATTAGTGATGGTGAGAGCTCCTTTTCCACATGAAAGCAAACACATGAAAAGGGAGATGAGCATGACAGTTAAATAAACATAGCTTTCAAACTCACTGCCATATTCAACGTCTAAAACTCAGAGATGGTCTTCATCACAGGCAAGGCAGAAATTCTAGTATACACACTGCTCTCCTCGTCTCATCCTCTCATTTGAAAGTGTGAAGCTGCCCCTCCAAGTGCTCCTATGAGTAGACTGCGTGAAACTGGGGGACAAGTCTGCCCATGCGTTGCTATAAAATAGTTTTAATGCGCATGCGGGCCGCCATGATGTTTCTACCTAGGTAGAACATCATAACAGGCACCATATAATATTTAGAAAATGGGTTTGGCGCAGTTCTAAGTTTCAAATTGAAATTATAAAAAATGTTAAGAAAACATTACAAAGGTACCAATTACAAATGTATTTATTATTTTAAGAAGTTTTTAATTAGCTAAAAATATTTTTTGGGTTTACTATCCCTTTAACTTTATACCCTATGGCCAAATGATTAGGACTAAAAGAAATGGCACCACTGAGGAAAAATTTCAATTACATGTAGCCAATACACCGTATCTGTCACCGGACAGATTGGAAGCCCGAGGTTATGACACAAAACTATTAAAGGAAACCAGGAACAGAGTGGATACATTGAATAGAGATGATCTTCTCACTACTAAATGTGTGAGTAAAACACAGAACAAGAGACATAACAAAACATACTTTACAACAAATTACAGTAAAGACTATAACAAAATTTGTGGCATTATCCGTAATTGTTTACGAATTTTAAAGAGTGATGCCAAATTATGTAAAATAGTCCAACATGGTTGTAATTTCTCAGCACGTAAAGCAAAGACCTTATGAAGCTTATTAGCTCCATCAATGTTACCATCACAAACTAACCAATCTTGGTTAAGGAGAGAATAGGTTCTATAAAATGTCAAGGAAACATTTGCAAAACCTGTACACACATACAACAGCGACCCAAATTTGTATAAAGTACAACAAATAGGGAGTTTGATATACGCTTTAGTATTTCATGTAATACCAATTTTGTTATCTATTTACTCACATGCCAAGGATGTAGGAAAAAGTATGTGGGGCCCTACGTGATAGGTTTTTACAACATCTTAGAGACATTGGAAACCCGAACTGTACTACACCAATAGCTAAGCACTTTAGAGAGGAACACAATTCCAATGACGCCCTCTTGACAGTACAAGGTATTGACCATGTCCCCAGACATAGGAGGGGTGGGGATAGAGAGAGAATTTTGGACCAAAGGAAAGTGTTTTGGATTTTCCACCTTAAAACAAAGCACCCCTTTGGTCTAAACTCCATAATGGATGTTGATTTATTTTACTAATAAATTAATGAGAGTTTTTTTCATTTCCCAAAAAAAGAAATTGAATAAAAGTAAAAAAAAAAATTCAAGTAGAGGTTAAATCCAACTTCCATTTAGATTAAACAAGGGTAACATATATATATATATATATATATATATATATATATATATATATATATATATATATATATATATATATATATATATATATATATATATATATAGCCTTCTGTTAGTTTTTAAAAAAAAATATTTCACATCTATGGGTTTTTTTGTTTTTTAAATTTAACTTAAGAAAATAAAGGTTAATCAGTGATAACTTATTGCTTAACCATGACCATTAAATCATTCATGGGTTAATTCAACAGATGCATGTAATTGATAATTAACTTTACCTTTAAATTAAGGCCTTACTCAGCATTAGTTATGCCAGTGAACAAGGGCTGACACCAGGCCCGAAACATGTTTGGCTGCTGCTGCTCTATGTCAGTTACAGGACTGTAGCTGATTTTTTGCTTTTTTTCATGTTTTTACATGCAACTGATTTTAACATTTTTGTACCCAATAAAGGCTGTGTTTCTCAATTTTTAAAAAATTGCCATATTTTTTCTTTTTTCATATGGTCTGGAGATGCGGATTAGCAGAGTGTATATATATATATATATATATATATATATATATATATATATATATACACACACACACACACACACACACATATATATACACATATATACACACATACATATATACATACACACACACACACATATATATACAGTATATATATATATATACATATATACATATATATATATATATACACACACACACTTCGTAAACATTTTGTTAATGCTGTGGTGGAACAAGACAAGGTTTGTATTGATAGCCACAGACCTAAGGAGATGAATTTGGCTTTTTCTGTACAGTATTTGATTTAGAGGGTTTATTAGAGGAAAATATTGATGATACAGAACATCTAGTCACGAAGAGTGATATCAATTTAACTAAATTCAGGAAGAAGAGTAACTTCTATCCTGTAAACTCCAGAACACACCCAGATGAAATTTTTCAAAAGGTTACAAACTTAGGGAGTTAGATCAAAAACCCAAAAAATCAAAACACAATATGTCGCTGAAAGATAAAGAGGCACTCAATAAAATTGCAACGGATAACATAATTATAGTGAGGCCTTCAGACAAGGGGGAAAATATACTAAACAGAACGTCATATATTCTGGAAGCCCATAGGCAACTACATGATGCAGAGGTGTATGCTAAACTTAAAAATAATCCCACTAAACAGTATAAGGAAGTGTTAAGTAAAATTATAAAAATGGCAAGACATAATAATGTTATTTCACAGACTACAGAAGAAATGTTGGTACCACATAATCCAGTTACCCCGGTATATCACTGTCTCCCAAAAGTCCACAAAGACATACTTAAAAGGGACAGTCTACACCAGAATTTGTATTGTTTTAAAAGATAGATAATCCCTTTATTACCCATTCCCCAGTTTTGCATAACAACACTGTTATATTTATATACTTTTTACCTTGTATCTAAGCCTCTGCAAACTGCCCCTTTATTTCAGTTCTTTTGACAGACTTAAAGTTTAGCCAATCAGTGCCTGCTCCCAGATAACTTCACGTGCATGATCACAGTGTTATCTATATGAAAAACATGAACTAACACCCTCTAGTAGTGAAAAACTGTTAAAATGCATTCTAAAAAGAGGTGGCCTTCAAGGTCTAAGAAATTAGCATATGAACCTCCTAGGTTAAGCTTTCAACTAAGAATATGGAGAGAACAAAGCAAATTTGGTGATAAAAGTAAATTGGAAAATTGTTTAAAATTACATGCCCTATCTGAATCATGAAAGTTTATTTTGGACTAGACTGTCCCTTTAACCCTCCGGGTCGCCCGATTATTGCGGGCATTAACTCCTTAAATGAACCGTTGTCAGATCTTATTGATGCATTTCTACAAACTCTAGTCTGTAAACTGCCCAGTATTATACAATATACTACAGATTTAATTCTGAAATTGCAGAATGTAAAATGAAAATCCAGTTACAGATTTTTGGTTGTAGATGTCACCTCCCTATATACCTCTATAACACATCAAGTTGGGCTTAAGGCAGTGGAATACTTTTTGGAGAGTTAAAGCAACTATGATGAGATGACCAAACAATGTATCCTAACATCTATAGAGTACTTATTGACACATAATTTTTTTATGTTTGAGGGGAATTTCTATCTCCAGGGACGTGGAACCGCTATGGGGCAAAGTTTGCCCCCTGTTATGCCAATCTCTTTATGGGATGGTGGGAGCAGTTCCACGTCAATGTAGATGGGAATCCCCTCAAAAATGACATCATATTGTATGCACAATACATTGATGACTTGATATTCATTATTGACAGTGATGAACAGAATGTAGACAGATTTTGTGATTATCTGAATGACAACATTGCCATTAGATTTGTAGGAGAACAAAATATAGAAAAAATTAGTTTTTTAGATTTAACAGTAACAGGAAATAGTAAGGAGGAATGTATAGAAACTGATCTTTACAGAAAACCTACTTCTGGTAATACGATATTAGAATTTTGTTCAAACCAACCACGATATACTATATATGGCATCCCTAGGGGTCAATACATTAGGGCTAAGAGAAATTGCACCAATAAAGATGACTATAACAAACAAGCAGACATCATTACTAAACGACTATTGGATAGAGGGTATAATTCTAAAATCTTAAGTAAGGCGCGCAATGGAGTCGACATACTATCCAGAGATGATTTATTGATGTATAAAATGAAACACAACACACAAAATAGTGAAATCAAACAAAAACCTAAGTTTATAACAACATACAGCTTAGAGTACAATAGTATCTGTAATATCGTGAAACAAAGCATTCCTATACTACACACGGATCCAGCATTAAAGGAAATTGTAAAAAGGGGCTGTGATTTTATATCTAGAAAAGGTAAAATTATAGGAAACCATGTCTAACCCTCTGATTGTACAAAAAAGACAAGTAGTGCTTGCTGGCTTAAACAAAGAAAATTATTTTTTAAGTGCAGAAAAAATATCTGTAAAACTTGCGAGTATGTAAGCGAGGGTGAAACATTTGTTTCAACAAGTACCAACAATGTACATAAAATTAATTTTTATATTAACTGTGACACAATACATGTAATATATTTATTAACCTGTAGGGGGTGCTCTAAGCAGTACACAGGGAAAATAAAGCATTCCCTAAAAGATAGATTTCTAGCCCATGTGAGATCCATTGATGATACTCCCATAGCAAGACACTTTAGGGAATATCATAATTCAGATTTAAATCTATTAACTGTTCAAGCTATTGAGCATGTCCCCATATGGAAAAGGGGAGGTGATAGAGAGGAAAAATTGGGTCTCAGAGAAGTATTCTGGATATTTACCCTGAACACTTCAATACCATTTGGTTTAAATTTTAGAAGGGATATGGACCTTTGTGTATAGTCTCTGAGATAAATATGAAGTGTAATTTTTTTAAAAAGTAGTATATATATATATCATTTGGTTAGTGAATTTAGCAATATATATATATATATACACTCCACAACAGTTGCAGCGTCGCGCTTGATGGGTATGTATGTATGTGTATGTATGTATATATGTATATATATATATATATATATATATATATATATGTGTATATGTGTATATATATATATATATATATATATATATATATATATATATATTATATATATATGTTATATGGGTAATTTGAATCTCACATATTAAGCATATTGAGGGTAACTTTAAATCTTGTATCAAATGTTTATAATGCAGCATTCCACAAGTTTCTTTTTGTATAAGTTGTAACATATGTTTCTAATATAAGTTCCTCTCTACAAATGGTTATATGAGCATATTCTGTTATGTGCTATAACAACATTCTTATTTCCTGTGGGCCCCTTATGCAGATGTGAAGTTAACTACGTTTTTTATATATTTCCTGTGACCTCATGTATGACGTATACATCACTATAAATTCTTTGTGTGTTCTTCAAATAAACGGGACTTTTGTGAAAACACTCAGTTGCATGTGTGTGTGATTTCAGTGGTCACCCCAGGGCCCTGAAGAAAACGTGTGCCGCACCCTTATCAGCCAGAGCAGAGCTAAGGAACAAAAGAAGTGACCCTACAAAACTGGCGTCAGAAGTGGAATGAAACAGGGAACTCTCGGAAGGTGAGTTGAACAAAGAGTCTTTTTATTCTGACCTTTTTTCTCTTACCACGAGACCCCTTAAGTTTCATTTTACATAGGAATAGTTGGGGAATATATATATGTGAATCTTTGGTAGATTCTAAAAGAGGAATAGTAGATTTTTTTGGTAAAAATCAGGTTAAATATATATGAATCTTTGGTAGATTCTAATCAAATCTTTGATTAAAAATAAAAAAAATAAAAAGGGAATAAGATTTCTTTGGTAGAAATCAGGTTATATAAAGTCTGGCTGAAGGGTTAAAACACACGTTTTCTTACTGCTTGCTTTTGAAATATTGCTGTATGGCTAACATTGTTTTAAAGTTATAAGATAAATACTGCATTGTTTATATGAATTCTTATGCTGCTTGTTTTTAAATATGCTGTATGGCAAAATACTGTTTATTTGTATAAAGTGTTAAGGAAGTAAAATACTGCTTATTGTTTAAAGTATTAAGAAAGTAAACTGTTGCTTATATGTATTGCTGTTTCTGAATGTTAGTTAAAATGCTACATTTTTTTTCTGGTGAAGGGTGACCTTTGACCTAGAGATAATTAATGCCAGAAACTACTGAAAGGATCAGCATTGTGATATTTTTTTTTTCTTTCTCTTGTTGTAAACTTAAGCATTAAGCACAATAACTGGTAACGGAGTACAACCATTCTAGTTAATGTGGTTTATGCAAAAAGATTCAATAATTAATTGCTCTTAAAGGTAAAGGTATTGTATTTTTTTATTTTTATTATTTTTTTATTTTTTTTGTATTGTATTATATTTTGTTGTAAATGTTTTAAAAGATAAGTTAGTAGTTGAGAATGGGCAAATCCCAGTCTAAACAATTTCCATCACCTATGCAAGGAGAAAAATGTAAAGATTATGTGGGAAAATATAGCAGATTGGACAGAAGCTATGAGAAGCTCTGATCCATTCCCCAGAGAGGGGGAAAATGATACATTTCATATGAAAATGGTAAAAGGGTTGTGTCTAGGTGATGAAGAGGCATTTCCATGGTATAATGGTGATCCAAGATGGTTATATGGATTATATGAAAAAGGGTGGGGAAAATTGGCTGACTGTTGCTCCATACTGGCGATATATTGATATAGATGGGAATAAAAAGAAGGGTAAAAGTGAGAAGCAAAGACAGAAAGCATATTCACCCCCCCTGCCCCATATAATGCCCCTCACCTACCTTTGCCATCATATAACAGACTATATCCTAGCCTCCCATCCCCTAGTGACATAGATCTAGAGACTATTGCTATTGCCTCTGCTCAGGTACCCCAGGAATGGACCTTGCCAGGACCTTCTGTAACTCCCCGATACCAGGTCACTAAACCCCCAATTATGCCCAAACCCCCGATTAAGGTTGAACCAGTAACACCTTCCTACCCCCCTACAATAACCCCACAATATAAAAGAGGGAATGAAGAAGTAGAGGAGGAGGCAGCTGTACCAGAAGCTAGTATGCCATTTCTTACTGTGGGAGACCAATTAATTATTAAACCTTTGCCCCCGGGTGAATTAAGGGAAATTACCAAGGGAGCCCCAAACCACCGTCAACATCCATCAGCTTGTATTATGTATTTAAAAAGAATGTTACAAGGACAAAACATGACACAGACAGATATAAGAATTATTATTGATGCACTTCTAGACTATGACCCTGAATCAGGTTGGGAGTGGGGTAATGTAAAGAGTATTAGTAAATTGAGTCGAGATCCAACAATTAACTATGCCCTAAACACACGTGAAGGACTTGATGAAATGTGGACAGAATTAAGTATAGAAATGCATAGAATATGGAAGGATAAACAAAGTATGTCAATTGCACTAGCGTGCAAACAGAATACAAAGGAAACAGTAGTAGAATTTGTTAAGCGTTTTTATAAATGCTGGAAGGAAGAGGCTGGAATGGAATCAGGAGATGAAATGGGCTCTCTGAAGGTCCAGACTTGCATTAGTAATATGCAACCTCAGCTTTCTTTGTTGGTGAAACAACTTGTCTCTGATTGGCCAGAGTTGACTCCAGCAGAATTCTTGAAAAGAATTCATGAAAAAGAAGGGGCAGGTTGTTTTGACATCAGGAAATTAGAGGGAAAAAACGCTGCTTTTTATCAAAAGCAGAGTTTACAACATTGTGATCCATTCCAGGCCAGGGAAAGGGATAATACAGGGAGTAATAGAATGTTTGTGAGAGGTAGAGGGAGAGCTAGAGGAAGAGCTAGAGGGAATTATACTTCAAACAGAACACATTGTTTTAACTGTGGGGAACAGGGACATTGGAAAAATGAATGCCCAAAACCCCCTAATAATTCTGGCCCCCCTTACAATCCCCGACAGTATAACAGACAGCCTTACATAGCCCCTGCACCGATGGAGGCACCCAAACACAACATACAATGGCCATAGGGGTGCCTAGAAGGTAGCACTCCAATTTTTCCAGTGGTGTCAACAAGTTATCATGAGCAACCGTACTTAGTCCTAGAAGTAGAGGGAGAACCCCTACCATTTCTAGTAGACACAGGAGCTACATGCTCTGCCTTATGCTCAGATATGTATGATGGCATTACTGAAAAATCTGAACCTTCTTTAGGAATTAATGGAGTGCTGACTCAGACTCGCATCACACCGCCGCTTGAAGTTAGGGTACCCTGTACTGGCCAACAACTTTTGCACCCATTTCGTATTATAACTGGGTGTCCCCTTAACCTTTTGGGTCATGATCTTATGGGTCCCCTTGGTTTGAAAGTAGCTGTCACTAGACAGGGTGGGTTAGACGTGAGTCTAGGGTCCACTAACCTGTGTTTTTTTTAATGACATATTGACAGATGTCCCATCCTCTGTATGGGCATTTTCAAAACTTGACATTGGTTTAGTTCAGTGTACCCCATATAAAGCCAGATTAAAACCTAATACTACTCCAGTGTTGATTAAACAATATCCATTGTCTAGAGAAAAGAAAGAAGGGATAAGACCCATGATAGAGGAATTCCTTAAACAAAGAATCCTCCGTCCAGTAGTCTCTCCCTATAATACCCCCATAAATCCGATCCCAAAGAAAGACAATGAATATAGGTTAGTACAAGACCTAAGGGCAATTAATGAAATAGTAATCCCAATTGCCCCAATTGTCCCAGATGTTACAACCTTACTCACAGCCATTCCACATGATGCCTGTATATTTACAGTCATTGATTTAGCTAACGCATTTTTTTTCAGTCCGATTGGACCCTGAGACACAGCTACTTATGGCTTTTTATTATGATGGGCGTCAGCTTACCTGGACACGCCCCCCTCAAGGCTATGTGGCCTCACCTGCGGTCTACTCGCTGGTGCTCCAACGTACTTTGCGGTCATGGACTCCCAGCCACGGTTCCGTCCTCCTTCAGTACGTCGATGACCTACTGTTGTGTAGTCCTAACCAGGAGGCTAATACAGTAGATACAATAAGTCTGTTAAAACACCTTGCTGCTGAAGGTCATAAAATAGCAAAACATAAGCTACAAGTAGGAGTGACAAACGTGGATTACCTTGGTTTTGTGCTTTCCCAAGGCCACCGGTCCATTAGTCCCAAACGAATCCAAGCGATTCAACAGATCCCAAAGTCAGTTACTAGAAAGGACATGCTCACCTTTCTAGGTATGATTAATTATTGCAGACAATGGATTCCTGAGTGCTCCCATCATGATTCCATTCTAAGGCAAGCCACAAAAGGGGATAGCCCTGAACATATACAATGGACCACAGACATGACTAAATCCTACATAGCTCTGAAGACTAGCATTATTAGTGCCCCTGCTTTAGGACTACCTGATTATTGTAAACCATTTCACTTGTATGCGAGGGACAATTGTAAAACCATGGCTGCTGTCTGTGCTCAAGAGCATGGTGGAGGCAATATGCGTCCCGTAGCTTTCTTTTCCAAAGTAGTTCCAATACCGGTACAAGGGATGCCGGCGTGTCTCCGAGCATTGGCAGCTTGCACCATGGCTGTAGAGATGGTTGAAACAATCACATTAGGCCATCCAATAGTACTACACACTAGTCACCAAGTTTTACATCTTGTAAAAAATGTCACTACCCAACACATGACTTCTCAAAGACTTTCTGGTTATGAATGTATATTACTGAATAATACAAATCTGACTATTAAATATAGTAGTGTATCCTCAGGGCCAACTCAAATACTTAGTGCCTTACTTACAGGATCACCAGACTTTCCAACAGATCATGATTGTATAGAGGTAATACACCACATTACCACACCAAGACCTGACTTGATGGATAAACCTTTGACCATGCTGATAATGTGTTTGTTGATGGTTCTTGTTCCCGACCTAGTGATTGTATTTATAAGACAGGCTATGCCGTTGTGCAACTACCAGACATTGTTCTAGATGCAGGCCCCATTCCTTATCCTTCTGCACAAGCTGCAGAATTAATAGCACTTACAAAAGCATGTAAATTGTTTGAAAATAAATCTGTTAACATTTACACTGACTCTCGCTATGCTTTTGGGGTTGTGCACGATTTTGGTATGATATGGAAACAACGTGGTTTTGTTTCAGCAGATGGCAAGACCATCTCTCATACAGACCTGATTAATGAACTTTTAGAGGCCATACAACTCCCAAAGGACATAGCGATCATACATTGCCGTGCACATACATACAAGTCTGACCCTATTTCCTTGGGTAATGCACTTGCAGATAAAATTGCTAAAGAGGCTGCTTATGTTTCTCATACACCCAAATCCACCATCCGTATGTATGCTGTTTTAGCCCCACCTTCATGTCCTACAGACCATATGCTTCTTGAACTCCAGGGACATGCCACTCCTAGTGACATATCTTTCTGGACTACTAATGGGTTAGCTTTAGATGAGAATGGTTTGTTTTCTAAAGAAGGGAAGGTGGGCATACCGGAAAGCAGTGCACCACTCTTTATAGCACAAGCCCATGGTGTTGGACACCTAGGTATAAAACCAACAACTAACTTGTTGAAGCAATCTTTCTACATTAGAGGTATAGGTGATCATTGCAAGGCATATATTAATAGATGTGTATATTGCTTACAGACCAATGCAACCATTCCCAATAAAGCCCAGCATGACCACTTACCCCCACCTACAGCCCCATTCACACATCTACAAATTGATTTTACACATATTCCAAAAACTGGCACTAAACAATTATATCTGCTTGTAATAGTTGACCAATTTTCTAAGTGGCCAGAAGCTTTTGTTACCCAGAGGGAAGATGCAAAAACAGTCGCTAAAATTTTAGCCACTGAAATAATTCCCAGATTTGGTTGTCCGCTTCAGATTAATTCTGATAACGGTCCAGCGTTCATTAGTAAAATCACACATGAGTTAGTAGAATGGTTACAGATTAATTGGAACTTTCACATTCCCTACCATCCTCAAAGCTCAGGGATTGTAGAAAGAATGAATCGCAATATCAAGGAAAAACTTTTAAAGGCAACAGCAGGTACTGTAAGGATTCCAGTCCTGCTTTTACTTTTTGCCTCAACTCACCTTCCTCACCTGTACTTAAGGCATCACCCCGCCCCAAACAAGTGCTTAGTTGTTGAGTATTGTTTGCTGAAACCAGTGCTCTGTTTCTTATAAGCTATATACTTATCAAAAGAAGATTTACTTCTACTACTTTAACATTTGGATTTACAAATACCAGCTGCAGTTTGGTCTCACAAAGGGACTAATAACAACTAGTCTCATTCATCCTGAAGATTGCTATTCCAAGAAGTATTAAGTTATTTCAACTCCACATCTCTACAGGAACTGCTATCTAATTCCCAACAGGAGGATTCTACCAACTACCACTACGGTATTTGTATCAAATCTAATTTACCTTGGATGCCTTAAGTAACCATAATTACAATTTTCATGTTTCCTTTTGAACTTATGTGAATTGACTTTGTCTCTCAGAAATTACTTTGATTGCAACGTATGTTTTATTTAATTCTATGAACTTCCTTTGGTACATTCTCATACCGGACAGTAACGGACTTTATGTGACGTCACACAGCTTCATACATCTCAGCGTGCCATACAGCTCCTTACAACTCAGCGTGTCTCACAGCACCAATTGCAATCACTAGTCTGTGTTCAGATTTCCACGCTTCAAGCATTACTCTGTGTGCTGTGTCTCGCAGCAGGTCACGCCCCTGTCAGCAGCTGCAGTCTGTGTGTCTCACATCTCTCATGCCTCAGTGCTTATTACAATGAACACTATCTCTCACATTTGGGTTTGAGCACAATTAATGTCAAAAGTTGTTACTAATAATAATACTTATTTTCAGCCTCTAAATATTTATATGGTATAACGATATTATATAACCATATAAAGACTTACTGCCATTACTTATAAAAATCACTCTGAATAAAACAGTCTATGCTGATATAATAGCCTGTACTTCAGTTGTGAAACAAAAATAATTTATTTAGACTCTGCAGTTGTGATTCAAATAACCAAGGAACCTGATATAACAACTAAGCCATAAAATATGGATCCAGCAGAGCTTCCTCAAATTGTTTATAATTTAACACAAAGAGTTGACCAACTTAGTCAAGCCTTTAGAGAGTTACAATTAGAAAATGAAACTTTAAGAAAAGTAATAAAAGACACTGTCTCTATTAAACAGAGCCTTCCTGACAATCTGTCAGAACCATTTATTGCACCTCCAGATTTTTTCAATGGAGATAGGAATTTATACCGTCAATTCAAAAATGCTTGTCTGCTTAATTTCACCCTTAAACCTAAAACATACCCAAATGATAGGGTTAAAGTCCTTACAATGATAAGCTATTTAAGAGGTGAACCTCGCATTTGGGCAGACACTCTCTTTGAGACAAATAATGCTGTTCTTTCATCTTTTTCATCTTTTCTGGATATCATGGATGAATTATACTATGATTCTAACCTACAGTATACTGCTGAGAAAAAGATGAGGAACTTAAAACAAGGTACCAAACCTGTTGAATGTTACATAACAGAATTCAAGCAATATTCTATTGACTCTCAGTGGAACGCCATTGCTTTAAAAAACCAGTTCAGGCTTGGACTCTCTGACGCAGTAAAAGATGAATTAGCCCGAACTGAGTTACCTGAAACATTGGAAGGCCTTATGAAGCTCAGCAGGCAAATTGATAGGAGATTACGTGAAAGAAGATTTGAACGTCAATACCCTGAAATTGTTTATAAGAAGGATAAGGTTCTAAACCATCCCACTTCTAACAGTCCTCATACTGGTTCAACTGGTGCTGAAGCAATGGATCTAAGTTTTTTCAGAGGACCTCTAACTCCTGAAGAACGTATCAGAAGGAAGACTGGAGGCCTCTGCATGTATTGCGCATCCTCTTCTCATACTTTAAAGGATTGCCCATCTTTGCCACAGAACAAGAAGAGTAAGTACCATACCAATCTTTCTCTCTAGTCAAAGCATAACAACCCTCTTCATTGTTCTTTACTTCTTTCTCTACAGTGAGCAAATAAGCAACTGACCATTCCAGCCATCTTGGATACAGGAGCACAAGGAAACTACATTGACAGTTCTCTGGTTTCTAAAAATAAAATACCATTGATAAAAAAGTTGTCTCCTATTTTCCTTCGTGTGGTTGATGGCTCTGAGATATCATCAGGGCCAATTACACATCACACCATCCCGCTCTCTGTTACTACATTAAAAACACATCATGAACATCTCACTTTTGATGTAATCACTTCTCCATTATTCCCAATAGTACTTGGGCTAGCTTGGTTACAGCTACACGAACCTGATATTAATTGGAAATCCTTAAATGTTCAATTAAATTCTGAATTCTGTCAACAGACTTGCCATAGAACCTTTTTTCACAGTTTATCCTCCACATCAGAAACTCTGATACCAGAAATGTACAAGCAATTCTCTGAAGTCTTCAGTAAGAAGGAAGCAGATACCCTTCCCCCACACAGAATCTACGACTGCCCTATTGAACTGAAACCTGGAACCACGCCACCTATTGGACATTTATACCCACTTTGTCAACCAGAACTGGATCATCTAAAAACTTACCTAGATGAAAATCTAAAGAAAGGGTTTATCCGTCCTTCGGTTTCTCCTGCTGGTGCAGGAATGTTCTTTGTGCGGAACAAAGACCAATCTCTTCGGCCTATCATTGACTTCAGACAATTGAACAAAATAACCATAAAAAACAAATACCCTCTCCCCCTCATTCCTGAACTCATAGAAAGACTCAGGCATGCTCAGATTTTTACTAAATTAGATTTGAGAGGGGCGTACAATTTAGTGCGTATCCGTGAGGGGGATGAGTGGCTTACCGCTTTTAGAACTAGGTATGGGTTGTTTGAATATCTAGTTATGCCTTTCGGCTTAACTAACGCACCCGCAACTTTCCAGTTCTTTATTAATGACATTTTCCATGATCTCCTTGACACATGTGTTGTTGTCTACCTAGATGACATTTTAATCTATTCCACAAATCTAGAAGAACATATCAAACATGTTAGTTGGGTTTTAGCAAGACTTCAAGTCCATCGGCTATACGCCAAATTGGAAAAATGTATTTTCCACACCAACAAAATAGAGTTCCTGGGTTACTCCATCAGCCCAAATGGGATTCAAATGCAAGATAACAAAGTGGAAGCAGTAAAATCATGGCCCACACCTTCAACACGGAAAGAACTACAAAAGTTTCTTGGTTTCAGTAACTATTACAGAAAGTTCATTCGCAATTTTTCTAAAATTGCAAAACCTCTGACTAAATTAACTAGTGCTAATTGCTCTTTCCAGTGGACTAAAGAACAGGATGATGCGTTCAGCTTCCTAAAGAATTCCTTTTCATCTGCCCCCATTCTGAAATATCCTGATCCAAACCTTCAATATACCCTAGAGGTGGATTCTTCAGATTATGCTCTTGGCGCTGTCCTCTCCCAAAGACAGTCTCCTACAGAACCACTACACCCAGTTGGGTTCTATTCAAAAATTATGACTCCAGCAGAGATCAATTATTCCATTGGGGACAAGGAACTTCTAGCCATTAAAAGAGCCTTTGAATTCTGGAGACATCTCCTTGAAGGTACCTCTCTACCTATAGTGATTTATACGGATCACCGGAATTTGGAATATCTACAAAATAATAAAACTTTATCTGGACGTCAAGTGAGATGGAGTCTCTACTTTAGTCGTTTCAATTTCCAAATCATGTACAGGCCGGGTTCAAAAAATGGGAAGGCAGATGCACTCTCTCGACGAGATCCAAGACCTATACAAGAAGACTCTCCTACTAGCATTCTTCCCCCTACTCGATTCCTTGCTATCCTATCTCAACAGGATAAGGAATACCAATCTGATCTTTCTTCAGAAGACCAAACCCTACTAGATAGCCTAACCCTCCAGGATGGTTTTTACTTCCATGGTTCTAAACTTTATATTCCAGAACGTTTCAGACAGAAAATAATCAGAGATCATCATGACCCTCCACTAATTGGTCATCCAGGAATCAAACGTACACATGAGCTCATCTCCAGAAGTTACTGGTGGCCATCGATGAAAACCAGTATAAAGGAATATATACAACATTGTACAACCTGTATAGTATCAAAACCAGAAAGGAGACCTCCCTATGGCTATTTAATTCCTTTGGAAGTACCGGAATCTCCTTGGTCTCATTTGGGAATGGATTTTATAGTTGATTTACCACCTAGTTCTGGACAAACCACCATTTTAGTTGTTACCGATCATTTTACTAAAATGGCACATTTTATTCCTTTTCATAAGTTACCCACTTCCATTGAAACAGCATATTTATTTCTAAACCACATTGTACGATACCACGGGTTACCATCCATTTTAACTATTGATAGAGGAACCCAATTCACCTCACGCTTCTGGAAAGCACTCACTAAAGCACTCCAAATCGATCAAAGGTTAAGCACAGCCTTCCACCCTCAGACTAATGGCCAAACTGAGAGACTCAATCAGTGGCTTGAGCAATATCTACGTTGCTATTGCTCATATCATCAAAATAAATGGACTTCCTTTCTCTCCATGGCTGAATTTGCCTATAACAATACCATTAACAGCACTACAAATTACTCTCCCTTTTTCGCCAATTATGGTTTTAATCCAAGATTCACTATCCAAACGACTTCTACACATGACTCACCATCTGTTGATGTGCTAACACAAAACATAGCTGAAAATTTCCTACATTTACGAGATAACATCAAACAAGCTCAGGCTTCTCAGAAGAAATTTTATGATTTACGTCGTAGAGCTTCTCCGAAATATTCTATAGGGGACTATGTTTGGTTATCTTCCAAAAACATTAAAATGCACTTACCAAGTAAAAAATTGGCTGGGTTGTTCCTTGGTCCATTCAGAATTCTACACATCATCAATGAAAATGCCGTCAGGCTTGATCTACCTGATTCTTTACCCATCCACCCAACTTTCCATGTATCATTATTGAAACCCTACTTGGGAGATAAGCCTGATGTACCTCTTCTACCCCCTTCTCCTATTCAATTGGGCACTGATGTCTATGAAGTTTATGATCTTTTGGACTCAAGATTTTATAATGGGGAATTACAGTATCTGGTCCGATGGAAAGGGTTCGCCCCAGAGGATGATACTTGGGAACCTCATGCACACATTAATGCTCCAAAGCTTATTGCTCGTTTCCATAGACGATATCCAAACAGACCTAAGTTCAAACCCGTGGTCGGCTTGCTTGAGGGGGGGGATCTGTAAGGATTCCAGTCCTGCTTTTACTTTTTGCCTCAACTCACCTTCCTCACCTGTACTTAAGGCATCACCCCGCCCCAAACAAGTGCTTAGTTGTTGAGTATTGTTTGCTGAAACCAGTGCTCTGTTTCTTATAAGCTATATACTTATCAAAAGAAGATTTACTTCTACTACTTTAACATTTGGATTTACAAATACCAGCTGCAGTTTGGTCTCACAAAGGGACTAATAACAACTAGTCTCATTCATCCTGAAGATTGCTATTCCAAGAAGTATTAAGTTATTTCAACTCCACATCTCTACAGGAACTGCTATCTAATTCCCAACAGGAGGATTCTACCAACTACCACTACGGTATTTGTATCAAATCTAATTTACCTTGGATGCCTTAAGTAACCACTAATTACAATTTTCATGTTTCCTTTTGAACTTATGTGAATTGACTTTGTCTCTCAGAAATTACTTTGATTGCAACGTATGTTTTATTTAATTCTATGAACTTCCTTTGGTACATTCTCATACCGGACAGTAACGGACTTTATGTGACGTCACACAGCTTCATACATCTCAGCGTGCCATACAGCTCCTTACAACTCAGCGTGTCTCACAGCACCAATTGCAATCACTAGTCTGTGTTCAGATTTCCACGCTTCAAGCATTACTCTGTGTGCTGTGTCTCGCAGCAGGTCACGCCCCTGTCAGCAGCTGCAGTCTGTGTGTCTCACATCTCTCATGCCTCAGTGCTTATTACAATGAACACTATCTCTCACATTTGGGTTTGAGCACAATTAATGTCAAAAGTTGTTACTAATAATAATACTTATTTTCAGCCTCTAAATATTTATATGGTATAACGATATTATATAACCATATAAAGACTTACTGCCATTACTTATAAAAATCACTCTGAATAAAACAGTCTATGCTGATATAATAGCCTGTACTTCAGTTGTGAAACAAAAATAATTTATTTAGACTCTGCAGTTGTGATTCAAATAACCAAGGAACCTGATAGGTACATGGGTTAAATGGCAAAACTATTTACCTGCGATTTTAGCAGAAATCAGAATGACCCCAAATAGGACAACCAGGTTGTCTCCATTTGAGGTCCTAATGGGTAGACCATTCCCAACTCCATGGGTAAAAGGCCCACTTATCATTAAAAATGGTGATTTAGATTGTATTAAGGAACAATATGTAAAACAATTGATTGATAAATTGAATGGCATCTATGGTGATGTGTCTTCCCGTTTACCTCTTCCCTCACAGGAACCAACCCATCCTTTCAAGCCTGGAGATCTGGTCTGCATTCGGCAGCTGAATAAAGCAAAGAAAGGAGGTTTCCCGTTCAGCAAGCCAGTCACTGTGATCGCTGTAACCAGGACTGCCGTACTGACTGACGACAAGGACATCTGGATACACGCTTCACGAGTGAAACTCTGTCCAAAGAGAGGAGAAGCGGGTGACAAGCTATCGGTCACCCCTCACAAAAGAGAAGTGGGTGATAAGGTATCGATCACTCCTCACAAAGACCAGGATGACGATCTCAATCATGGATCCAAGACATTTCTGCAAGATCTTCCTTTTCCTAATGGGGATATTGATATTTGTGTATATCCCAATAGTATTAATAACGGCATGTTATTACTCACTTGAAGATGTTGAACACTTTACACTTATTTGTTTACTATTATTAACATTGTTTAACTATTACATGTCTTGTACTTTACGAAAGAAAATATCAGGTATGATACAAGATGCAGAAAAAGTTCAACTGCAAAATTTAATTAGAGGTAGACCCAGATAGTTTATATTGTAGGAACATTACAGATTATGTGATCACGATGTGATCAAAGAGGGGAATGATGGGTATGTATGTATGTGTATGTATGTATATGTATATGTATATATATATATATATATATATATATATATATATATGTGTATATGTGTGTATGTATATATATATATATATATATATATATTATATATATATGTTATATGGGTAATTTGAATCTCACATATTAAGCATATTGAGGGTAACTTTAAATCTTGTATCAAATGTTTATAATGCAGCATTCCACAAGTTTCTTTTTGTATAAGTTGTAACATATGTTTCTAATATAAGTTCCTCTCTACAAATGGTTATATGAGCATATTCTGTTATGTGCTATAACAACATTCTTATTTCCTGTGGGCCCCTTATGCAGATGTGAAGTTAACTACGTTTTTTATATATTTCCTGTGACCTCATGTATGACGTATACATCACTATAAATTCTTTGTGTGTTCTTCAAATAAACGGGACTTTTGTGAAAACACTCAGTTGCATGTGTGTGTGATTTCAGTGGTCACCCCAGGGCCCTGAAGAAAACGTGTGCCGCACCCTTATCAGCCAGAGCAGAGCTAAGGAACAAAAGAAGTGACCCTACAGCGCTCTCTCTCTTCCTCCTTACACGCTGCACGCTCTCTCACGGCACACTCGGAGTTCCAATGGGGGGGGAGAATGACGTCACTGAGTCTCCTGGATATGCTACCGAGTAGTTACTGCTTGTCCCACAGTACAGGTATGTAAAAAGCTTTTGTTTTATCTTATTCTACTTGAAGTGCCTGAGTTACCTTTTTATCTCTTTATATATATATATATATATATATATATATATATATATATATATATATAATTTCTATTTTGGAGGAATTTTCTGTGCACTGTATATATATATATATATATATATATATATAATATCATCATATAAAAAATCCTCATTATACTCAGCAATTGAAAATATATATATTTTCAATTGCTGAGTATAATGAGGATTTTTTATATTGTGAGCATATGCCTTTAAAAATTAAGTACTTAAGGGATAGAGGAAGCAAGGAATACTGTGGGCAGTGAACAAATTCTGTTTGAGCACAAAACATGTCTGCTGCACAGATTCTTGCAGTCCTCATTTACTTTGCCTAGTGCCTAAATATCTAGTTGTGAAAGATTGAATCCAACATCGTCTTTTTTTAACTATATACTGGAATAAAATTTGTGACTTTTTTACCTAAAGGAGTGCCCGAATATCCTTTTGTATTAAAAATAGTAACATAGTAGATAAGGTTGAAAAAAGACTGAAGTCCATCGAGTTCAACCTATACAAATCTAAAATACTTACAAAAAGCTCCAGTTAAGCTTAAATAACCCCACTTAAAGATGATATTTAATACTAGCAATCATATTCATGAATTTTGTTTATATAAAGAAATGTATCCAGACTATATTTAAATGTATCAAGGGTATTGGCATTCACTACCTCCTTTGGTAATGAGTTCCACAATTTTATTGCTCTTACAGTGAAAAAAAATTTCCGTTGCAGGAGATTAAATCTCCTTTCCTCCAACCTTAAATTGTGACCTCTTGTCAGAAACAATTTTCTAGGAATAAACAGAGCTTCTGCCACTGCCATCTCTGAATATGGGTCTTGAATATATTTTTATAAAGTAATCATGTCACCTCTCAAGCGCCTTTTTCTAAAGAAAACAGACGCAGTTTGGCTAGCCTTTCCTCATAGGTTAATTTCTCCAATCCCCTTATTAGCTTTGTGGCTCTTCTCTGATTTTTTTTCTAGTTCTGCAATATCTTTTTTTGCGATCGGTCCCCAGAACTGCACTCAAGGTGAGGTCTTACCAGGGCTTTATATGGTGACAGAATTATGCTTCCTCCCTTGAATTAATGCCTCTTTTAATACATGCTAGTATCTGATTAGCCTTTGAAGCCGCTGCCCTGCATTGTGCATCCATCTTTAGCTTGTTATCTATTACTACTCCCAAATACCTTTCCTCCTCTGTTTGGCTAAGTCTTGTCCAATTTAAAAAATATGTTGCCTGCTTATTTTTACTTCCAAAATGTAGAACCTTATATTTTTCCATATTAAATCTCATTTTCCACTTGCCCATACTTCTAATTTTTGCAGATCCCTTTGTAATGAAAGTTTATCCTGCTCTGACCTAATGACCTTACTTAACTTAGTATCATCTGCAAAAATAGAGATGTCGCTATTTAATCCTTGCTCCAAGTCATTTATAAAAATATTAAAAATAACGGGGCCCAGCACTGATCCCTGGGGGACTCCACTGATTACCTTTGTCCAATCTGAGTATGATCCATTTACTACTACTCGTTGCTCCCTATCTTTTATCCAGTTATTTATCCATGAGCTAACATTTTCAGCTATTCCCAGTCCCTTAATTTTGTGCATTAATCAATCAATAGTATTAAGGGTTTGCTGTTTTTTTTTTTTTAATTTATCATATATGAGAAGAAAATAATGAAGTAATGATCCACTATTCGTCATTTTTCACCTAACGTTTATTAAATCATATACTAAGATTATGAATTTTTATGGAATATAATGAAATATGATTAGTGATACATATATTTTTTAACAACTTGTATGGCAAGAGAATGAATTTGTAAGATCAATAAAGTTGGTTAAAAACGTCACTTGAAGGGTTAAAAAAGGTGGTACAATATAACCCTTTAAAAATAAGAATTTGTCCATTTGCAAGTCATCTTGATAAAGGCACCCAGTGCCAAAACACGTAGAAGTGACTTGCTTGCCAGGATTACAATATTATATTACATCTTCTGAATGTCGGAAAAACCTATCTTTATCATTTGAAAAAAAGAACACTTTCTAGAGATTCCTATTGGTGGATTGGGTCAGGTGACTGTTGACGTACACGCAGACAGTGAAGACGCTGTAGACACGCTTGAGAGTTACGAGGAACTCAGCGTGAGGAGCCCACAGCTGACGAGTTAGTCAGAAACACAAACATACAGCCGAAAAGTCTGTCAGGGACGTTGGAACAGCACCAGAGCCGCCCTTGGATCCGGTAAGGAAACACAGACTGACTGTTCAGTTTAAAAACGTTATTTGTGGCGAACACATATGTTTTGGAGACTGTTAACCTACACTAACTAATGGGAATTTGATGAAAAACTTTATCCATATATGTAATACAATAGGTTACGAACTAACCGCCTACAAAAGATTATATATCCTGAACACCAAAGCTAAACTTAGACAGTTTCACTTACTAGTCTTGGTTTATATTGATCTACTCGAGACTGTTAGCTCCTGCCTTTTCATACGATCATATTAACTCTATCAACTCAGTTAAATGTGATATACTGCATACATTGTTATTGTTATATATGAGTTTAGTGCCCAAGTTTATGAGCTAGCAATTTGCTGTTCTTTTTAGAAAGTTTTTTTTGTTTTAGTTTCTTTAATTGATGTGGCCACATATTGAATTAATTATTTGAGTATTTGATATTTATATTTATTTTAGAGTGCTTAGTAATTTTAAGAGTATCATTAGATGAAATTTTATTGAATTTATGCTTTTTTTTTAATATTTTAGTTCGCCCTAGCATTTGGGTCGTCTTCTGGACATTACCTAACCTGACAATAGTGGTTCTCTTAGCCAAAGTGGAATTTTCCCCCTCTACCTTTGAGACCATTTGCCAAGACTCCTTTATAGAGTCAGCTATAGGAAACATCTTCTTAAAAATTGGGGATAGAGAAAAAGGGATACCAGGTCTCTCCCATTCCCGTGCAATAATCTCTGTAGCCCAGTCTGGTACCGGAAAAACCTCCACCGCGGAAGGAACGTCAAAGTATTTGTTTAGCTTACTAGACTTCTTAGGATAGACTACGACAGTCGTGTCGGAGTCGTCCAGGGTGGCCAAAAACCTCCTTAAGTAACAAACGGAGGTCTTCTAGCTTAAACCTGAAGGATACAACTTCAGCATCAGAAGAAGGTATTACACTGTCTGAGTCTTCACACTCAGATGCTACCGAAGTATCTTCCTCCTCAGACTTCTGGGAGGGAACATTCGGAATAGCCATGACTGTATCAGAAACCTTAGTCACTGATTCTTTACATTTCCTCTTGCGCTTTCCCTGCAGCATGGAAAAGGCAGACAGCACATCAGTTACCGCCGAGGATATGTGGGTAGCAATGTCTTGCAAGGTAACTCCAATCAGAGTGTGAGAGGAAACACAGGGCACTGCATGTGTGGACGATAAGGTTTGGGACACTTGAGGAAAAAGCTGTGGCATATCTTGAACAGGAGACTCCTGAACAACCTCCGCCTTATATAATGATGGCTCAGTATCAAAAAGTCTATCCCAGTAATGCAATGTTGTCTCAATTACATGAGGAACAAAAAAGGGATTGGTGGTTCCACATAAGCATCAAAAAACAAACTACAAGTAACATTTTGCTGGGCCTCTTGGTCCATCTTTACCCAATAAGAAAACACATAAGCAATAAAATACTTTTTTTCAACTTTGAATTTTATTGAGAAAAAATGTTACAGTTCCTTTAAATTGTAAAGTAACACTTTATTTCTTAGCAGCAGAGCAGCGGCTCTACAGAAAAATCAGGCAGCCTCTACACCTCAGCAAGCTCTGCTGAGATGCCTACCTATCCTGCTGGATGCCGGGGTCAATAGTAGTTAGCGATCTGGACTCAAACCACAGCTGCTCAAACCGGCTATCAAGTGATTGCTGTCACCGTCCTCTGAAGAGCAGAACCGCAACAGATATTCTACCATCTGGCACACACAGGAAGTGGAAAAAGTGTGCAAAAAAACATAATTTATGCTTACCTGATAAATTCCTTTCTTCTGTAGTGTGATCAGTCCACGGGTCATCATTACTTCTGGGATATTACTCCTCCCCAACAGGAAGTGCAAGAGGATTCACCCAGCAGAGCTGCATATAGCTCCTCCCCTCTACGTCACTCCCAGTCATTCGACCAAGGACCAACGAGAAAGGAAAAGCCAAGGGTGAAGTGGTGACTGGAGTATAAATTAAAAAATATTTACCTGCCTTAAAAACAGGGCGGGCCGTGGACTGATCACACTACAGAAGAAAGGAATTTATCAGGTAAGCATAAATTATGTTTTCTTCTGTTAAGTGTGATCAGTCCACGGGTCATCATTACTTCTGGGATACCAATACCAAAGCAAAAGTACACGGATGACGGGAGGGATAGGCAGGATCTTTATACAGAAGGAACCACTGCCTGAAGAACCTTTCTCCCAAAAATAGCCTCCGATGAAGCAAAAGTGTCAAATTTGTAAAATTTGGAAAAAGTATGAAGCGAAGACCAAGTTGCAGCCTTGCAAATCTGTTCAACAGAGGCCTCATTCTTGAAGGCCCAAGTGGAAGCCACAGCTCTAGTAGAATGAGCTGTAATTCTTTCAGGAGGCTGCTGTCCAGCAGTCTCATAAGCTAAACGAATTATGCTACGAAGCCAAAAAGAAAGAGAGGTAGCGGAAGCTTTTTGACCTCTCCTCTGCCCAGAGTAAATGACAAACAGAGAAGACGTTTGTCGAAATTCCTTAGTTGCCTGTAAGTAAAATTTTAGAGCACGGACTACATCCAGGTTGTGCAGTAGACGTTCCTTCTTTGAAGAAGGATTTGGGCATAAAGAAGGAACAACAATCTCTTGATTGATATTCCTGTTAGTAACTACCTTAGGTAAGAACCCAGGTTTAGTACGCAGGACTACCTTATCCGAATGAAAAATCAAATAAGGAGAATCACAATGTAAGGCTGATAATTCAGAGACTCTTCGAGCCGAGGAAATAGCCATTAAAAATAGAACTTTCCAAGATAACAACTTTATATCAATGGAATGAAGGGGTTCAAACGGAACGCCCTGTAAAACATTAAGAACAAGGTTTAAACTCCATGGTGGAGCAACAGTTTTAAACACAGGCTTAATCCTGGCCAAAGCCTGACAAAAAGCCTGGACGTCAGGAACTTCTGACAGACGTTTGTGTAACAGAATGGACAGAGCTGAGATCTGTCCCTTTAAAGAACTAGCAGATAAACCCTTTTCTAAACCTTCTTGTAGAAAAGACAATATCCTAGGAATCCTAACCTTACTCCAAGAGTAACCTTTGGATTCACACCAATATAGGTATTTACGCCATATCTTATGGTAAATCTTTCTGGTAACAGGTTTCCTAGCCTGTATTAAGGTATCAATAACTGACTCAGAAAACCCACGTCTTGATAAAATCAAGTGTTCAATTTCCAAGCAGTCAGCTTCAGAGAAGTTAGATTTTGATGTTTGAAGGGACCCTGTATCAGAAGGTCCTGTTTCAGAGGTAGAGACCAAGGTGGACAGGATGACATGTCCACCAGGTCTGCATACCAAGTCCTGCGTGGCCACGCAGGTGCTATTAGAATCACTGATGCTCTCTCTTGTTTGATTCTGGCAATCAATCGAGGAAGCAACGGGAAGGGTGGAAACACGTAAGCCATCCTGAAGTCCCAAGGTGCTGTCAGAGCATCTATCAGGACTGCTCCTGGATCCCTGGATCTGGACCCGTAACGAGGAAGCTTGGCGTTCTGTCGAGACGCCATGAGATCTATCTCTGGTTTGCCCCAACGTCGAAGTATTTGGGCAAAGACCTCCGGATGAAGTTCCCACTCCCCAGGATGAAAAGTCTGACGACTTAAGAAATCCGCCTCCCAGTTCTCCACTCCGGGGATGTGGATTGCTGACAGGTGGCAAGAGTGAGACTCTGCCCAGCGAATTATCTTTGATACTTCCATCATAGCTAGGGAGCTTCTTGTCCCTCCCTGATGGTTGATGTAAGCTACAGTCGTGATGTTGTCCGACTGAAACCTGATGAACCCCCGAGTTGTCAACTGGGGCCAAGCCAGGAGGGCATTGAGAACTGCTCTCAATTCCAGAATGTTTATTGGCAGGAGACTCTCCTCCTGACTCCATTGTCCCTGAGCCTTCAGAGAATTCCAGACGGCACCCCAACCTAGAAGGCTGGCGTCTGTTGTTACAATTGTCCAGTCTGGTCTGCTGAATGGCATCCCCCTGGACAGATGTGGCCGAGAAAGCCACCATAGAAGAGAATTTCTGGTCTCTTGATCCAGATTCAGAGAAGGGGATAAGTCTGAGTAATCCCCATTCCACTGACTTAGCATGCACAGTTGCAGTGGTCTGAGGTGTAAGCGGGCAAAGGGTACTATGTCCATTGCCGCTACCATTAAGCCGATTACCTCCATGCATTGAGCCACTGACGGGTGTTGAATGGAATGAAGGGTGCGGCAAGCACTTTGAAGTCTTGTTAGCCTGTCCTCTGTCAGGTAAATCTTCATTTCTACAGAATCTATAAGAGTCCCCAGGAAGGGAACTCTTGTGAGTGGAACGAGTGAACTTTTCTTTTCGTTCACCTTCCATCCATGTGACCTTAGAAATGCCAGCACTAACTCTGTATGAGACTTGGCAGTTTGAAAGCTTGAAGCTTGTATCAGAATGTCTAGGTATGGGAGCTACCGAGATTCCCAGCGGTCTTAGTACCGCCAGAAGAGCACCCAGAACCTTTGTGAAGATTCTTGGAGCTGTAGCCAATCCGAATGGAAGAGCCACAAACTGGTAATGCCTGTCTAGGAAGGCAAACCTTAGGTACCGATAATGATCTTTGTGAATCGGTATGTGAAGGTAAGCATCTTTTAAATCTACAGTGGTCATGTACTGACCTTCTTGGATCATAGGTAAAATTGTCCGAATAGTCTCCATCTTGAACGATGGAACTCTTAGGAATTTGTTTAGGATCTTTAAGTCCAGGATTGGTCTGAAAGTTCCCTCTTTTTTGGGAACCACAAACAGATTTGAGTAAAACCCCTGTCCCTGTTCTGATCGTGGAACTGGATGGATTACTCCCATTAACAAGAGCTCTTGTACGCAGCGTAGAAACGCCTCTTTCTTTGTCTGGATTGTTGACAATCTTGACAGATGAAATCTCTCTCTTGGAGGAGAGTATTTGAAGTCCAGAAGGTATCCCTGAGATATTATCTCTAGCGCCCAGGGATCCTGAACATCTCTTGCCCAAGCCTGGGCGAAGAGAGAAAGTCTGCCCCCCACTAGATCCGATCCCGGATCGGGGGCCCTCAATTCATGCTGTTTTAGGGGCAGCAGCAGGTTTCCTAGTCTGCTTGCCCTTGTTCCAGGACTGGTTAGGTTTCCAGCCTTGTCTGTAGCGAGCAACAGCTCCTTCCTGTTTTGGTGCAGAGGAAGTTGATGCTGCTCCTGCTTTGAAATTACGAAAGGAATGAAAATTAGACTGTCTAGTCTTGGCTTTGGCTTTGTCCTGAGGCAGGGCATGGCCTTTACCTCCTGTAATGTCAGCGATAATCTCTTTCAAACCCGGGCCCGAATAAGGTCTGCCCTTTGAAAGGTATATTAAGCAATTTAGACTTAGAAGTAACATCAGCTGACCAGGATTTTAGCCACAGCGCCCTGCGTGCCTGAATGGCGAATCCTGAATTCTTCGCCGTAAGTTTAGTAAGATGTACTACGGCCTCCGAAATGAATGAATTAGCTAGTTTAAGGACTCTAAGCCTGTCCGTAATGTCGTCCAGAGTAGCTGAACCAATGTTCTCTTCCAGAGACTCAATCCAGAATGCCGCTGCAGCCATGATCGGCGCAATGCATGCAAGGGGTTGCAATATAAAACCTTGTTGAACAAACATTTTCTTAAGGTAACCCTCTAACTTTTTATCCATGGATCTGAAAAAGCACAGCTATCCTCCACCGGGATAGTGGTACGCTTAGCTAAGGTAGAAACTGCTCCCCTCCACCTTAGGGACCGTTTGCCATAAGTCCCTTGTGGTGGCGTCTATTGGAAACATTTTTCTAAATATCGGAGGGGGTGAGAACGGCACACCGGGTCTATCCCACTCCTTAGTAACAATTTCAGTAAGTCTCTTAGGTATAGGAAAAACCTCAGTACTCGTCGGTACCACGCATAATATTTATCCAACCTACACATTTTCTCTGGTATTGCAACTGTGTTACAATCATTCAGAGCCGCTAACACCTCCCCTAGTAATACACGAGGTTTTCCAGTTTAAATTTAAAATTTGAAATATCTGAATCCAGTCTGTTTGGATCAGAACCGTCACCCACAGAATGAAGTTTCTCCGTCCTCATGTTCTGCCACCTGTGACGCAGTGTCTGACATGGCCCTAATATTATCAGCGCACTCTGTTCTCACCCCAGAGTGATCACGCTTACCTCTTAGTTCTGGTAAATTTAGCCAAAACCTCAGTCATAACAGTAGCCATATCCTGTAATGTGATTTGTAATGGCCGCCCAGATGTACTCGGCGCTACAATATCACGCACCTCCCTCTGAGCGGGAGATGTAGGTACTGACACGTGAGGCGAGTTAGGTAGGGCATAACTCTCCCCTCGTTGTTTGGTGAAATTTGTTCAATTTGTACAGATTGATTTTTATTTAAAGTAGCATCAATACAGTTAGTACATAAATTTCTATTGGGCTCCACTTTGGCATTGCAACAAATGACACAGGTATCATCCTCTGAATCAGACAGTTTTAACACACTAGCAAATTAACTTGCAACTTGGAAATACAATTCAATTACGAATAATATTAAAACGTACTGTGCCTTTAAGAAGCACAGAAGATCTATGACAGTTGAAAATTAATAAATTGAAACAAGTTATAGCCTCAATCCTTGTAAACAACACAACTTTAGCAAAGGTTTAATCCCATTAGCAAAGATAACAAATTCTGAAAGCAGGAAACAAATTACAGAATAAACGTTTTTATCTCCAGTCAAACTATAATTCTCACAGCTCTGCTCGAGAGAAATTACCTCCCTCAAAATAAGTTTTGAAGACCCCTGAGCTTTGTAGAGATGAACCGGATCATGCAGGGGAATACAATGAGTTGCTGACTGAAATATTTGATGCATAGTATAAGCGCCAAAAAAACGGCCCCCTCCCCCTCACACACAGCAGTGAGGGAGAACAGAAACTGTCAGAAAACAGATTAAGCAACTGCCAAGTGGAAAAAATAGTGCCCAAACATTTATTCACTCAGTACCTCAGCAAATGAAAACGATTTTACATTCCAGCAAAAACGTTAAACATAATCTCTAGTTATTAAACAGCTTTATGTATTTCTTACAGTGTAATTCTAGTGAAGTACCATTCCCCAGAATACTGAAGTGTAAAGTATACATACATGACATTATATCGGTATGGCAGGATTTTCTCATCAATTCCATTGTCAGAAAATAAAAACTGCTACATACCTCTATTCAGATTCATCTGCCCGCTGTCCCCTGATCTGAAGTTTACCTCTCCTCAGATGGCCGAGAAACAGCAATATGATCTTAACTACTCCGGCTAAAATCATAACAAAAACTCTGGTAGATTCTTCTTCAAACTCTGCCAGAGAGATAATAACACACTCCGGTGCTATTTAAAATAACAAACTTTTGATTGAAGATATAAAACTAAGTATAATCACCATAGTCCTCTCACACATCCTATCTAGTCGTTGGGTGCAAGAGAATGACTGGGAGTGACGTAGAGGGGGAGGAGCTATATGCAGCTCTGCTGGGTGAATCCTCTTGCACTTCCTGTTGGGGAGGAGTAATATCCCAGAAGTAATGATGACCCGTGGACTGATCACACTTAACAGAAGAAAACACCTTTGCCGCTTCAGAGAAAGCCCGCCCATTGTGGGTGTATCTAACTGAACTTCCTGGCCACCATTAACTTCCTTTCAAGGGAAAAGCCGCGGGAGAATTAGAGTACACAAAAAACACAACCAATGTCTCCACCCTGTCCGGAACACGAAAACACTAACTGAACCTTAATAAAAGATCCTCTCGCCCCCAGTGCCTGCACAAACTGCCACACATTATCCCATTAACCCATAATAGGATGAGTGTATAAAAATTGTGCAACTCACCCCCCTTTTTATACTTAAGTATTACTGTGAATGTGGATCACCTGCAGCATCCTCTGAGCACAACTGAGCATGCTCAGAGAAAACTATGGTGGCCACAATAGGACACATAACTAAAAGCAAAGTTTAAAATGGAAAATTACTAAGTATATCATTACAAATGTTATAAAAAACAAAAACAAAAATACAGAGCAAATACGTTAAAGTGTTCCTATTAATCAAAATAAAAAAAAAAGGTTGCTGTACAGCAATATACAAATAGCCACACAATATCGGCAATCTACTGAAACTTGCTGAAAAATGAGGGGGAATCCAAGATGTTACATTTAAGCAGTAGACACACAATTGGATACAAAGTATACTAATATCCAAAATATCAAATGAACTTGGAACATATTAATACATTTGTTGAAGGGGAAATTAACGGCTAGATTTGGAGTTTTGTCGGTAACGACCCGAAAAGCTAACGCCGGCTTTTTTTTCTGGCTGCACCATAAAATAACTCTGGTATTGAGAGTCCACTTAAATAGGCTGCGTTAGGCTCCAAAAAAGGAGCGTAGAGCATATTTAACGCAGCTTCAACTCTCGATACCAGAGTTGCTTACGCAAGCGGCCAGCCTCAAAAACATGCTCGTGCACGATCCCCCATAGGAAACAATGGGGCTGTTTGAGCTGAAAAAAAACCTAACACCTGCAAAAAAAGGCCGCGTTCAGCTCTTAACGCAGCCCCATTGTTTGCTATGCGTAAACACTTCCTACGTCTGCACCTAACACCCTAACATGTACCCCGAGTCTAAACACCCCTAACCTTACACTTATTAACCCCTATTCTGCCGCCACCCGCACTATCGCTGACCCCTGCATATTATTATTAACCCCTAATCTGCCGCTCTGTAAACCGCCGCTACTTACATTATCCCCTATGTACCCTAATCTGCTGCCCCTAACACCGCCGACCCCTATATTATATTTATTAACCCCTAATCTGCTCCCCACAACGTCGACTCCACCTGCCTACACGTTATTAACCCCTAATCTGCCGACCGGACCTGAGCGCTACTATAATAAAGTTATTAACCCCTAATCCGCCTCACTAACCCTATAATAAATAGTATTAAACCCCTAATCTGCCCTCCCTAACATCACCGACACCTAACTTCAATTATTAACCCCTAATCTGCCGACCGGAGCTCACCGCTACTCTAATAAATGTATTAACCCTAAAGCTAAGTCTAACCCTAACACTAACACCCCGCTAAATTAAATATTATTTTAATCTAACGAAATTAATTAACTCTTATTAAATAAATTATTCCTATTTAAAGCTAAATACTTACCTGTAAAATAAATCCTAATATAGCTACAATATAAATTATAATTACATTGTAGCTATTTTAGGATTAATATTTATTTTTCAGGTAACTTTGTATTTATTTTTAACCAGGTACAATAGCTATTAAATAGGTTAAGAACTATTTAAGAGTTACCTAGTTAAAATAATTACATTACCTGTAAAATAAATCCTAACCTAAGTTTACAATTAAACCTAACCACTACACTATCTATAAATTAATTAAATACAATATCTACAAATAACTACAATGAAATAAACTAACTAAAGTACAAAAAATAAAAAAATATCTACAAACATAAGAAAAATATTACAACAATTTTAACTAATTACACCTACTCTAAGCTCCTAATAAAATAACAAAGACCCCCAAAATAACAAATGCCCTATCCTATTCTAATTACTAAAGTTCAAAAGCTCTTTACCTTACCAGCCCTGAACAGGGCCCTTTTGCGGGGCATGCCCAAGAAGTTCAGCTCTTTTTGCCTGTAAAAAAAACATACAATTACCCCCCCCAACATTACAAGCCACCACCCACATTACCCCTAATCTAAACCCAAACCCCCCTTAAATAAACCTAACACTAAGCCCCCTGAAATCATCCTACCTTGTCTTCACCTCACCATGTATCACCGATCCGTCCTGGCTCCAAAATCTCATCCAACCAAGCGGGGGGCTGGCGATCCCATCATCTCGGATGGCTGATGAGGTCGCTGAGGAAGAGGCTCGCAAAGTCTTCATCTATCCGGAAGACAGAGTAGATATCGCGGACCGGCATACCATCATCTTCCAAGCGGACAATCGTTCTAATCTTCATTCCGATGGAGGACCGGCTCATCCTGAAGACCTTCTCGACGCGGACCCATCGTCATGACGCGGCTACGACGTTCCAAACTGAAGAATGAGCGGTTCTTTATGGATCGTCATCCAAGATGGCGTCCCTCGAATTGTCGCGATTGGGCTGGATGAGGATTCTATCAGGCCAATCGAATGAAGGTAGTGAATATTCTGATTGGACTGATGGAATCAGCCATCAGAATCAAGTTCTATCCGATTGGCTTGATCTGATTCAGCCAATCAGATTGAGCTCGCCATTCTATTGGCTATTCCGATCAGCCAATAGAATGCGAGCTCAATCTGATTGGCTGATCGGATCAGCCAATCGGATTGAACTTGATTCTGATTGGCTGATTCCATCAGCCAATCAGAATATTCCTACCTTAATTCCGATTGGCTGATAGAATCCTATCAGCAATCGGAATTCGAGGGACGCCATCTTGGATGACGTCCCTTAAAGGAACCGTCATTCTTCAGTTGGACGTCCCCGGATGAAGATGGGTCCGTGTCGGAGGTCTTCAGGATGGAGCCGGTCCTCATCGGATGAAGATAGAAGATGCCGCTTGGAAGATGATGGTTGCCGGTCCGGATCTACTCTTCTTCCCGGATAGGATGAAGACTTTGGAGCCTCTTCTGGACCTCTTCAGCCACCGGATGATGGATCGCCAGCCCCCGCTTGGGTTGGATGAAGATTTTGGAGCCAGGAGGGATCGGTGATACCTGGTGAGGTGAAGACAAGGTAGGATGATCTTCAGGGGGCTTAGTGTTAGGTTTATTTAAGGGGGGTTTGGGTTAGATTAGGGGTATGTGGGTGGTGGGGTTGTAATGTTGGGGGGGGGTATTGTATGTTTTTTTTTACAGAGCAAAAAGAGCTGAACTTCTTTGGGGCATGCCCCGCAAAGGGCCCTGTTCAGGGCTGGGGTAAGGTAAAAGAGCTGTTGAACTTTAGTAATTTATAATAGGGTAGGGGCATTGTTGTTATTTTGGGGGGTCTTTGTTATTTTATTAGGGGGCTTAGAGTAGGTGTAATTAGTTTAAAATTGTTGTAATATTTTTCTTATGTTTGTAGATATTTTTTTATTTTTTGTAACTTAGTTCTTTTTATTTTTTGTACTTTAGTTAGTTTATTTCATTGTAGTTAAATGTAGATATGTATTTAATTAATTTATTGATAGTGTAGTGTTAGGTTTTAATTGTAACTGGTAGGTTAGGATTTATTTTACAGGTAATGTTGTAATTATTTTAACTAGGTAAACTATTAAATAGTTCTTAACTATTTAATAGCTATAGTACCTGGTTAAAATAAATACAAAGTTACTGAAAATTAAATATTAATCCTAAAATAGCTACAATGTAATTTATAATTTATATTGTAGCTATATTAGGATTTATTTTACAGGTAAGTATTTAGCTTTAAATAGGAATAATTTATTTAAAAAGTATAAGCAGGGATAGAGGCGCCAATGGTGCAGTAAATGGTGGTACAGATGGTAGTAATGAGCCCAGTATACACAGGGATACTCACATTTATTGAAGGCAACTCACTTGTACCTATAGAGACGGGCTGGATTTTAGCAGCAATCCAGCTGGCTGATCCAGGGTGAACTGGCTGGTTCGTGCGGTGTTAGAGTGCAGATACTCTAAAGTAGCATAGCAAGGCAGTACCATATATAACACTGAGAGTGGGTTTATATAAAAAAATGGATTTATTAAAAACATATAAAAAGGTTACCACTCATCATAGTGTTAAAAAAGTAATTGGTACATCAGGAATACATGCGACGCGTTTCTCAGTTAAAACTGTTTCCTCAGGCATGTTTCTAAACAAATATTTACTCCTTATATAGGGCTATGCTACTAAACAACACCCACACCCCACCCCCCAACAATTGGCATGACACAAACCAATCAGTATCCCCTCATTCAAAAATGGATCCACCACTTGTGGTGATGTGATCATATAAATACTTGGATAAGGATGTAATTACTTATAATATATATAGATGACCTTACTGCTTCTTAAATTGTGTGTATATGTATATAATTATTTCGTGGTGAAAAGTGTTTTTGTGGCCAATATTTGATGGTTACGAATGTTCGTCAATTCTATGTTCTAATTGGATGTCATAGCCGTCAATCATCGTGTATTACTTGGACCTGGGCTGCTTGCTTAGGATTCGTCTATGTAGCCGTCAATCAAAACTTGTTACTAGTAAGTGGAAGCGTCCAATGGAAAGGCTAATACGGGCGCGCCCCTACTTTTGCTGTCATAAGTAGTACACTACAATAGACCGCCCATCGAGGAAATATATTGGTTGCTCCATTGTGATTGTAGACAGTGTATCCCATTGGTTCTACTGCCGGATGTTATATTGGGAGCGGGGATCACTGATTGGTCAGCGGGGTAATGTTAAACAATGTGCCCTATTGGTCAGGACCCCAGGGTAATATCGGTATCATAAGAGCGACTCGCTCTACAAAGTGATGTTATTAGATCTGTGAATGGATATGAATAAGTATAAATATAAATAAAGGTAAATAATCATGTTGATCAATATTATTTAAACGGTGATGGTGTCAATAAATAGCGCTGTATATTTGCTCATTTTAAATACATCCACTACATGAATAAATGTAAAACAGTGAATGTATGTGTGAATACATTACCGCAATAAATTTTGCTCATTTTTAGATGCATCCAAAACGTGGATGGATACGAAGTGGGGTGAAATTAAAGTATAAGTGAAATTAAAGTGTAAGTGATAGGTGAACCTCATACTCATATATGTATAGCCACCATATTAATTAATAAAACACCTGTAATAAGAATTAGAATCTATGTGTTATAAGAACCCTAAGTGGGTTGTGCTAATCGTAATTAAATCATACAAATGAAGATACTTATGTTCTATCTAAAAACTGAAAGGTGTGAATAAAAGTGATGATTCGTATTGAATATAGTGTACCTTTAGGAACTATTGCTTGGTCTATCAACATAAACACTGGTAAGTGTAAAGTATGTTAATATGATATATTTATCAGATCACGAGATAAACCCTATATCTCAAGTGTCCAGTCTATAGGTCATGAAGCATATTAAGTATGATACATTTATCCGATCTGTACACGAGATAAACCAAATGTCTCAGGTGTCCAGTTTGTGGATCATTAGGGCTCATAAGTCTACTAAGATATACCCCTATATAGGGCACATCCCCCCTATAAAAGGGTGTCAGAAACTAATTGTGGGTGCTACACTATTTTGGTCTTTATTGGGATACATGTAGACTAACCGTCAACCATAAATGTTAAACAAAAGCCTTAGAATCTATACTTCATTTAGCCCTGTGGGGAAGAGTGTTTGGAATTTGAAAATCCAGTATGTTTCCCTTTGTCTCAGACGCGTGAATCTATTATTAATGATGACTATTGGGAATACTCTCCAAAGGTGTAATACAGAATTGGCATTTGCCCTGTACCTACTTTTAATGCAATAGTGCCTTGTTTAAGATGAATGTTTGATTATATTCCGTTTGTGTTCCCCCCACCTGAGGCGTATCTTCCTAGAGGTGCGGTCCAATGTACTGGACCCCACATGCACAGGTGAGTGCATAGATAACATAACCAGAGTTACATGTCAGATGTTCTCTGATTCTGGTGTTCTTCCCCTGTTGTATGTGATATTATAGGATTTTCTTCCATGTGTGATGAACTTACACATATGGCACCGTCTATGTCCACATCTATAAGTCCCAATGTTGTTACTTAGTCCTCCCATTCATGCTGATCCTGACTTCTAGGCCCATTTCCTATTGCATTTATTATGCTTTCTTTGTCATGACTACCGGCAGTAGAACCAATGGGATTCCACTGTCTACATTCACTATGGAGCAACCAATATATTTCCTCGATGGGCGTCTATTGTAGTGTACTACTTATGACACGCAAAGTAGGGGCACCGCCCGATATTAGCCTTTCCATTGGACGCTCCACTTACTAGTAACAAGTTTTGATTGACGGCTACATAGACGAATCTAAGCAAGCAGCCCAGGTCCTAGTAATACACGATGATTGACGGCTAGGACATCCAATTAGAACATAGAATTGACGAACTCTCGTAACCATCAAATATTGCCACAAAAACACTATGTCACCACGAAATATTTATATACATATACACACAATTAAGAAGCAGTAAGGTCATCTCTATATATTATAGTAATTACATCCTTATCCAAGTATTTATATGATCACATCACCACAGGGGTGGATCCATTTTGAGATGAGGGATACTGATTGGTTTGTGTCATGCCAATTGTTGGGGGTGGGGTGTGGGTGTTGTTTAGTAGCATAGCACTAGTTAAGGAGTAAATATTTGTTAGAAACATGCCTGAGGGAAACAGTTTTTAACTGAGAAAACGCGTCGCATGTATTCCTGATGTACCAATTACTTTTTTAACACTATGATGAGTGGTAAACCTTTTTTATATGTTTTAAATAAATCCATTTTTATATATAAACCCACTCTCAGTGTCTATATATGGTACTGCCTTGCTATGCATCTTTAGAGTATCTTGCACTCTAACACTCCCACGATCCCAGCCAGTTCACACCTGGATCAAGCCCAGCTGGATTGCTGCTAAAATCCAGCCCGTCCTCACTAGGTACAAGTGAGTGCCTTCAATAAATGTGAGTACCCTGTGTAAACTGGGCTATTACTACCATTTCGTACAACCATTTACCTGCACCATTGCACCCCTCTATCCCTGCTTATACTTTTTTAGATCTCCTCCTACTGGATGCTGATAGAGAGCTGCTTCCTTGTTCAGCCAGCTGGATTGCTGTTAAAACCCAGACCTGTGTCTACCGGTACAACTGAGTGCCTCTCATATTGTGCGTACTTAGTGTTCACATACGTTTTGGTATACTAAAAATCTCCATTGATCTGCACCATTGGCGCCTCTTTCTTGTTGCTTTTTCTTAACAGATTCTTTCGTTTGGAATTGTTGGAGAGCAGCCCTTGTTTTGGTGAGATCTGAACAACAACATCACTCGCAAAAAGGATCTGTGGACTTATTGTGTTCACCAATTGGTGTTGGACTCTTACCTGTGGACTTTTTCTCAGGACTTGGGGTGACATTATTCAACTGTTTATATACCTCTTTGTTGTTATATGCTATATGTCATAACTTTTCTAGTTATAACTCTATAGGAATATTGTTCCAATATAACACTTGACAGATAGCCATATATTGGGGCACATATACCCTGGTCACCATGCTGTCATCTGTTGAAAGGAATCAACGTAGATTAAGTCACCAACAAGGTAATAATTATACAGAGTCTCCCTCTACCTCTACACCCACTATTAATGTAGAAAATCTATTTTCTAAATTAGAAGACCTTTTGAAAATTGAACACAGATATTGGTGGGACATTGATTGTCTCAAGAAATATAAGGAGAAAAAGCAAATACCTAGGGGTTTGAGGCTATTTAAGAATTGTTCTTTTAAAAATGACACAGACCTCTTAACAAAATGGTATGAAGCCCAAGATGATTGCTCTTTTCACCTTATTGACCTCCTTATTGCCCACAGGGAGAAATTAATAGCAGAGGTATCCATCCAAATAGACACTGTACAGAAAGACTTAGAACCATTGAAAGAGCATTCTGAATACTCTAAATTAAATACTCAAACTATAAAAGTAGTGGATGAATATCAAATGGAAATCATTGCTATTAAAAACAAAAAATTAAAGAGGGATGAGGAAGACTATAGTAAGGGAGAGGTTCATACCTATACTCGCACTAACAAGAAGGATGATTGGACCACAGTATCGTATGGCAAGGGTAATAAGAAAAAATCGACCAGCCAGAATGGAATCAGGGAGCTAATTACCATTACCAAACACACTACCACCATAACTTGGGACATGGTAGGAATCACCCAATATGCAGCAGGATAGACGACAGAATAGTTGGAATGATGATCATCAAGCTAGGAGCTATCAGAATAAACAGCTACCCTATCAAGGTAACTACACTTCCCCTAAACAACATCACACAGAACCATTATGACAACCCAAATATGATCCCAGTACAAAACAGATTCTCTTCCTTCAATTCTGATAATAATCCGGGACAGAGTGGAAATGGTAATAACCAAATTCCACACTATGAGAATCAGGCCACTACCTCTAACGAGGTTTTTTTAGGGGCACCCAATCTTGCTCCATTATGGAGGAGGAACCAGCAGTTGCCCCCCAAGCAGCTCCAAAACGGGAAAAAAAGACCGTTCCCAAACGGGGACGGAGAGGCAGAGGCAAAACCAAACAAAAAGAGAAATTAGAAACACTCAAAAAGGGAATATATATCTTTCCTCACATGTCCTATCTAATGACGAGATAAGGATCCTGGGTAGGGGCCTATCCTATTGCCCGCCCAATACACATGACCTATTCCATCTCTTTGTAGACCTCAATAAATACACGAGGAAACTAGCATTACAAAGATATTTCGCCTTAAAATCACTTAGGAAAAACAACATAGAGGGCACACCTATACTTTTAGACAACCTACCCAATAGGAATTCTATCTCCCACTATATATTGTGAACCTGAACAGCTCACTGAGGAATTATTTGACTCTGTCATTCACACCTCACTTGCACCTATGTCGACATTAATCCGCCTAAAGAAGATGTTTCATACATAGATTTATTCCAGCAATTAGTATTGGATGATTGGGACTATTCCCAACCATATCAGTGGCAATAAGAGAATTTGGCCAAATGAGGAGAAAGCCCTCAGACGTCTGACGGGTGACAAAAACATTGTCATCCGTCAGGCAGATAAGGGTGGGGCTTTGGTTATCCAGAATTATTCTGATTATACTGGAGAAGCGGAACGTATAATTCATGATACCAATTATTACAGGAAATTAGCCCAGGATCCCACATCAATATTTTCTAAAAAACTTGTTCAAATTTTGGAGGATGGTAGTAAAATGGGTATTCTAAGCAAGAGAGAAAAAAGATACTTACTTCCGGACCATCCTAGTGTACCCTATTACTACCATCTCCCAAAATTGCATAAAGATGCCCTCAAACCACCGGGACGACCCATTATAGCGGGCATTAACAGCATAACCGATAAGTTAAGCGAATACGTTGACACGTTCTTGCAAAAATATGTCCAACACCTCCCTTCATTCATTAAAGATACTACAGATTTGTTACAAAAACTCACAAACATACAGTATAAAAACAATTATATATGGCTATCCTGCGATGTAGGAGCCTATATTCTAATATCTCACATGAATGGGGGTTAAAAACTACCTCGATTTTTTTGAATAGAGACATATACATGCCTGATAAACAAAAAGAATATCTTATAACTTTGATAGATTTCATACTCAAACATAACTACTTTCAATTTTTGGACCAGTTTTACTACAGACCAAGGGAACGGCCATGGGCACCAGATTTGCCCCTAGCTTTGCTAATCTCTTCATGGGGATTTCGAAGAAACTTACATCTACAATACAAAGTGGAGGGGCAATCTGGTGTTCTATGGCCGTTACATAGATGATCTACTATTCATTTTTGAAGGCCCTATTGGAGAAGCGCAAGAATTTGTAAACTTCCTAAATAACAACAATATGGGTATAGACTTCACATCCAATATACAGATACAAACAATAGAATTTTTGGATTTATTGCTTACGTGGGGGCCTAATGGTACTGTTTGTACTTCTACTTACTTCAAGTCAGTAGACTGTAATAATTTCCTACATTACCAGTAACCACTATAACAACTGGAAAATTAATATTCCTTACAGCCAATTTTGCCGCATTAGGCGTAATTGTAGTTCTATTAATATGTATGATGAACAGTCTTGTATATTGAAGGACAGATTTAGGGAAAAAGGCTATCCTAAGGGCCTAATAGAATATGGCTACAATAGAGCAAGATCACTAGACAGAAATTCGTTATTATCCTGTAAGACTAAAAAAGGGACAGAAAATACAGGCCATCAGGGACAACCTTATTTGTCACACAATATAATTCCAACTTTAAAGCAGTTAATAGAATTATAAAGAAACACTGGCACATCTTGCTCAGAGATCCCGTACTAAAAAAAGTGCTGGCCCCCAACCAGATAGTGTATAGGAGGGCGCCAACCCTGAAACAAAAACTAGCACCTAGTAAGGTAGTCATGACAAAGAAGCACATTAAATGCAATAGGAATGGGCCTAGAAGTCAGGATCACATGAATGGGAGGACTAGTAACAACATTGGGACTTATAGATGTGGACATAGACGGTGCCATATGTGTAAGTTCACACATGGAAGAAAATCCATAATATCACATGCAACAGGGGAAGAACACCAGATCAGAGAACATCTGACATGTAACTCTGGTTATGTAATCTATGCACTCACTTGTGCATGTGGGGTCCAGTACATTGGACGCACCTCTAGGAAGATACGCCTCAGGTGGGGGGAACACAAACGGAATATAATCAAACATTCATCTAAACATAGTGTATCAAGGCACTATTGCATTAAAAGTAGGACAGGCAAATGCCAATTCAGTATTACACCTTTGGAGAGTATTCCCAATAGTCATCATTATAATAGATTCACGCGTCTGAGACAAAGGGAAACATACTGGATTTTTAAATTCCAAACACTCTTCCCCACAGGGCTAAATGAAGTTATAGATTCTATGGCTTTTGTTTAACATTATGGTAGACGGTTAGTCTACATTTATCCCAATAAAGACCAAAATAGTGTAGCACCCACATTAGTTCTGCCACCCTTTATAGGGGGGATCGCCCTATATAGGGGTTATCTTAGTAGACTTATGAGCCCTATGATCCACAACTGGACACCTGAGACATTTGGTTTATCTCGTGTTCAGATCGGATAAATGTATCATTAATATGCTCATGACCCATAGACTGGACACTTGAGATATAGGGTTTATCTCGTGATCTGATAAATATATCATATTAACATACTTTACACTTACCAGTGTTTATGTTTGATAGACCAAGCAATAGGTTCCTAAGGTACACTATATTCATATAAATCATCACTTTTATTCACTTTTTCATTTTAGATAGAACATAAGTATCTTCATTGTATGATTTAATTACATTAGCACAACCCACTTAGGGTTCTTATAACACATAGATTCTATTCTTATTTAGGTGTTTTATTAATTTATGGTGGCTATACATATATGAGTATGAGGTTCACCTATCACTTACACTTTATTTCACTTATACTTTAATTTCACCCACTTCGTATCCATCACGTTTTGGATGCACTAAAATGAGCAAATTTATTGCGTATGTATTCACACATACATCACTTTTTACATTTATTCATGTAGTGGATGTATTTAAATGAGCAAATATACAGCGCTATTTATTGACACCATCACCGTTTAAATAATATTGATCAATAGATTGTTTCTTTATTTATATTTATACTTATTCATATCCATTCACAGATCTAATAACATCACTTTGTAGAGCGATCGCTCTTTTGATACCGATATTACCGGGGTCCTGACCAATAGGGCACTTTGTTTACATTACCCGCTGACCAATAGTGATCCCCGCTCCAATATAACATCCGGCAGTAGAACCAATGGGATACACTGTTACAATCACTATGGAGCAACCAATATATTTCCTCGATGGGCGTCTATTGTAGTGCTACTATGACAGCAAAGTAGGGGCACGCCCGATATTAGCCTTTCCATTGGACGCTCCACTTACTAGTAACAAGTTTTGATTGACGGCTACATAGACGAATCCTAAGCAAGCAGCCCAGGTCCTAGTAATACACGATGATTGACGGCTAGGACATCCAATTAGAACATAGAATTGACGAACATTCGTTACCATCAAATGTTGGCCACAAAAACACTATGTCACCACTGCGAAATATTTATATACATATACACACAATTTAAGAAGCAGTAAGGTCATCTATATATATTATAAGTAATTACATCCTTATCAAGTATTTATATGATCATCACCACAGGGGTGGATCCATTTTGAATGAGGGATACTGATTGGTTGTGTCATGCAATTGTTGGGGGTGGGGTGTGGGTGTTGTTTAGTAGCATAGCCCTATATAAGGAGTAAATATTTGTTTAGAAACATGCCTGAGGAAACAGTTTTTAACTGAGAAACGCGTCGCATGTATTCCTGATGTACCAATTACTTTTTTAACACTATGATGAGTGGTAAACCTTTTTATATGTTTTAAATAAATCCATTTTTTTATATAAACCCACTCTCAGTGTTATATATGGTACTGCCTTGCTATGCTACTTTAGAGTATCTGCACTCTAACACCCACGAACCAGCCAGTTCACCCTGGATCAGCCAGCTGGATTGCTGCTAAAATCCAGCCCGTCTCTATAGGTACAAGTGAGTGCCTTCAATAAATGTGAGTACCCTGTGTATACTGGGCTATTACTACCATCTGTACCACCATTTACCTGCACCATTGGCGCCTCTATCCCTGCTTATACTTTTTAGATCTCCTCCTACTGGATGCTGATAGAGAGCTGCTTCCTTGTTCAGCCAGCTGGATTGCTGTTAAAACCCAGCCTGTGTCTACCGGTACAACTGAGTGCCTTCTCATATTGTGAGTACTTAGTGTTCACATACGTTTTGGTATACTAAAAATCTCCATTGATCTGCACCATTGGCGCCTCTTTCTTGTTGCTTTTTCTTAACAGATAATTTATTTAATAAGAGTTAATTAATTTTGTTAGATTAAAATTATATTTAATTTAGGGGGGTGTTAGTGTTAGGGTTAGACTTAGCTTTAGGGGTTAATACATTTATTAGAATAGCGGTGAGCTCCGGTCGGCAGATTAGGGGTTAATAAGTGTAGGCAGGTGGAGGCGACGTTGTGGGGGCAGATTAGGGGTTAATAAATATAATATAGCGGTCGGCGGTGTTAGGGGCATCAGATTAGGGGTACATAGATATAATGTAGGTGGCGGCGCTTTGCAGTCGGCAGATTAGGGGTTAATTATTGTAGGTAGTTGGCGGCGACATTGTGGGGGGCAGATTAGGGGTTAATAAATATAATACAGGGGTCGGCTGTGTTAGGGGCAGCAGATTAGGGGTACATAAGTATAACGTAGGTGGTGGTCGGCAGATTAGGGGTTAAAAAAAATTAATCGAGTGGCAGCGATGTGGGGGGACCTCGGTTTAGGGGTACATAGGTAGTTTATGGGTGTTAGTGTACTTTAGAGTACAGTAGTTAAGAGCTTTATGAACCGGCGTTAGCCCAGAAAGCTCTTAACTACTGACTTTTTTCTGCGGCTGGAGTTTTGTCGTTAGATTTCTAACGCTCACTTCAGACACGACTCTAAATACCGAAGTTAGAAAGATCCCATTGAAAAGATAGGATACGCAATTTACGTAAGGGGATCTGCGGTATGGAAAAGTCGCGGCTGAAAAGTGAGCGTTACACCCTTTTTTGAGTGACTCCAAATACCGGAGTTAGCCTAAAACCAGCGTTAGGAGCCTCTAACGCTGGTTTTCACGGCTAACGCCAAACTCCATATCTAGGCCTAAGTAAACAAGAACATTGCTTTAAATATGAGGGGATATGTCAAAGGACATAATTGTTTATCTTCCCTTCAAGATCAAACTAAGAACTAAATAAAAAATACAAGTTATTTTACTAGCTATACTAAATATTGTGCAGCAAAAAACTGCAAAAAGCATCAAAGAATCTATGCAAAAAATAATGCAGAAAAAATATGTACATTGATTGGAACAACAAAAATTTACAAGAAACATTGCATGTCAAAATGGGTATTCAAACCCCTAGGCACCAAGGTATCCAAGGTGTAAATCCACCTGGTCTCTTTTTTGTTACCACCTGATTGTCACGTTTTTTTCCCTGTTTTGTTTGCCATGTGCTGCTGGCAGCCATTTTACTCACCTCTCTTGCTGACTATGTTGCATTGTGGGGGATGCTGGTCATTTCCTTTTATGGCCAGACTGGTGTGCATCATCCGTGTAAGACAGGATGCAGTCTCAGAATTGTGATGTCATCATTTATTATTTAAAGGGCCTCTGTTCAGTATGCTTTGCCTTGTCTCAAGACCTGTTTGTGAGAGTTCCTGTGTATTACCTGGCTGCCTGACGTCCTTCCTGGTTCCTGATCCCTGGCTTGTTCCTGACTCTGCTGTTTTCCTTGTTCCTGATTTCGGCTCGTCTGACTATTCGCTTTGGCTCCTGACTCAGCTCGTCTGACTACCAGCTCTGGTTTTAACTCCTGGCTTGTTATTCGACTTGTGGACTTTTTATTATCTTTTGCTATTAATAAAGGTGTGATTATCTTTGCACTTCTGCAATCAATGCAATCAGCCAATAGGATTGAGCTCGCATTCTATTGGCTTTTCCAATCAGCCAATAGAATGCAAGCTCAATCTTATTGGCTGATTGGATCAGCTAATAGGATTGAAGCTCAATCCTATTGGCTGATTGCATCAGCCAATAGGATTTTTTCACCTTTAATTCCTATTGGCTAATAGAATCCTATCAGCCTATCGGAATTCAAAGGGACGCCATCTTGGATGACGTCATTTAAAGGAACCTTCAGTGTACGGCTGGGAGCGTATGAAGAGGATGCTCCACGCCAGATGTCTTGAAGATGGAGCCGCTCCGCATCGGAAGGATGAAGATAGAAGATGCCGTCTGGATGAAGACTTCTGCCCGCCTGGAGGACCACTTCTTTCCGCTTGGATCAAGACTTATCCCGACTTCATTGAGGATTTCTTGCCGCTTGGATCAAGACTTCTCCTGGCTTCATTGAGGATGGATGTCTGGTCTTCAAAACTGTAAGTGAATCTTTTGGGGTTAGTGTTAGGTTTTTTAAGGGTTTATTGGGTGGGTTTTATTTTTAGATTAGGGTTTGGGCTGAAAAAGAGCTAAATGCCCTTTTAAGGACAATGCCCATTCAAATTCCCTTTTCAGGGCAATGGGGAGCTTAGTTCCTTTAGATAGGATTTTATTTGGGGGGTTTGGTTGTGTGGGTGGTGGGTTTTACTGTTGGGGATGGTTTTTATTTTTTTTTTTACAGGTAAAAGAGCTGATTTCTTTGGGGCAATGCCCCGCAAAAGGCCCTTTTAAGGGCTATTGGCAGTTTAGTTTAGGCTAGTGGGTTTTTTATTTGGTTAATAACTATTTACTAACTAGTCTACCTAGTTAAAATAAATACAAACTTAGCTGTGAAATAAAAATAAAACCTAAGATAGCTACAATGTAACTATTCGTTATTTTGTAGCTAGCTTATGATTTATTTTACAGGTAAGTATTTAGTTTTAAATAGGAATTATTTAGGTATTAATTGGAATTTTTATTTAGATTTATTTTAATTATGGTAAGTTAGTGGTGTTCGGTTTAGGGTTACATTAGGGTTAGGTTTAGGGGTAATAACTTTAGTATAGTGGCAGCCACATGGGGGGTGGCATATTAGGGGTTAATAACTAATGTAGGTGGCGGCGATGTCAGGGGCAGCAGATTAGGGGTGTTTAGACTCAGGGTTTTTGTTAGGGTGTTAGGTGTAAACATAACTTTTCTTTCCCCATCGGAATCAATGGGGCTGTGTTACAGAGCTTTATTGCAGGTGTTGGGCTTTTTTTTAGCCGGCTTCCACATTGATGTCTATGGGGAAATCGTGCATGAGCACGTAAAACCAGCTCAGAGCGCGTGGTATTTGAGTGTGGTATGGAGCTCAATTTTGCTCAACGCTGCAATATTGCCTGCTAACGCCGGGTTTTTTGCAAACCTGTAATAGCAGCGCTATAGGGAGGTGACAATAACTTGCAAGTTAGCACCGAGCCGCTCATAACGCAAAACTTGTAATCTACTGTAAGGTATTTAAAAGTGGACTGTTGGATAATTGTAAGCTAAGTGTAAACTTGCTAAGGGTAAACTAAATACTTTGTAAAAACTCGATGGCTAGATTTGGAGTTTTGTTGGTAACGACCTGAAAAATTAACGCCGGCTTTTTTCTGGCCGCACCATAAAAATAACTTGGTATTGAGAGTCCCCAGAATGGCTGCGTGAGGCTCCAAAAAAGGAGCGTAGAGCATTTTTAACGCAGCTCAAATCTCGATACCAGAGTTGCTTACGCAAGCGGCCAGCCTCAAAAACGTGCTTGTGCACGATTCCCCATAGGAAAACAATGGAGCTGTTTGAGCTGAAAAAAAACCAAACACTGCAAAAAGACGCGTTCAGATCCTAACGCAGCCCCATTGTTTGCTATGCGGTAACCCCTTCCTAGTCTGCACTTAACACTACTAAACATGTACCCCGAGTCTAAACACCCCTAATCTGCCGCCCCCCGCTATCGCTGACCCCTGCATATATTATTAAACCACTACTCTGCCGCTCCGTAAACGACGCTACTTAATTATCCCTATGTACCCCTATCTGCTTCCCTAACATCGCCGACCCCTATATTATATTTATTAACCCCTAATCTGCCCCCCACAACGTCGCCTCCACCTGCCTACACTTATTAACCCTAATCTGGCCGAGTGGACCTGAGCGCTACTATAATAAAGTATTAACCCCTAATCTCCTACACTAACCCTATAATAAATAGTATTAACCCCCTAATCTGCCCCCTCCCTAACATCGCCGACACCTCAACTTCAATTATTAACCCCTAATCTGCCGACTGGAGCTCACCGCTACTCTAATAAATGTATTAACCCCTAAAGCTAAGTCTAACCCCTAACACTAACACCCCCTAAGTTAAATATTAATTTACATCTAACGAAATTAATTAACTATTATTAAATAAATTATTCCTATTTAAAGATAAATACTTACCTGTAAATAAATCCTAATATAGCTACAATATAAATTATAATTATATTATAGCTATTTTAGGATTAATATTTTATTTTACAGTTAACTTTGTATTTATTTTAACAGGTACAATAGCTATTAAATAGTTAAGAACTATTTAATAGCTAAAATAGTTAAAATAATTACAAAATTACCTGTAAATAAATCCTAACCTAAGTTACAATTAAACTAACACTACACTATCAATAAATTAATTAAATAAACTACCTACAATTACCTACAATTAACCTAACACTACACTATCAATAAATTAAATACAATTCCCTACAACTAAATACAATTAAATAAACTAGCTAAAGTACAAAAAATAAAAAAAGAACTAAGTTACAAAAAATAAAAAAATATTTACAACATAAGAAAAATATTACAACAATTTTTAAACTAATTACACCTACTCTAAGCCCCCTAATAAAATAAAGCCCCCCAAAATAAAAAATGCCCTACCCTATTCTAAATTACTAAAGTTCAAAGCTCTTTAACCTTACCAGCCCTGAACAGGGCCCTTTGCGGGGCATGCCCCAAGAAGTTCAGCTCTTTTGCCTGTAAAAAAAAAACAATACAATACCCCCCCCCAACATTACAACCACCACCCACATACCCCCTAATCTAACCCAAACCCCCCTTAAATAAACCCTAACTCTAAGCCCCTGAGATCTTCCTACCTTATCTTCACCCTGCCAGGTTCACCGATCCGTCCTGAAGAGCTCCTCCGATGTCCTGATCCAAGCTCAAGCGGGGGGCTGAAGAGGTCCATGATCCGGCTGAAGTCTTCATCCAAGCGGGAGCTGAGAAGAGGTCCATGATCCGGATGAAGTCTTCATCCAAGCGGGAGCTGAAGAGGTCCATGATCCGGATGAAGTCTTCTATCAACTGCATCTTCAATCTTCTTTCTTCCGGATCCATCTTGCAGACCTCCGACGCGGAACATCCTCTTCTCCCGACGCCTACTAGCCGAATGACGGTTCCTTTAAGGGACGTCATCCAAGATGGCGTCCCCTCGAATTCCGATTGGCTGATAGGATTCTATCAGCCAATCGGAATTAAGGTAGGAATATTCTGATTGGGCTGATAGAATCAGCCAATCAGAATCAAGTTCAATCCGATTGGCTGATCCAATCAGCCAATTCAGATTGAGCTTGCATTCTATTGGCTGTTCCCATCAGCCAATAGAATGCGAGCTCAATCTGATTGGGCATGCCCCGCACAGGGCCCTGTTCAGGGCTGGTAAGGTTAAAGAGCTTTGAACTTTAGTAATTTAGAATAGGGGAGGGCATTTTTTTATTTTGGGGGGCTTTGTTATTTTATTCGGGGGCTTAGAGTAGGTGTAATTAGTTTAAAATTGTTGTAATATTTTTCTTATGTTTGTAAATATTTTTTTTATTTTTTGTAACTTAGTTCTTTTTTATTTTTTGTACTTTAGCTAGTTTATTTAATTGTATTTATTTGTAGGAATTGTATTTAATTAATTTATTGATAGTGTAGTGTTAGGTTAATTGTAGGTAATTGTAGGTAGTTTATTTAATTAATTTATTGATAGTGTAGTGTTAGGTTTAATTGTAACTTAGGTTAGGTTTTATTTTACAGGTAAACTTTGTATTTATTTTAACTATAATAGCTATTAAATAGTTAAGAACTATTTAATAGCTATTGTACATGGTTAAAATAAATACAAAGTTACCTGTAAAATAAATATAAATCCTAAAATAGCTATAATATAATTATAATTTATATTGTAGCTATATTAGGATTTATTTTACAGGTAAGTATTTATCTTTAAATAGGAATAATTTATTTAATAAGAGTTAATTAATTTCGTTAGATGTAAATTATATTTAACTTAGGGGGGTGTTAGTGTTAGGGTTAGACTTAGCTTTAGGGGTTAATACATTTATTAGAATAGCGGTGAGCTCCAGTCGGCAGATTAGGGGTTAATAATTGAAGTTAGGTGTCGGCGATGTTAGGGAGGGCAGATTAGGGGTTAATACTATTTATTATAGGGTTAGTGAGGCAGATTAGGGGTTAATAACTTTATTATAGTAACGCTCAGGTCCGGTCGGCAGATTAGGGGTTAATAAGTGTAGGCAGGTGGAGGCGACGTTGAGGGGGGCAGATTAGGGGTTAATAAATTTAATATAGGGGTCGGCGGTGTTAGGGGCAGCAGATTAGGGGTACATAAGGATAACGTAGGTGGCGGCGCTTTGCGGTCGGGCAGATTTAGGGGTTAATAAGTGTAGGCAGATGGAGGCAGAATTAGGGGTTAATAAATATAATACAGGGGTCGGCGGTGTTAGGGGGAGCAGATTAGGGTACATAAGGATAACGTAGGTGGCGGTCGGCAGATTAGGGGTTAAAAAAATGTATTTGAGTGTCGGCGGTGTGGTGGGGACCTCGGTTTAGGGGTACATAGGTAGTTTATGGGTGTTAGTGTACTTTTAGAGTACAGTAGTTAAGAGCTTTAGAAACCAGCGTTAGCCCAGAAAGCTCTTAACTACTGACTTTTTTCCTGCGGCTGGAGTTTTGTCGTTAGATGTCTAACGCTCACTTCAGAAACGACTCTAAATACCGGAGTTAGAAAAATCCCATTGAAAAAGATAGGATACGCAATTGACGTAAGGGGATCTGCGGTATGGAAAAGTCGCGGCTGAAAAGTGAGCGTTAGACCCTATTTTGAGTGACTCCAAATACCGGCGGTAGCCTAAAACCAGCGTTAGGAGCCTCTAACGCTGGTTTTCACGGCTAACGCCAAACTCCAAATCTAGGTCTTAGTAAGTGCAATGTGGTAATTAATACACAGCCTTATTAAATGTCTCTAACTTTATTTCATGTGTTACATAGTTTGTTTAAACAGGTGAATATAAAACACTATCTGATACTGTTGTAACTTTTCAAGAAGGTTCAGTAACCTTTGAAATTCAATATGTTACAAATATGACCTAACTATGTCTCATGAACGTTTGTAAGCAATATACCTATATGAATGTGCTATGCCTAAGATCATTTAACATTTAATACTTAAAGGGCCATAATACCCAAATGTTTAAACACTTGAAAATGATGCAGCATAGTTGTAAAAAGCTGACTAGAAAATATCTCCTGAACATCTCTATGTAAAAAAGAAAGATATTTTACCTCAAAAGTTCCTCAGTAGCCACCTCCCATTGTAAAGGATTTCTAAGCAGCATTTTAGTGTGTTTGTCCTGGGACATCTGAAGGGACTAGCATCGTGCACTTGCATATTATTTCACCAATCAGGTAAAGGAAGCTTACTATGAAATATCATGAGAGTTAAGTCAAATCTCATGAGATCACAGTAAGAGTTCATGACCTCAGCACTGCTGATGCTGATTGGCTGCTGTTCATTTCTTCATTTTTATTTTTTTTTTTACCTGCAGCTGGGAGCAGGTGAGTATAACTTTTTACACAGAACTTACTCTGCTGAGCTGAGGGGATTGTGAGGTAAAATATCTTCCTTTTTTACATATAGATGCTCAGGTGATATTTTCCTGTCAGCTTTTTACAGTTATACTGCATCAGTTTCAAGTGATTTAGCATATGAGTATTATGTCCCTTTAATATAAGATCTAAACACGTCTTTTGTGCTTAATAAGTTTTCACATGTGCTTAACAGTTTTCACATGAATATGCATTACTTAAAACTGCCAAATATAATAGGGAAACTTTTTAATTGTAATATTTAAAAATTTGCTTTTTTAAAATATTTTTGCAAATATTGTGAGCACTATAATGGTGATAGTAAAGGGAATAAAACAGTGTTTTTTTATTTTTGTTTTTTGTATTTTAACAAATACAGGTAGCCCTCAGTATACGCCGGGGTTAGGTTCCAGAAGGAATGGTTGTAAATCGAAACTGTTGTAAATTGAAACCCATTTTATAATGTAAGTCAATGGGAAGTGAGGGAGTTAGGTTCCAGGCCCCTCTCAAAATTGTCATAAGTAACACCTAATACATTATTTTTAAAGCTTTAAAATGAAGACTTTAAATGATAAACAGCATTATAAACCTAATAAAATAATCAAATCGGGACCGATTTATAGACAGGAAGATCTTGTTAATTTGAAATCTGCTCGATAGCTCAGGTCTGGTTAAACTGATTAATTTCAGCTTGCATGGCTTTGCTGCAACACAAGCGGACAGCTCCACCTACTGGTTATTTTAATCAATGCACTGCTTCTCAATGCTTTTCAATAGCAGTCACATGACTGGAAAAAAGGTTGTTATTCTGAAACGGTGTAAATTGAACCGTTGTAAACCGAGGGCCACCTGTATATGTTTACTTATGTATAAATATTTACATTGTAGATTGTCTTGAAAATTGTGGAGCCGAAACGTCGACCTGAATTATGTTATTTTTTACTGAACAAAGAATCAACTATAAAAAGACCTGTGAGTGCCCTCTATTTTTCATATATATATATATATATATATATATATATATATATATATATATACATATATATATATATATATATATATATATATATATATATATATATATATATATATATATATATATATATATATACTTTAATATGTTTATACATGTGTTTTGTAATACTTTTATTCTAGCCTCATCACTTTACTTAAAGGGACATGAAACCCAAAATTTTTATTTCATGATTCAGATAGATTAAACATTTTTAAACATCTTTCCAAATTAACTTCTGTTATAAATTTAGTTTCATTCTCTTGGTATCTTTTATTGAAGAAGCAGCAATGCACTCCTGGGAACTAGCTTAGCACATTTGTAACCCAATGAAAATGGGCATACAAGTTCAGCCACCGAATAGCAGCTAGCTCCTGAGCCTATCTAGATATGCTTTTCAACAAAGGATGCCAAGAGAATGAAGCAAATTAAATACTAAAAGTAAATTGGAAAGTTGTTTAAAATTGTATGCTTTATCTGATTCACGAAAGAAATATTTTTGGGTTTCATGTCCCTTTAAGAACTCAATTCATGCTAACTTTTTTAGCAATGTTACGAGCTGCTCTCACATGCAACAAATAACACAATTTGTTTTATGGACCACAAATGTTCTACAAAACCAATATAAAAATAACAGCAACATAATTTCTTAATTAACAATCAGATAGAAAGATACAACGTAACTCTTGTAACTAAGCTTTGGTTATAATAAACTTTTGTAAACTTTTAAATAAAACATGCGACTAAATATGAGGCAGAAATAGAAATAAAAAAAAGCAGCCTTTGGAGATTCCAGTATGTTTGATAAGGAATTGAAAAATGCACACATTTATAAGATTTTCTTTATGCCTTTGGCAATTGCAACTCTGACTATAAAGCAGCAGAAGTGGCAGACTATCTCTGAGGAAAGGAGAACAACTGGTTACTTTCTTTGCTGGCATTCCCAGCTGTCTAATTATCAAGGTACTCTTGCATCAGCTTCAGGGGATTTTTTTTCTCTCTTGCTCACTCATCCAGAGATAAACTGCTACTGAAATTCAGTAAACTAAACGTCACCTTGCATTAAAATGTGATCTAAATATGAGAAATTATTATCAACAGTTTGTATATTGTTTACGTAGAGTACAAATATTGCAAACATTTTGAAACATCAATAAACATCACATTTTTGGTTTAGAATGTGTACATATTTAAAATACTTTTTCCAACACATGGCTAAAAGTCTACTAAAAAAAAAACAGAAATGGGGCAGTAAAGACCTTGACATATTTATACAAAATGTTTGGTTTAATGAAACAACTTTGCCATATATTTTAATTATTTATTCTGTCCACTTTTCATTTAATTTTTCTAATTCTTAGAACTTGAAAATCACCTTACTGACTTTTCAAGTTAACTCTGCTAAATGTTGTTCTGTTATTGGGTTTAACTGATAACTGCAAATAAATTACTTTATACTAAAAATATGACTGTGGAAAGCCTTAAAGTCAGCATACTAAAGCCCAGATTGGCTCTTCTATATCAGGCAAATTGGGGTTGGAGTTTGGCTATTGAATTAAAAATAATTTTTATTGATAGACTTCTGTGGAGCGAGGGCAGTTGACATGGCAGCTTGAAGATGGAGCATTTACTTTAAACCCCCAAACTTGCATATCCTTGTTGGGGGAGGAAGAGATCCGTTACACAGCAGACAGACCTAAACATGCCACAAGCAATCTGCAGGTGCAGGTGAATCCAGAGCCTTGCGGCTTTAACCAGACTTTTGTGCTGCACTGCTGTGCGAAAGCAAAGGATCACGGATGTCCTAACCTCAGCCTACACTACAGAATAACTATCAGAGGAAGGTAAACAGGAGGGTGAATAAGAGCTAAAAAACGGACTGTGGGGAAGGACCTGATAGTCACAGGGCTTCAAAGGGTAAGCAATAACCCTATATCGCCGCAAATATTCTGCTCATAAGTGTAAACAACATGCAGGACTAAAACTCCAGCTCTCCCTACTTCTTCCCTAACATATGGTCTTGGGCACAGACATACGGTCTGTATTTTTGTTCTCAACTCTGGACTCATCGACTCTGTATGAGAAGATACTATAAGACCTTTAAGAAGACTACAGACACAATGGGGTCAATTTACTAAGTGTCGGGTAGGCATGATTCGCTGTAGTGGTCGGCATTTAACATTGCACAAGCATTTCTAGTGAAATGCTTGTGCAATGCTACCCCCTGTACATTCACGGCCAATCATCTGCTAGCAGGGGGCGTCAATCACCCTGATCAGATCATTGCAGTCATTATTAAATCTCCCCCAATGTCTGGAAAACAGAAGCAGACAGACAAAAGATTTAGGCACCAGGCAGTTCCCATCTTGAAGGACGGTACTCTGAGGAATTTGTTTAGACTCTTGAGATCTAAAATAGGCCTGAAAGTTCCCTCTTTTTAGGGAAACACGAACAGATTGGAATAAAATCCCAGACCCAGTTCCTGAATCGGAACTGGAACTATCACTCCCAGGTTGGAGAGGTCTCTTACACAGTGTAAGAACGCGTCTCTCTTTGTCTGGTCTACAGATAATCTTGAAAGCAGAAATCTGCCTCTGGGAGAAAAACTTTTGATTCAATAGCAGGTTTCTTGGATTGTTTTTCCTTATTCCAAGACTGATTGGGTATCCATGAAGGTTTAGACTGTTCCTGTTTGGAGGCGGAAGAGGAAGAATTTCCCTTGAAATTTCAAAAGTAAAGAAAATGACTCTGTCATCCCTTTTGTTTGTTTCTCTCGTCCTGAGGGAGAAGGAGACACTTACCTCCCGTAATATCAGAGATTATTTCCGTCAAGCCAGGTCCAAACAAGGTCTTCGCCTTGTAAGGAATCGCTAAAACCTTAGACTTTGAGGATACATTCGCAGACCAAGGCTATAACCATAAGGCCCTGAGAGCTAGAACAGAGAAAACTGAAATATTTGCTCCCAGTTTGATAACTTGAAGGGAAGCATCTGTAATAAAGTTATTAGCCAATTTAAGAGCTTTTATCCTATCCTGGATTTCATCCAGGGGAGGAGTTTCTGTCCTAATAGCATCAGACAACGCATCAATGCACACAGCTGGCTGCCATTGTAAGCCCTAGTGTACATACATCTTTTTGAGTAACCCCTCTATTTTTTTGTCCCTAGGATCTTTGAAAGCACAACTATCCTCTATGGGTATAGTAGTTCTCTTAGCTAAAGTAGAAACAGCTCCTTCCACCTTTGGGACTGTTTGCCAAGCCTCATTATCCTATTCGGCTATGGAAAACATCTTTTTAAATATAGGAGATGGAGAAAAAGATATACCCGGTCTTTCCCACTCCTTAGCAATTATCTCAGAAGCTTGGTCTGGTACCAGAAAAACCTCTATTGAGGAAGGTACCTCAAATTATTTGTTCAATTTACTGGATTTCTTGGGATTAACAGCGACCGAGGAGTCGCCGTCGTCCAGAATAGCCAAAACCTCCTTAAGTAACAGACTGAGGTGTTCTAGCTTAAACCTGAAGAATAAAACTTCAGTATTAGCAAGAGGAATTACACTGTCAGAATCTGAAATTTCACCTTCAGATGCAGTAGCATCTTATCCTCAGGCTTCTGTGAAGGGACATCTGAAATAGCAATAACTGTGTCAGAAACCTTGCTTACTGAATGTTATCTCCTCCTTAGACTTCTGTGAAGGGACATCTGAAATAGCAATAACTGCTAGTTATCCTCCTACTCAGGCTTCTGTGAAAAGACAACTGAAATAGCAATAACTGCGTCAGAAACCTTGCTTACTGAATGTTTGATTTTCCTCTTACGATTTCCCTGCAACATAGGGAAAGCAGACAACGCATCTGAAACTGCAGAAGACATGAGAGAAGTGATGTCTTTTAAAATAACTCCAGCAGGAGCTAGAGAGGAAGTGCAGGGCACTGCATGTGAGGGCGGTAAAATCTGGGACGCTTGAGGAGAAAGCTGTGGCATATATTGAACATTGTCTTTAGATTCCTGACCAGCATCCTCTTCAGAAAATGTTGGTTTAGCAAAAAGTCTATTCCTGCAGCTTAAAGTTCTCTCAATACATGAGGAACAGAAAGGGATTGGTGGTTCCACATTGGCAACAAAACAGAGAGAAAGTGACACTTTGCAAGGCCTTCTTCTAACTCCTAATTAACAAATTGACATAAAAGGATAAGATTTTTTAATAAAATGCAATTTTCAGAAAAACGTTACAGTCTCTTTAAAATTCAAATTTACTGCGTTGCAAGGCCTTCTTCTAACTCCCAATTAACAAATTGACATAAAAGGATAAGATCTTTTAAGAAGATGCAATTTTCAGAAAAACGTTACTGTCTCTTAAAAATTCAAAGAGCAACTATTTTACTGCGTTCTGTATAAAGTAGAAGTAAAATAGTTATAACCCCCGTATAACTTTACAGTCACCTCCACACCTCAGCTGCCCTTCTGAGGCGCCTACCTTACTGGCCAATAACTGAATTAAGTCCCCCTGTGCAGCGGACGATTTGGAATGTTGCCAGAAGCTGAATCGTCACAGTCCGATCCTAGAAACACGTAAAGTACCAAACATGCACTCCTATACACACATAGACCGGTCTCTCCCCTCTTGTACACAAAATGTCTCAGACAGCAAAGCGCATAGAAGAGGCGCGCGGGAGATATAGATCTGCCCATCGTGGGCGTGGCCCAAAGTAAAAATCTTCTCCCAGGGAAAATGTTAAACCCTCAGAGAAGGAAACCACCATAGCCCTTATATAGCTCTCAGACCAGCCCCAGTGCCTAATTTTAGTGCTGTCTAACAGTTCTCTCCAGCCCAGGAGAGAATTGTCAATAAAGTGCCCCATCTATTTTTAGACCTTTATGTATATGAGTGAGGTAGCTCCGTATGCTTACTCTTTTCTGAGCTATTCTTCTATCTGTCCCGGAAAAAGAAAGATGCACTTACCCCATGTTACTGCCTGACAGCAAGGCAGTTCACAGGTTTGAGAGGTCCTCTTCCTCACATCGACCTGCAGAAAATCAAAAAGAGTCATATCCCTCAGACTATAGGAAAATTAGGGCAGTATTAAATATGGGAGGCGCAGTGAGAATTATGTCCCACAAGTTCACATTACTCTAAAGCCACCAATGCTCTACTGAAGAGACTGATATGGACTACAGCTACATCCTAGGACAAAGCAGCACAATCTTGCACTACTTTAAAAATAATAAACTCTTGATTGAAGAATCTTTTCTTACACCTCACTTTGCCACTTCCTATCACTAACGCAGGCAAAGAGAATGACTGGAGTGGGAGGGAAGGGAGGTGCTATTTAACAGCTCTGCTGTGGTGCTCTTTGCCGACTCATGCAGACCAGGAGGTGAATATCCCATTAGTAATTAAGATGATCCGTGGACTCATCGTGTCATAAAAAAGAAATATAAAATTCAGTTAATATCATTAAAATTTTCCTGGTCAACACTAATATAATTGGATATATATATATATATATATATATATATATATATATATATATATATATATATATATATATATATATATATATATATATATATATACACACACATACATACACATACATTTATATACATACATACATATATATATATATTGATTAAGTATACCAGCTAGCATAGGATTGTAATGACTGTGATATGGGCCCCACCTACCCAAAATGCTGAGATGAGGTGCACGGAGGTTTGAAAAATTATTAATTAAATGAAGAGAAAAATAATGTAAACCCTATCCAGCACTCTCACATTTAGTCTCAAATAATAATGTAGGAGCTGCGAGTGTCTCAAAACAAACACACAAACACAGATGTCAGGTATGATGCAACAAAGTAATTTAATTGTCAAAAATTGAAACAATGTGCATAAAAATAAATAAGGATAACACTATTCATCATCCAAAGATCATACTAAGCATATGCGGTTCATTCATTACCCAACATACAAACAGGGGAACTCAAAAGTCCAGTAACACAGTGCGTCCACTGAATAAAAAAGTAAATCCGTACTATTGTATAGTTGCAGGCAATAAGATGCAGCTAAATAAACACAGTCCTCCTGATGTATACCTCTGACTAAATCCTATGAGGGAAAGTTCCTAGTGGTTATGAGTGTACTTGCAGATATTAATGACACATTGAGGGGCCAAACTTGAAACCAATAGTCTCTGTATTTGATCCCCACCACTCACTCAAATCCAGGGAGCTGACCGAATGCCAAAGGGGCTGAGTATACCATTCAGCAGGGATTGCTGGCGTCCTACTCCGTGTCAGATGTAACGCTTTCACATTTCACGTTACCAGTGTTACATGAATGCAGTGTTTAAGGAATCTTCACCCCGTGTCTCCTCCGTGCAAGATTTGCCACTGCTCACCACAGATCCGTTCGTATTTTTTCACATGGGGTTTCCCTCGCTCTGTGGTATCCCTTCTTAATGATTTTATTACGGTATCCCCTGGCTTTAAACCTCTCTTTCAAATCATCTGCATATTGTTTAAATGATAGATCAGATGAGCAATTTCTCTTCTGTCTAAGGTATTGGCCAATAGGGATAGCGTTGATTTGATGTTGGGGATGGTGGCTAGAAGCTTCAAGAAGTGTGTTAGCAGATGTGCATCTGTTACCAATCTGTTATCCCTCTTAGAGATTTTTAAATCTAAAAAGGCTAAGGAGTCATAGCTCCAATCAAATGTAAATTTCAAATTCCATTCATTATTGTTTAGTAGTTCCATAAATTTAAGCAGGTCATCAGATGTGCCCTCCCATAATAGGAGGACATCATCGATATAGCAAATCCATAATATTATTGATTTATCGTATTCTGTAGCAACATCCATAATATTTTTATTCTCCCATCTACCCAAGTACAGACATGCATAGGTTGGGGCACATCGTATCAATATTGTATCAATATTATAAGTATTGATACAATTAAGGACATTTTAAACCAAAGAGGTCCTAAATTCACTGACCACACCAATTTTGTTACAGACTTACTTTGTTTGTTCTGAATAGAAATTATTTTAGATATGATGTCAAATATTATAGACAAATTAGGGGCACAACCTAATAGATGCTTGGAGGATCAAGAATAAAAAAAACAGAGACTAGGGGGGGCGGAGCTAACCTCCATCTAAGACAGTTGCATGCTTGTGGAGCTTTCTGCTCCTTCAACTGCCTCAATCTGTGTTTACTGGCTAGACTAAGTGCCCCTACACAAAATTGACTTTTTAGTGACCCCTTGGTGGTGTTTTGGCAGTGCCTATAGCTAATCTTTGGGCCTTACAACCTGAGACGGAGATCTTTACGGCACGGCACTACACGCTTCCCACAACATCCAAGACTACGTCCACCGGAGGGTCGGGGCTCCGCTCCGGGGAATAGACACCTGTGGGCATTCACTCCTGCCGGGACTAGCAGTGACCTACCTCCCTGTGGTCCGTGACCGGATAGTTGTGGAAACTGTTCCGGTCGTGCGGGAAGTACCCCTCGCATACTCTCCAATCAAGAAGGCCACGCACAGGTCTTTGCTGCACCGGAGGGTCGGGGCTCCGCTCCGGTGCCGCTGCACTACCTAGACTGCCAGACCGGGGATTGTTTGAGGCCCTGCGGGAGATTGTGCTGGTGCGCCCATGTGGCTCTTGGCCTTCTCAGATCTGTTGGAGAAGGGAGCTTGAACGGAAGTCTTGCGGAGCCGGTCTTTGTGGAGTAGGTAGGCTGCACAGAAGACTACACAGAATTCGGATTCCTACACATCTGTTGCCCTAGCTGGGGACATCACCTGCAGCTCAACAAGGCGCGAAAGGCTGCCATCTTACACCCTCGGCCTACTGGTCCCACGGGACGCCACAGGCTACATCTGACATTCCAGGAGGCCGCATACATATCCTAACTTGGGTGAGACCCCCTATATACTACACACTTTTCTCCTTCAGCCTCCCCCACCTATACAGCTCTCCCTCACTCACCACAGGAGGCCACAAACTATATTAACTCCGGTTTACCCCATTAGGTTAACCCCTCAGGTTCCGGTCCCCATTTACTATCAGAAAAGAGAAAAGACAGGGGACGACTGGGAGTTTCACAAGTACACTCACTCTGCAAGGGCCCTGCCAAAATATACTTTACCCGCCCTGACTGTTATATACTCATTGTATGAGATACCATATATAGGCCCTGGACTCTTCCTCACATATCACATTTTCCTCAGACTCATTTTCTGGGCATATAGCAGGTCCTTTAAAGCTACAAAACTCCCTTAGATCTCCAACATCTCAGCCTTGCTTATACCTTTTACTAGCAGGATTTTTGGCAAATGAAAGACTGCAACACATAGAGATTAGTCTGTAACTTTTTGTAAGTCAACTATCAAAATTTCCTATGGTGATGTCCTGTAAGGTGCTGATGACATAAAAAGCTCCATATTGAAATTGTTTGTATTGTGTGTTCCTGAATTGCTATTTGACAACCCACACAGCACAACTATAAATGTAAAAAGTTTGATGTTGATTTTGCAAGATCCTCTTGAACTGCCTCTGTCCTGTTATATTAGACTGGAAGTTATCTCAGAAATTTTGTTTGTATCTTACAAGTCAACAACCTTGATGCCTGCATAGATACCTTTTTGGATTGGTATTGACCGTGTATACAGTCTCAGAGACTGGAACTTTAATGTAAAACAACATTTATACAGAACCTGCTAACCCATAGTACTTGTGGAGCCTCCTTACAGCATTCCTAGGGAACAGGACAATTAAAGAGCACAGTAAAAATCCTACAACACAGAGCTTCACAATAACTATTTGACATGACACTCTCCCTTAATGATGGCTATTATTACAATATGAGAGGGTAAAGCCCTGACAGGCCGGCAGCTGGGGAAAGACCAGGGAGCCTCTTGGCCCCAATCGTTCTCTGATAGCATCAAGTTATTCTGAACTCCCAAAAATATATTGTCTTGACCAATATAGAACACTTGTCTGGGCATCGGCTTTAAATTTACTCTAGTAGAAGCTGTAGCGCAGTGGACTGCTGTTTTTGTCCCTAATATGCCGCAGGGGTCTAGGAGGAAAACTACAAATCAAGCTGCCTATAAGAAGTCGCTAGCAGACCACTTTAAGCCCAAACCCCAACTAGAGAGACCACTTGCTCCTGAAAACAATAAGGTCAATCCTCTATCTGAAAGTGACTTCCTAGACCTAGATTCACAGAACACTTCTACTTTGCCACCTATCATGGCTTTGGAAATTGTGGACACCCTTACACAAAGAATAAATAATCTACAAGATTCACTAACCAAAACCTTCAAAAGTTATATTGCAGATCTGAAGAAAGATATTGGGACTATAGGAGAGAGAGTGGATACTCTTGAACAGAAACAGGAGGACCTTATAGTGGAACAAGTTCACCTATCTAACCACTCTCAAATAATGGTGGACATGCTAGATACTATGGAAGCCAAGATGGTGGATATGGAAGACCGCTCCCGCCGCAACAATCTGCGGTTTAGAGGAATACCGGAGAGCATCTCGACGGCGGATTTGGCACCCTTTCTTAATGAATTATGTGCATTTCTAAAGACCCCACTCCTACCAAGTGAGAGCTTACTGGACCGCGTACACAGACTGCCGAGAGGTAGGAATGTGTCAGCTGAAAAACCCTGAGATGCTATTGCCCGTTTCCATTTCTTTACGTATAAGGAGCAGATAGCCAGAGCAATGTTTTCCAGTCCGACCCTACCTGAACGATTCAAAGGCATACAGGTATTCCCTGACCTCTCACAATACACGATTCAGAAGAGGGCTACTTTCAGAGAGGCTACTAAGATGTTGAGACAGCAGGGCATCAAATATCGTTGGGGATACCCCACGAAATTACTCATTCAAAAATAAGGTCATCTATTCTCTGCCACAATGCCAGACAGAGTTTTACAGTACCTTAAGAACTGGGACCCTACGCTGTCTGCTTCAGCAAGAGATGACCCACATACCAGCTCTACTCATTCACCACCAACTGAATCAGCTAAGTCTTCAAACACAGTTAACCTTCTTAGCCCCTCTGCTACTGAGTGGCGTCCTCTGCCACAGAGACATTCCACGTCCAAGCTCACGACTTCCAAGAGAGACTTGCTAATACAGCCTGATCTCACGTGTACAAAGGGTTTGTCCACAGATAGTAGTGATGTCCTAGACTCTGACTGACCTACGTGTTCAAGACGATAAGTATCCATGTTTGTGGGGGGAGGGGGCCGGGGTTGTTATTTACCAATTCATGATGCCTTGGATCTTTATTATAACTGCTTGTTAGTGACTTCATTACTCCTTGTAAGAGACATTTGAAAAGTTGGACTCCTCCAATGTGATGATCCTAGTGGTCTGTGGGCTGCACCCCCAGGGGAGACAGATTATCTTGAACCACATTAACCTGTTAGCATATATTTCATATATATTCACCAATTAGCTAATTTATGTTCTATTTACATTTAAGATAATGTTACCACAAACTGTTATGCTAAGTTACCATATAAGTAATATTATTCTATCCTAGTGAGTATAAGCTAGATTACTATTAATTTAAGTTAAAATTGTTACACGGAATTCCCAAAGTTAAACTTATATTTGTTCTGAATATGATGTGGTTAAACTCTAGTCCATATGCCTGGTCAGCCCCTCATGCTGCCAAAATGCGAGAAACTGTACCCTAAGCCATAGTTAGGAATAGGGGACCTGGCTACATGGAATAGATGTTGGAACTACTCTGTCTGTTGGTCATGTTGCCGGTGGCCATGTTCTATCATGACTTGGATGTGCACACCAGTAACATGTCCTTCTACACTTTGAGGAGGGGAGAGAGATATATTGTTTATGTTCAAGCCACGAGCCATTTTATTTACCTTTAGATTATGGTTTCTGAGTACATCTGTACTTAGTTGCCAACTTGCTTTACCACCATGCCCTGTCTGGCAGGTGGGTGACGCCCTGGACCACTACTAGAGAGACTTTTTCTAACCCTGATGACGATGCTAGTGGTCTGTGGGCTGCACCCACAGGGGAGACATATCATTTGCACTATACCAACCTGTAAGTATTTATTTCATATGTATTCACCAACTAGCTAATCTATGTCTTGATTTCATTTAAGACAATGTTACCACGATCTGTTATACTATACCACACTATAAGTAGGGATGTTATACCTAATTGAGTAACTTAATGTGTTAAAAGTGACCCACGATTTGGACTGCTTATGCAGATGAGGTCTCTCTCTTATTCCCTTAGAATAAGTTTCACTTATCTGTCTTTTCTCGTTGGTGGACTAGGTCTGTTGCCATGCTCTGTTTGACGGGTGGGTGGAGCTCTAGGCCACTACTCGAGAGATGCATCCCAACCCTGATGGTAATCTTGGTAGACCGGGGGATACACCCACAGGTGAGACAGACCATCTGCGCCATGCCAACCTGTAAGTACCTATTTTATATCTATTTGCCAGCTGGTAAATTTAGGTTGTATTCTCACTTTAGACAATGGTGTGGTGTAAAGTTATGGTATGTTAACCTATATGTACTATTATTATACCCTGCCGAGTAGCCCAATGAGATAAATGTGACGATTGATGGTGATGGAGAGAGTGCTTGCCAACACAGAGTTTCATAATAATGCTAGACACTCGGCCTTTTGTCAGCCTTTCCTTAAGCTCACGACTTTGTGGAGTAAATTCCATAAAGTAAACCAAAAGATAGTTGCTCTACACCCCTAAGAGACAATCTGGGGTTCTGATAATGATAGACATGTTATACGACCCCCAGACCTCCTACATCTTCCTTGACTGGACCCCAGTGAAGTGACAACCTCAGAGTACCCACGTAACACTTATACACCAGGGCCCCTGCCCTCTCCCTCTACCTTCCCTTTTCCTACAACTTATGACTTGTTTGCTGATGTTTGTACATAATAATTTTTCCCAGCTGCCGGTCTTACTGGTAGCCATTTAACAGATTCTCACAAGTTTCACCCCCCATGAAACATAAGTTTACACAGTAAACACCAGAACGCAGATTCTATAATTTCTTTTTGCCTATAAGAGCGAATCATTCTCTGTGCTCCTTTGGATTTGTTTTTATTGTTGTTTCTTTTTTCTCTTTTACCACTCTCAGCATTAGAGTATTTCAACCTAGATGTTAGGGCCTAGGATATCTATATAGGTTTCTTAGTCTGGCCTTGGAAGCTTTTAGGCCTCTTATTGAGTTTACAAACTAGTCCCCCACCCAGCCCTTTACCCACAATCCTTTTGGTTTGTTTTTTTTTGTTTTTTTTCTCTTCTTCTCCCTCCACCTCTCTCTTCTTCTCTCTCTTCTTCTCGTCTGATCTTTTGCTACAGATTGATTAACAATGACGTCATTCTTAACTCTAAATGTAAAGGGTTTAAACACCCCCAACAAGCGGAGTCTCCTAAAAAACTTTAAGACTCAGGGTAGTGATGTGGTCTTTCTACAGGAGACCCATTGGGCCTCCTCCCAGATTCCGTCCATTAAATATCCTCAGTACTCAGATATATTCCACTTGACGTTTAAATATAAGTCCAGAGGGGTTTCTATACTAATCGGGAGACATGCCTCCTTCCACCTTATCCAAAAGTTGGGCGATGAGGAGGGACGATTTCTAATTCTGATCTGCAAGTTGAACAACCAGTTGTTCACGCTAGTCAATATATATGCCCCAAATCAGAAACAGGTTCCATTTCTAAAAAAACTCCTTAATTCAGTCGATAGACTTAAACAGGGGACCCAAGTAGTTGGGGGAGATTTCAACCTTATCTGGGATCCATATATGGATAAGAAAATACCAGCACCCAAGGCCCTGGACTCCTATTCTATCTCGGTGGCCCCTAAATTCCGAAATGTGATATTCCGAAACTCCCTGTATGACGTCTGGAGGGCTTTACACCCAGACTCCAGAGACTATACCTATTTCTCGGCTTCTCACAGATCATATTCTCGTCTGGACTACTTTTTTGTTAACTCTTGGACAATGAATATAGTCACAGAATCGAGAATCCATTACTGTGTCTGGTCGGACCACGATGCAGTTTCCTTCAAAATTGGGAGTGGAAAAACTAGTACGGCTTTGCCGTCTTGGAAATTCCCTAAATTTCTTCTGAAAGATACTATGTTTGTTCAACACCTCCAGGAGGAGATACAACATTTCCTTGAAGCAAATAAGGAAGGCCAGACCTCTCACCAGATGAGATGGGCGGCTCTGAAAGCATTCCTAAGAGGCATCTGCATCTCCAAGCTTGCTCAGATACGGAGGCTTTCTAAGGCCCCCTTGGGTACATTAGTCCGCGATCTGAGAACAGCGGAGAGTCGAAACAGAGAAAACCCTTCTCAGCAGAATACTGCTGAAATTGTGCGCTTGAGGGGCTTGATAAAGAATTTAGAACTCAGTAGGATACAGAAATCACTAGCTACTTTTAAACAAGTATACTACCACAAGAGCAACAAAGCCGACTCCCTATTAGCAAATAAGCTCAAATGCCGTACGGCAGCGGCTAGAATTCCGTTTATCCTACACAAAGGTCAGAAAGCATATGCTCTGGCAGCTATAGGAACAGCGTTTGCGGAGTTCTATGAGAGTCTATATAACATTAAAGCCGACGGGGCACTGGAGGAGTCCTCTGTGGAAGAGATATCTCAATATCTCCAAAAATTGCGGTTACCTACGCTTACAGAGGAAAATAGAACTGCCTTGATGCAGCCATTCCAGGCCAGAGAGGTTATGCTTTCTCTTAAAAATCTCAAAAATAATAAAGCGCCGGGACCAGACTGTTTTCCGGGTTGTTTCTATAAAAAATTCTCAAAACAACTTATGCCGACCCTCCATTCTCTCTTCAACGAAATTAAAACAGAGGGTAAATTACTACGTGAATCCCTGGAGGCTTCTATAATCACCATCCTCAAACCAACTAAAGATCCTGCATTGTGCAGTAGTTACCGTCCGATCTCGCTGATAAATGTGGACACTAAGCTTTATTCTAAACTCTTAGCAGAGAGGATAGTCTTCCTCCTACCTTCTTTAATACACATAGATCAGGTAGGGTTCACTAAGGGACGTCAAGGTCCTGACAACACGAGAAGGCTACTCTCAATCTTGACAGACGCTAGTAGGAACAATACTCCGATGGTCGCCCTGTCGCTAGACGCTGAGAAAGCCTTCGACAGGGTCAGATGGGAGTTTCTTTGGGAGGTGCTCAAGGCTTTTGGCTTCCCCCAACAGACTCTCAAAGCTATACAAGCGCTCTACTCTGCGCCACATGCCAGGGTGAGGAGTCCTGGGTTTTGCTCCGACGAACTGAGCATCTCCAACGGTACGAGACAGGGGTGCCCCCTGTCTCCCCTCCTTTTTTCTCTGGTCATGGAAACGTTCGCACAGACGGTCAGAAACTCCACACAGATAGCGGGGGTCAAGTACCCCCTCCATGAAGAGAAGATCTTGTTATTTACGGACGATATCACACTGATACTGACCAATCCGGAGACCTCAATCCCAGCAGTCTTTGATTTGATCGATTCATTCATGAAGCTCAGCTATTATAGATCCAACAAGTCAAAAACAGAGGCATACGCCCTCAATATTCCACCCGAGAGATTACTGACTTTACAGAGAACCTTCAGTTTCCAATGGTCTGACTCACACATGTCACACCTGGGGATTATCCTAAGTGCTGATCTTGACTCGGTTGTAAAAATGAATTTTGATAAACTTCTTGAAGAACTGAAGACCTTGACATTGAAGTGGGACTTCCAGGAGGTCTCGTGGCTTGGTAGGGTGGCAACAGTTAAAATGTCGCTCCTGCCGAAAGCTCTATATTTGTTTAGATGTCTCCCAATCAATATCCCTCATGGATACTTGCAACAAAGTCATAGATTGTTCTTGCACTATGTTTGGAAGAACAAAATACCCAGAGTGGCCTACAAAATTCTGCAAAGACCCTTTTCTAGTGGAGGTATTGCGTTCCCCAATGTTTACCTTTACTATGAAGCAGCAAGACTGTTGCACATTTCAGCATGGGGTATTCTTGATGAGAAGCCAGGTTGGCATAGGATTGAGGAACAGGCTTTACCTCTAGGACTTACTCTCAGAGACGTGATATGGGTTCCCAAGCATGTGAACTTGTGCAAAGAGATCTCCAACCCTGTGCTCCACCAAACCTATTCATTATGGCATGACTTGCACCATTGCACAACAATCTCCCCACACCCATCCCCCATCCACAGTATCACTGGCTTGCTCTGGAATTTTCCAAATATCCATTCAGACTTTTGGATTAACGATGAGAAAAATTCAATTTCAGATCTCTACTCCTCTGGAGCGCTATCTGTAGTTTCAAGAGATTGTATACCCACAGAGACTGGTTCTAGATGGTCTAGATTTGAGAGTATGAGAGTCATGAGTCTCATTAGATCAAGAGGCTTTCCTAAGTCAGAGTTGAGAGAAAACACCAAATGGGAGGAGAGGTGGATAAAGGGTACGACCATGATCAGACCACTATCTTATCATTACGCGGCTCTTGTTAAAGACCAATCCTCCGGACCCCCTTGGCAAATGAAAGCGTGGTGCAGGGATCTGCAAATAACGATTTCAATGGAGGATCTTTCTAAGGCACTTTTGCTTACAAAAAAGACCCTCCATTGTGTGACCGTGATGGAAACGTATGTTAAAGTACTTCTGAAGTGGCACAGGACGCCAGTAAGACTCTCCCTGATCTATAAAACTAGCAGTCCATACTGCTGGAGAAATTGTCAACAGGTGGGTTCCGATCCTCATATCTGGTGGTCCTGCGAAAAGATCAAACCACTTTGGAGGGATGTTGAACTTCTCATCCAAACATTAAACATTGACTTACATCTTACTCCACAAATAGCACTATTCCATGTCTTCCCGAACTCTATTGCCATCCCAGTAAAAAAAATGGTCATCTATATAGTAGCAGCTGCAAAGTTGTGTATCACTAGATCTTGGAAACAAACAGAACCCCCATCTTTGGCTGATGTATGCGAGGTGATAGGCCACTTCGCATCAATGGAAAGATATGTGGCTGGAGAGACCAACACACTAGAGTCATATTGGCTGACCTGGCTGGATTGGCACGAGTGCCAGTAGGCCCCGCCAGACAAAATCTTTGTACTTTTCTACTTCTTTTCTTACTTTCCCTGGTCTTTTTTTTTTTTTTTCTCTTTCTCACTCCCTATCCCTCCCCATACCATCTATGCAAGGAACCCCCAATTGCTGATGTCTTAGGTTCTGGTCCTTCTAATCTAAGTTCACAGACGCTGATCTAATGCTTTTATTGCTTTATTTTTTCTTTTCATTTTCAATATATCGCAACTATGTAAAATTTCACTGCACTGTTTGTATTGTGTTTATGATATCTTAATAAAAAAATTTAATAAAAAAAAAAAAACAGAGACTATATGTATTATTCAGCAGTACACAATTCACATTCAAGAATTGATTACATTCTTCTAAGCCAAACACTAATCCCATCACTAACACAGGCATATATACACCCATGCCCTTGGTCCTATTATGCAACAGTTGAGGCCCAAATTCACAGCATTATAAAACATGACAGAACCCGTTCATGGGTGCTTAATCCTATGCTGCTGGGAGGCCCAATTGCCCTGCAAAATATTCAATAATTATCCTTTAAAATAAACCCCCAATAAAAATGCATATACCAAACAATAAAATTAATGTAAATTCCTAAATTCTTTATATTAGTTAAAATTTATAGAAAACCAGATATGAATCAAACTATACACGTTTAAACTATTATAATATGCTATGCAAAGATCATAAAAGTTACCTTATTTATTAACCTTATTCGCAATTTAATTTCATTAAAATACCACAATGAAATACCAAGATATGAGCCACTTACATTCAGACTGGTACAATTAAGATATTTAGCCCACAAATGATTCTATACACTCTAATTAAAACACAAGAAGTTATATATATTCTAAATGTAAACAGCCAGTTTATATGCCAATTTATCTAAACTGAAATGGATTCTTAACTATCTACAATTAAGACAAATTCTAAAATATATTTATATATTTGCAAAGATAAATTATTTCGCATACAAAAGGCAAGCTTAAAACTATACAGGACTATGAATGTAAGCTAAAATACAAAATACCCTTTTAAAATTACTAACTGCAATTTGACTATAGCCTTAGAATAGCTTTGATTTAAATATTAAAAACATAGAACGATCATACATCACCAACTTGAGCCAATTAAACAATTAATTGTAGGGCAATGGGTAGTTTAGTTTGTTTTTTTTAGAGTTAGGTTTTTTATTTTGGGGGCTTGGTTAGGTGGTGGGTTCTACTGTAGGGGGGGTCATTGTATTTTTTTTCAGGGAAAAGAGCTGATTTCTTTAGGGCAATGCCTGACAAAAGGCCCTTTTAAGGGCTATTGGTAGTTTATTGTAGAATAGGCTTTTTTATTTTGGGGGGGGTTATTTTTATAGGGATATTTATCGTAATTTAGTGTTTGTTATTCTTTGTACTTTAGTATTTTTTTATTTTTTGTAATTGTAGATTTTTTTTTAGTAGTGTTAGTTTTTTTAATGAGTAAATTAATTTATGTAATTGATAGTTATTTTAATTTTAGTATAATAGTAAAGTTAGTTTAATTTATAAACTTAGGTTTAAACTTATTTTCTCCCCATTGATGTCTATGGGGAAATCGTGCGCAAGCAGGTCAAAGCAGCACTTGGATTTTGTGCGGTATGGAGCTCATTGCAACCATATTGCACACACAAGTCGGCTTTTCCAAAACTCGTAATGGCAGCACTATTGAGGGTGAAATAACGCAACTTTGTTGCGTTCGTTTTGCACCCTCTATAGCGCAAAACTTGTAATCTAGGTGATAGTGAGCTGTTCACGGTGCTTGAGTTACCTCTTAATGTTATGCTGGCACCCTATCATTAATTGCAATAGATCACAGAGTGCTCAATGGAATTGTGGCTCTCAATGTGTACTTTGATTCTCATTAGATACTTATGGCTCTCAATGTGCTCTCATTGTGTCATCAGTGAATTCTTTATACCGGACTCCATACTGCCAATATAAAGTGTTTCTCAACAGATATATAAGTCCTTAGATAATAGGATAGTTAGTGAAATATGTCCTTAATTAAAAAAACAATGTCAATCAAGACCTGTGTTAAGCCCATACGGGCACACTGTATTTAATTTGTAGATCCATCTTGTCTCTAATTAGAGAAGTTTCTGAATCTGGTCACCACCCTTTCCGAAGGACTGGTACATAATCTATAAGTACGAAGCGAAGGTCCATGACTGTATATCCATTTGCCAAGAAATGTTGTGCCACAGGTTGGTCACTTTTTGAATCCCTCAGAGATAATCTGATGGCTGACCTATGGTTGTCCATTTGGGTGTGGGCATCATCATCCATTGTTTTCCCAACATAGAATTTCCCACATGGACAGCTGAGTAGATGGACTACATATGGGGTTGTGAAGGTTAGAAAGTACTTGATGTAGAACTTTCTATTCGTATGGGGATGGGGAAATGTGGCACCCGATATCATTAAGTTACAGGTTGTACATCCTGCACATTTATAGCTACCCAATTTTGAGCTTGTGATCCAAGAGATTTTGGTGTAGCAATTTTGGGGATCAGTAAGGACCAGTTGATCCCTTAAACCCTGGACAACTGTGCCTGCGGGATAGCCTTCAAAGGGATGCTGGGTGGCAGCTAGTAGCCTACAGTATTGAGTTACAGTCTGCCAGTTTGTGGTAGAGAGTAGTGCCCAGTCGGTTCCCATTTTTAAATAGGCATAAATCCAAGAATTAAATTTTTTCTGTGCTGTACTTCATTTTGAAGTTTATAAGATGAGAAATCAGTGCGTCGAACCAGTTACAGACCTCCTCTGGCGTACTTGTCCAAATAATTAACAAATCATTGATGTAGCGACAGTAGAATGCCACCTCTGATTTATCCTCTATGAGTATGATGTAAACTTCATATTGTCCCATGTAGAGGTCGGCAAATGAGGGTCCTACATTCGACCCCATTGTTGTTCCTGTGACTTGTTGAAAAAAAATTTCAAACCTGAAGTAGTTCAGTCTAAGACCGTGGTCCAGCAGGTTCAGTAGATAGTGGACAGGTGGCCCTACATACGGATATTGGTTCAGGGCCCTTGCTAAAGCAGCTTTTCCATCAGATTGTGGGGTCACAGTGTAAAGACTATTTACATCAGCAGTCACCAGTAGCCAATCATCTTTAATATTAAGCTCCTTCACTGTTTCAATCAGGTCCATAGAGCCATGTAGGTAGGACTTTATGTTCCTCATTAAGGGTTGCGGATAATCTACAAACATAAAAAGAGGTGATGTAATAGATCCTCTAGCTGAAACAATTGAGCTCCCCGGTGGATGCAACAGATCCTTATGGATTTTTGGTAGGGTATAAAATATAGGGTATATAGGGTGTGTTTCTGTCACCAGAAAATGACCTTGTTGAGAATTAATGTAGTTCCTCCCTGTGCCTTCCTTAATCAGTTCATCGATTTCCTTCTTGAACTCTTTTACTGGATCCCTTGTTAGTGGGAGTTAGGTGCCTACATCATTTAACTGTTTGTTGATTTCTGATCTATAGTCAGCATAGTTCATGACAACTATGCCTCCGCCTTTATCAGCCGGACTGATCACTATCATCAGATCTTCTTCCAATGCCATGATGGCCATACGTTCATATTGTTTTAGGTTATTAAGTAAACCTTTGTGTCCTCAGATCACCTATATCATGGGATATCAGACATGTATGTGTTTTTATACTTGGGTTATTGCTTGCTGGATCAAAATGACTCTTTTTTTGTGGAAATATGTGGTATCCCCTTCCTCAGGTGCGCTCTTCCCAAAGTACTCTTTTAGACGCAGAAAACATTGGGATTTCTGTATATCGATAAATAAATCAAATGGGTCACACCTTTGTGTAGTTACAAAGTTCATGCCTTTATTCAACAATTTGTCTTCTGTCTTTGTAAGTTCCCGGTCATTGATGTTAATGACCAGACTTTGCATTTTTTCATGGTCTATCGGGGGGGAATCAGTGGTCCATGAGATCTGGACAATCGCTTCTTCCTCATTGTCCAGATCTCATAAAAAAAACCTACAAAATGATGGTATTTGATTCTTGGATGTACCATCTCTGTAACAGCTACCACTGGAGTATCTGAATCAGACCCGAAACTCGTATCTACGGTTTGTAAAGTGTGCCATGTGTACTGAAGTGGTCACCTCTGTCTCCTTGGGGCAAATCTTCTTCTCCTTTCTTCTCCTCTGGAGATCCATCTATATACCATCTTATCCCTCTGTCACCCTTAGTAGCTTCCTATTTTTGAAAGAAATAAGGGCGTCCTTGAATTCTTTCAATGGTGTGTTCAGTTGATTTAGCCAACCCTCCCCAGTGTCGTCCTGTAGTTTTCTGTATTTCCTTGTCTTCAAATTCCTTGTATTTTATCAAGATGCAATCTTATTTCCTCTGTAACTAATACAATTAGATCCATTAAGCACTTGTTGAGGGTAGCACACCAAAAAAAACCTCAGGATTGCCCTACCATAGTGGGCACATTCCTAATCCTGAATCCCAGTGGGATCAATTACTTACGATGATATGGGGTATTTCCCATGTAGCTTCAAATCCGTCTCCTTTATCTTTAATTTCAATAGTGTAACAAAGATATTACTACATTTAATAGTCAGTGGTCAGAATTAAAAATGATTTTTGAAAAGAACTGGCATCTGTTACAACTGGATGAGAAGGTGGGGGAAAGGATTGGAGATAGACAGCAGCTCATTAGTCTTTAATTGGTTACGTAATTGGTTACGAGTAAATTTATTAAAAGACCTTTTCAGGCAGATTGGCTAAAAAAGGATAAGGGAATCAAGGGGAATTTCCCATGTGGACATTGTGTATATTGTCCTTATATAGTCAAATGTAAGAATGTTTTTGACAATAGTTGAAAAAGCTTTGATATAAGATATCAGCTGAATCCTATATGCTGCACAGTGTACACTGTTATGTGTTCCCTATGCATGGATAAGGATCTCTTTTATTTGTGCTCAAAGAATTTGGATAAGGACTCTTACGGCTAGATTTAGAGTTCTGCGGCCAAAGGGGTGCGTTAGCTACGCATGCTTTTTTTCCCCCGCACCTTTTAAATACCGCTGGTATTTAGAGTTCACAGAATGGCTGCGTTAGGCTCCAAAAAAGGAGCGTAGAGCATATTTACCGCCACTGCAACTCTAAATACCAGCGTTGCTTACGGATGCGGCCAGCTTCAAAAACGTGCTTGTGCACGATTCCCCCATAGAAAACAATGGGGCAGTTTGAGCTGAAAAAAAACCTAACACCTGCAAAAAGTGGCGTTCAGCTCCTAACGCAGCCCCATTGTTTACTATGGGGAAACACTTCCTACGTCTGCACCTAACACCCTAACATGTACCCCGAGTCTAAACACCCCTAACCTTACACTTATTAACCCCTAATCTGCTGCCCCCGCTATCGGTGACACCTGCATATTTTTTTTAACCCCTAATCTGCCGCTCCGTATACCGCCGCAACCTACATTATACCTATGTACCCCTAATCTGCTGCCCCTAACACCGCCGACCCCTATATTATATTTATTAACCCCTAATCTGCCCCCCACAACGTCGCCGCCAGCTACCTACAATAATTAACCCCTAATCTGTCGATCGGATCTCGCCGCTAGTCTAATAAATGGATTAACCCCTAAAGCTAAGTCTAACCCTAACACTAACACCCCCCTAAATTAAATATAATTTAAATCTAACGAAATAAATTAACTCTTATTATATAAATTATTCCTATTTAAAGCTAAATACTTACCTGTAAAATAAACCCTAATATAGCTACAATATAAATTATAATTATATTGTAGCTATTTTAGGATTAATATTTATTTTACAGGCAACTTTGTAATTATTTTAAACAGGTACAATAGCTATTAAATAGTTAATAACTATTTAATAGCTACCTAGTTAAAATAATTACAAAATTACCTGTAAAATAAATCCTAACCTAAGTTACAATTAAACCTAACACTACACTATCAATAAATTAAATAAAATACCTACAATTACCTACAATTAAACCTAACACTACACTATCAATAAATTAAATACAATACCTACCAATAAATACAATTAAATAAACTAACTAAAGTACAAAAAATAAAAAAGAACTAAGTTACAAAAAATAAAAAAATATTTACAAACATTTATAATATTACAACAATTTTAAACTAATTACACCTACTCTAAGCCCCCTAATAAAATAACAAAGACCCCCAAAATAAAAAAATTCCCTACCCTATTCTAAAATTAAAAAGTTCAAAGCTCTTTTACCTTACCAGCCCTGAAAAGGGCCATTTGCGGGGCATGCCCCAGATAATTCAGCTCTTTTGCCTGTAAAAAAGAAACATACAATACTCCCCCCCAACATTACAACCCACCACCCACATACCCCTAATCTAACCCAAACCCCCCTTAAATAAACCTAACACTAAGCCCCTGAAGATCTTCCTACCTTATCTTCACCATGCCAGGTTCACCGATCCGTCCTCCGAAGTCTTGATCCAAGCCCAAGCGGGGGCTGGCGATCCATAATCCGGCTGAAGTCTTCTATCAAGCCACGGCTGAAGAGGTCCAGAAGAGGCTCCAAAGTCTTCATCCTATCCGGGAAGAAGAGGAGATCCGGACCGGCAACCATCTTGATCCAAGCGGCATCTTCTATCTTCATCCGATGACGAAAGGCTCCATCTTGAAGACTTTCAGCGCGGATCCATCTTCTTCTTCCAACGTCCAACTGAAGAATGAAGGTTCCTTTAAGGGACATCATCCAAGATGGCGTCCCTCGAATTCCGATTGGCAGGATTCTATCAGCCAATCGGAATTAAGGTAGGAAAAATCGGATTGAACTTGAATCTGATTGGCTGATTCCATCAGCCAAACAGAATTTTCATGCAAACAGGTGTATAATATGTATTAATACTTTCCCCTTCTGGTGAACCGCAGCCGTCCAACAGTCTCTCCCAAGGTCTGTGTGAATATGTCAGGTGTGCTAGCTGGAGGCGCTGGTTCAGCTTGTATCAGTCGTTGGTATCTTCCTTTCCTTTCCTTCCTCGGTTGTATAAGTCTAGGTGCAAAATAGTGGTGCTGAAATATCAGACAATACACCATACAAAGGGGAATATCTACTCACAGTGTATATTGCAGGTTACCGGCTCCTTCCCAATATGAAAAGACAATATCACAGATTCAGTAAAAAAGTTTGTCTTTATTTGGCTCTTTTGGCTAAAGAAAAACTTTTTTACTGAATCTGTGATATTGTCTTTTCATATTGGGAAGGAGCCGGTAACCTGCAATATACACTGTGAGTAGATATTCCCCTTTGTATGGTGTATTGTCTGATATTTCAGCACCACTATTTTGCACCTAGACTTATACAACCGAGGAAGGAAAGGAAAGGAAGATACCAACGACTGATACAAGCTGAACCAGCTCCTCCAGCTAGCACACCAAACAGAATTTTCATACCTTAATTCCTATTGGCTGAAAGAATCCTATCAGCCAATCGGAATTCGAGGGACGCCATCTTGGATGACGTCTCTTAAAGGAACCGTCATTCTTCAGTTGGACGTCGAACAAAGAGGATGGATCCGCGCCGGAGGTCTTCAAGATCAGCCGCTCGTCATCCGATGGAACAACATAGAAGATGCGGCTTGGATGAAGATGTTTGTCGGTCCGGATGTACTCTTCTGCCCGGATAAGATGAAGATTTCTTCCCGAAGATGGACTTCTTCATTTGCCGCTTGGATCCAGACTTCAGCCGGAGGATGGACGTCACTCTTCAGCCCCTGTTTGGGCTTGGATGAAGATTTCGGAGGCTCTTCTGGACAGATCGGGACCCAGTGTGGTGAAGACAAGGAAGGGAGATCTTCAGGGGCTTAGTGTTAGGTTTATTTAAGGGAGGTTTGGGTTAGATTAGGGGTATGTGGGTGGTGGGTTGTAATGTTGGGGGGGGTATTGTACGTTTTTTTTTTACAGGCAAAAGAGCTGAATTCTTTGGGGCATGCCCCGCAAAGGGCCCTTTTCAGGGCTGGTAAGGTAAAAGAGCTTTGAACTTCTTTAATTTAGAATAGGGTAGGGCATTTTTTTATTTTGGGGGGCTTTGTTATTTTATTAGGGGGCTTAGAGTAGGTGTAATTAGTTTAAAATTGTTGTAATAATTTTCTAATGTTTGTAAATATTTTATTTTTTGTAACTTAGTTCTTTTTTATTTTTTGTACTTTAGTTAGTTTATTTAATTGTATTTAATTGTAGGTAGTTTATTTAATTTATTTATTGATAGTGTAGTGTTAGGTTTAATTGTAGATAATTGTAGGTAGTTTATTTAATTAATTTATTGATAGTGTAGTGTTAGGTTTAATTGTAACTTAGGTTAGGATTTATTTTACAGGTAATTTGTAATTATTTGAACTAGGTAACTATTAAATAGTTATTAACTATTTAATAGCTATTGTACCTGGTTAAAATAAATACAAAGTTGCCTGTAAAATAAATATTAATACTAAAATAGCTACAATTTAATTATAATTTATATTGTAGCTATATTAGGGTTTATTTTACAGGTAAGTATTTAGCTTTAAATAGGAATAATTTATTTAATAAGAGTTAATTTATTTTGTTAGATTTAAATTATATTTAACTTAGGGGGGTGTTAGGGTTAAGGTTAGACTTAGCTTTAGGGGTTAATAAATGTATTATAATAGCGGTGAGCTCCGGTCGGCAGATTAGGGGTTAATACTTGAAGTAAGGTGTTGGCGATGTTAGGGAGGGCAGATTAGGGGTTAATACTATTTATTATAGGGTTATTGAGGCGGGAGTGAGGCGGATTAGGGGTTAATAACTTTATTATAGTAGCGGTGCGGTCCGCTCGATAGATTAGGGGTTAATAAGTGTAGGTAGGTGACGGCAACGTGGGGGGGGCAGATTAGGGGTTAATAAATATAATATAGGTGTCGGCGGTATTAGGGGCAGCAGATTAGGGGTACATAGGGATAATTTAGCTGGCGGCGGTGTACGGAGCGGCAGATTAGGGGTCAAAAAATTTAATAGAGTGGCGGCGATGTGGGGGACCTCGGTTTAGGGGTACATAGGTAGTTTATGGGTGTTAGTGTACTTTAGAGCACAGTAGTTAAGAGCTTTATAAATCGGCGTTAGCCCAGAAAGCTCTTAACTACTGACTTTTTTCTGCGGCTGGAGTTTTGTCGTTAGATTTCTAACGCTCACTTCAGCCACGACTCTAAATACCGGCGTTAGAAAGATCCCATTGAAAAGATAGGATACGCAAATGGCGTAGGGGGATCTGCAGTATGGAAAAGTCACGGATGTAAAGTGAGCGTTAGACCCTTTCCTGACTGACTTCAAATACCAGAGGGCGGTAAAAACCAGCGTTAGGACCCTCTAACGCTGGTTTTGACGGCTACCGCCCAACTCTAAATCTAGCCGTTACTGACTTATTTGAACTAAGTTACTCATATGGCAGCTTTGACTTTTTTATTACTTAGGTGGTTGTATCCCTATATGGTTTAATAAATACCTACCATAGTGGGCACATTCCTAATCCTGAATCCCAGTGGGATCAATTTCTTACAATGATATGGGGTATTTCCCATGTAGCTTCAAATCCGTCTCCTTTATCTTTAATTTCAATAGTGTAACAAAGATATTACTACCTTTAATAGTCAGTGGTCAGAATTAAAAATGATTTTTGAAAAGAACTGGCATCTGTTACAACTGGATGAGAAGGTGGGGGAAAGGATTGGAGATAGACCACAGCTCATTAGTCTTAGGGATTAATTGGTTACAAGTCAATTTATTAAAAGCTCTTTTTAGGCAGATTGGCTAAAAAACAATAAGGGAATCAAGGGGAATTTCCCATATGGACATTGTGTATATTGTCCTTATATAGTCAAATGTAAGAATGTTTTTGCCAATAGTTGAAAAAGCTTTGATATCAGATATCAGATGAATCCTATATGCTGCACAGTGTACAGTTATGTGTTCCCTATGCATGGATGGGGATCTCCTTTATTTGTGCTCAAAGAATTTGGATAATGACTCTTACTGACTTATTTGAACTAAGTTACTCATATGGCAGCTTTGACTTTTTTATTACTTAGGTGGTTGTATCCCTATATGGTTTAATATATAGTTTTAGTATATTTGCCTTGTTGGAGGAGTCTGCATGTATGTGATTTGGAAATAATTTTCTTAAAAAATTGCTGTATTCCCTTACTTTCTGAGGTGATTTTTCTTTCCATTCTCAATTTCTTTCACTTATAAATGTATACGTTTTCTAAGGGTCTGCACCAATGCCCTTGATATGAGGTTTTCATGATATTATCGAATCTGAAAAGGCTAAATAATATTACTCTCACTTTATATTTATATATATATATATATATATATATATATATATATATATATATATATATATATATATATATATATATATATACACATGACTCCAGCAGTTCTTGTTTACTTTTATGTTTCTGCTAGTGGTGACTGGCATCTATACGACTATTTGCTATTTCAACATTAACTTTGACACTTATTCTGCTTTTATTGGTTTGGATATGATAAAACTTGGAAATCGTTTTACCTATTTAGTGCCCGGATATTCTTTGTTTCTCTCTATAAATCTATATTATATATATATATATATATATATATATATATATATATATATATATATATATATATATATATATATATATATATATATATATATATATATACACACAGGGAGTGCAGAATTATTAGGCAAGTTGTATTTTTGAGGATTAATTTTATTATTGAACAACAACCATGTTCTCAATGAACCCAAAAAACTCATTAATATCAAAGCTGAATAGTTTTGGAAGTAGTTTTTAGTTTGTTTTTAGTTATAGCTATTTTAGGGGGATATCTGTGTGTGCAGGTGACTATTACTGTGCATAATTATTAGGCAACTTAACAAAAAACAAATATATACCCATTTCAATTATTTATTTTTACCAGTGAAACCAATATAACATCTCAACATTCACAAATATACATTTCTGACATTCAAAAACAAAACAAAAACAAATCAGTGACCAATATAGCCACCTTTCTTTGCAAGGACACTCAAAAGCCTGCCATCCATGGATTCTGTCAGTGTTTTGATCTGTTCACCATCAACATTGCGTGCAGCAGCAACCACAGCCTCCCAGACACTGTTCAGAGAGGTGTACTGTTTTCCCTCCTTGTACATTTGAGGTGTACTGTTTTCCCTCCTTCCACATTTGATGATGGACCACAGGTTCTCAATGGGGTTCAGATCAGGTGCACAAGGAGGCCATGTCATTAGATTTTCTTCTTTCTTGCCAGCCACGCTGTGGAGTACTTGGACGCGTGTGATGGAGCATTGTCCTGCATGAAAATCATGTTTTTCTTGAAGGATGCAGACTTCTTCCTGCACCACTGCTTGAAGAAGGTGTCTTCCAGAAACTGGCAGTAGGACTGGGAGTTGAGCTTGACTCCATCTTCAACCCGAAAAGGCCCCACAAGCTCATCTTTGATGATACCAGCCCAAACCAGTACTCCACCTCCACCTTGCTGGCGTCTGAGTCGGACTGGAGCTCTCTGCCCTTTACCAATCCAGCCACGGGCCCATCCATCTGGCCCATCAAGACTCACTCTCATTTCATCAGTCCATAAAACCTTAGAAAAATCAGTCTTGAGATATTTCTTGGCCCAGTCTTGACGTTTCAGCTTGTGTGTCTTGTTCAGTGGTGGTCGTCTTTCAGCCTTTCTTACCTTGGCCATGTCTCTGAGTATTGCACACCTAGTGCTTTTGGGCACTCCAGTGATGTTGCAGCTCTGAAATATGGCCAAACTGGTGGCAAGTGGCATCTTGGCAGCTGCACGCTTGACTTTTCTCAGTTCATGGGCAGTTATTTTGCCCCTTGGTTTTTCCACACGCTTCTTGCGACCCTGTTGACTATTTTGAATGAAACGCTTGATTGTTCGATGATCACGCTTCAGAAGCTTTGCAATTTTAAGAGTGCTGCATCCCTCTGCAAGATATCTCACTATTTTTTACTTTTCTGAGCCTGTCAAGTCCTTCTTTTGACCCATTTTGCCAAAGGAAAGGAAGTTGCCCAATAAATATGCACACCTGATGGGTGTTGATGTCATTAGACCACACCCCTTCTCATTACAGAGATGCACATCACCTAATATGCTTAATTGGTAGTAGGCTTTCGAGCCTATACAGCTTGGAGTAAGACAACATGCCTAAAGAGGATGATGTGGTCAAAATACTCATTTGCCTAATAATTCTGCACTCCCTGTGTATATATATATATATATATATATATATATATATATATATATGAACAAAGGATGCACTCTCAGGTCATTTTCACTCCAAGTATACAATACTTTATTGTGTAACGTTTTCGGGGATCTAGTCCCCTTCGTCAGCATGCATAAGTGATAAAACAAACATCTTTTATAGTGTGAATAATTACAAATCAAACAAACCTGGACTTAAGGTAGGAAAAATCTGATTGGCTGATTGAATCAGCCAATCAGATTGAAGTTCAATCCGATTGGCTGAACCAATCAGATTGAGCTCGCATTCTATTGGCTGTTCCGATCAGCCAATAGAATGCGAGCTCAATCTGATTGGCTGATTCAATCAGCCAATCAGATTTTTCCTACCTTAATTCCGATTGGCTGATAGAATCCTATCAGCCAATCGGAATTGAAGGGACGCCATCTTGGATGACGTCCCTTAAAGGAGCCTTCATTCGTCGGTAGTCCGTCGGGAAAGAAGGCTGTTCCGCATCAGCGGAATGAAGATGGATCCTGAAGAAGAAGATTGAAGACCCCGCTTGGAAGATGACATCGCCCGGATGGAAGACTTCTTCAGCGCCGCTTGGAGGATCACTTCATAGGATGGAAGACTTCTTCAGCGCCGCTTAGAGGATCACTTCATCGGATGGAAGATTTCTTCAGCGCCCCTTGGAGGATAACTTGTGCCGCTCCGGATCTCCTCTTCGGTTCCATCGCTGCTCGGCTGAGTGAAGACGACTCAAGGTAGGATGATCTTCAGGGGATTAGTGTTAGGTTTTTTTAAGGGGGGTTTGGGTTAGATTAGGGGTATGTGGGTGGTGGGTTTTAATGTTGGGGGGGTTGTATTTTTCTTTTACAGGCAAAAGAGCTGAATTTTTTGGGGCATGCCCCACGAAATGCACTTTTAAGGGCTGGTAAGGTAAAAGAGCTTTGAACTTTTTTAATTTAGAATAGGGTAGGGCATTTTTTATTTTGGGGGGCTTTGTTATTTTATTAGGGGGCTTAGATTAGGTGTAATTATCTTAAAATTGTTGTAATATTTTTTAAATGTTTGTAACTTATTTTTTGTACTTTAGTTAGTTTATGTAATTGTATTTAATTGAAGTTATTTGTAGCTAATTTATTTAACTAATTTAATGATAGTGTAGTGTTAGGTTTAATTGTAACTTAGGTTAGGATTTATTTTACAGGTAATTTTGTATTTCTTTTAGCTAGGTAGTTATTAAATAGTTAATAACTATTTAATAACTATTCTAACTAGCTAAAATAAATACAAAGTTACCTGTAAAATAAATATAATTCCTAAGATAGCTACAATGTAATTATTAATTACATTGTAGCTATCTTAGGGTTTATTTTACAGGTAAGTATTTAGTTTTAAATAGGAATAATTTATTAAAGTATAGTGTAGTGTTAGGTGTAATTGTAACTTAGGTTAGTTTTTATTTTACAGGTTAATTTCTCTTTATTTTAGCTAGGTAAGCTATTAAATAGTTAATAACTATTTAATAGCTATTGTACCTAGTTAAAATAAATTAAAATTTGCCTGTAAAATAAAAATAAATCCTAAGATAGCTACAATATAATTATTATTTATATTGTAGCTATATTAGGGTTTATTTTAAAGGTAAGTATTTAGTTTTAAATAGGATTAATTTAGTTCATAATAGAAATATTATTTAGATTTATTTAATTAATATTTAATTTAGGGGGTGTTAGGGTTAGTGTTAGACTTAGGGGTTAATAATTTTATTACAGTGGCGGCGGTGTAGTGGGGGGCAGGATAGGGGTTAATAAATTTATTATAGGTGGCGACGGTGTAGGGGGGGCAGGATAGGGGTTAATAAATGTAATATAGGTTGCGGCGGGGTCAGGGAGCGGCTGTTTAGGGGTTAAACTATTTATTTAGTTGCGGCGAGGTGCGGGATCAGCAGGATAGGGGTTAATAACTTTATTATAGAGGGCGACGGTATGGGGGGGCAGGATAGGGGTTACTAGGTATAATGTAGGTTGCGGCGGTGTCCGGAGCGGTGGTTTAGGGGTTAATACATTTATAAGAGTTGCGGCGGGGTCTAGGAGTGGCGGTTTAGGGATTACTAACTTTATTTAGTTGCGGGGGGCTCCGGGGGCGCCGGTATAGGGGGTAGAACAGTGTAGTTAGTGTGGGTGCTTAGTGACAGGCTAGCAATAAAGCTGTAAAAAAGCCTAAGAGCAGCGAGATCGGATGAGTGATAACTATCACAGTCCGCTGCTCATCGCCCCGTACTTGGTGCGCGGCTTTTTGACGGCTTTTTTGATAACTTAGGCAAATTTTTGCAGGTCCGCGGCGGCGATGTGAGGCGAGCTTAGGCGGGCGTATTGGGCAGGCGAAGGCAGGAAAAGTAGACACGTTGATAACTACCCCCCTGTGTGTATAAGTAGATATGTGATGAACATAAATAGATTTAGCCATACGGCATAATTTACAAGTGGTTGCCATAGAAACCAATGACGCTCTAGAAGCGTAGGTGCCACTACAAATAGTTTTTTAGTGAAACCATCATTCCTTACATACAAGCCTAGAATGTACGGCATATGTGCAAACATATAGCAGAGTGTAACATAAAAAGTGACATAAACAGATTATATCTTATATATGAAGTGCAAACAATAAAGGTTATAATCCACTGATCAGTTTCTCTTGTAATAACATACTGGTCAGTTATAACACAGAATACCGGATCATTTAAATCAATCCTATAATGGATTTACTAATATCTTGGAATCGGTTGTAGTCCTAACAACCACATCATATTATTTATTATTGAAAAGAACATGGAAAAGCTATATCGTAATGATGTGTTACTGTATATTGATAGTGTAGAAGCAGGAGATCTTATCCAAATACCAGTGACCCATCATCTTTAGAGAACCAAAATGGTTACATGGGATAATTTAAATTGCAAACCTGGATTTGTATTTCAATCTGCTGTCAAAGACAGTGTGAAACTCTTCTATATACAACTTTACACAGAAATTAAGCCCAATTCTTCTGTATTCATATTCAAATACAGGTTTCCCCATAAGGATTTTTCAAACAGCATTCTAGAATATTAACATTTGTTAGACTTAATTCATCCCCATTAACATAATATCAGCAACCCACTCCAGATTATAGGTGCGAGTATAAAACCACAACCACTCTCACAATGTCCCAAAACATGAATGTCCAGGCATATGCCTTACGATGGTATAGGATATAGGCACTATGAGAAATATGGGAGAACTTTCCGAAAGTGTGAAAAAAACGAGTGACAACCGCCAGGAGGCCCGACTTCCACACAGGGAGAGGGATACGAGATGTTTCCAATCCCGTGTGCTGTGAGCATAATGTGAACAGACACTCAGTGGGATGCCTATGCACAGTTCAAACACAGAGTTTCAGCTCCCCAGGGATGCACTCCCAGTATGTATCACACTAATCAGATCTATAACAGACCCTTAAAGTCTGGAATCGTATTCAAGCCACCAGGGTGTATGGTTCCCAACCGGTAGATTCATTGTGCCTCACACTTAAGTAGTAACTTATTCCGGTCGCCACCTCTCTCCAAAACTGGAATGTGATCGATTAGAATGTATCGAATCGAGGAGGTGGAGTGGCCTTTCTTGGCGCAATGCCTTGCCACCGGTTGGTCCGAATCACCACATTGTAAGGCAGTTCTAATCGCATGTCGGTGATTGGCCATACGTTCCCGTAATGTTCCTGAGGTCTTGCCTACATAAAAATTAGAACACTGGCAGAACAATAGATATACTACATGTGTAGTAGTGCACCAAATGGAATGTCTAATGACAAAGACATGATTGGTGTGTGGGTGGTGGAATGTTTTGGTATTGATTAGGCCGTTGCATGTTGTGCAACCTAAGTAGCGGTAGGACCCCTTGATGTTACTCCTTGTGCCTGTGGAATAGCTTTGTTTTGGATCTGTGTTCATCAATAGATCTTTGAGGTTGGTACCCTTCTTATATCCTACCATTGGTTGTAGATTAGTAGCAAATGGCAGTTTCAGGTCAGATGTTATAATTGGCCAGTGTCCACGGAGGTTTTGTCCTGTTTTTCTAGTGCCAGGTGTGAAAGTAGTGGACATGATCAATTTGTCAGATGAATCCCTTTTTGGTTTAGATTGAATTAATTCCAGTTGTGTCAGTGCGGATTATGCCTCAACGGTTTCTTTAACCACACATGGTTTGTATCCTCGTGCAAGAAATTTGTCACCCACTCCTATGCGTTCCACACACAGAATATTTGGCGCTACTGGGAATAACCAGGTTTGTTTGATTTGTAATTATTCACACTATAAAATATGTTTGTTTTATCACTTATGCATGCTGATGAAGGGGACTAGATCCCCGAAAACGTTACACAATAAAGTATTGTATACTTGGAGTGAAAAAGACCTGAGAGTGCATCCTTTGTTCCTGTATGTTGTTGCATGCTTGCACCCAGGCTGTTGTTGTTAGGAGGGTTGAGCTGAAGTTTGTAATATATATATATATATATATATATCGTACAGCACCATCCACAATATTAGAGAAAGTGCACGAGATAGAATGGCGTCACCACCCAAATAATAAACTAATATTAAACAGATCCCAGCACAATAATAAGAAATGTAACCACAACTGTAGCAATCTACCCATTTATTATTACATCAGCAAAGGGTAAACAATATCAAGAGCAGAATAATACACATGGGCCCCAACTATTCACACATTCACACACACCAAACACAGACCCCCAAGGTGGACCTGAGTCAACAGCTGTCCGGGGTTAATAGCAAAAGTTAGGCTTTTAAAGAACATCTCTACAAATACATTTTCCAAACATGAAACATAATGTCATAATTGTATTCACATAATATATTTAACCTGACACTCAAGAATGTGTATTGTGACACTTAGACAATATATTTAAAAGCATATATGATGAGAGAAAACCAATCCACCTCAGCAGTTCAATCAAAGAACAAATGTACCCCAAAAGATTTTCCTATTGAGACCTCTAAGGAATAATGTATCTAGTCTCTCTGTGGGGGAAACAACCCAACATGCCAAGGATAGGATACGCCAACATAAGGCGGCAATAGGCATATTAGATGAAGATGCACAAGTGGCATATCACTTTATGGTTGCTGGACATAATGAGACGTCATCAGCTGGAACCGGGGTCAGAGACACTACACGTGTGTAGACTACTATGGCATTGCAGACCCAAACGGGTGGTGGATCAGAAGCTGCAAGTGTCTCCTAGACTACTGGGGAACATTGGTCTCTTCACTTTCCGAATATCCAAGTTCATCTTTAAACCGCAAGTATATGGGGGTTTCGCCAACACTGTGATGGTACTTGGAACTGTACCATTTATTGAGTGTGTATAGCATGACTGGTGCTTATGATACCCTATATTTTGCCTTGGCAGATTATAAATAAGGGAGAGTGGATATTGTTTGTAGCTAAACACATGTTATTAAGGAGGACTTGATCCTACTATACATGAATGTATGTGGCTCTGAGGCTCCCAATAGAAAAAAATTGCTGGCTATTTGCTTGTGACTAATGCATGCATAACTAATTTGTACAAGTGACTGCTCATATGCTTGTGGTTGAACACATAACTTTTGCATCCTGATTTATTCCTAACTAACAAGCATGGCTTTTGCTATTAACCCCAGACAGATGTTGACTAAGGTCCCCCTTGGGAGGATGTGGGGGTCTATGTTTGGTGTGTGTGAATATGTGACTAGTTGGGGCCCATTTGTATTATTCTGCTCTTGATATTGTTTACCCTTTGCTGATGGAATAATATATATATATATCATACATACATACATACATACATATACATACATATATATATATATATATATATATATATATATATATATATATATATATATATATATATATATATATATATATATATATATATATATATATAAACACACACATATAATGTGCAAATTTCTTGTGAAGTAGGCAGAGGGCGCTATACTCAAGGTAGATTATTGTACTGCAATGGGTCTTTGCGAAGATGAATTATTAAACAAAAATTGGTGTCGTCAATATTAATAGTTGTGATAAATACACGTGAAATACAAATAAAAAAAATAGTTAAGAAAAATGAAATTTAAAAAATGGGGGGGGGTTGAAATGAAAAAATTATGAATTCAAAATGTAATAAAGGAGAAAAAATGTGAAAAAAATAGAAAAATGTTAGCTGAGAAACGCGTTGCATGTATTTTATTTTATTCCATTAAATTATAAATTTTAAGTAATTAACTGGTTTTGCTACTTTTATTTACAATTTTTATTTTGGAAGCGCTTAATCATTTCACCAGCTTTGGAACACCATCCCTGGGAGACCAAACAATACTAGTCAGCTGCCAAGTCCAGCCTGCTTTATTTGCAATATCACATAGTGTAAACACACTGTACATGTGAGTACTAATTTGTATATATCATTTGAGGAATTGTTTGTTTGAAGTTTTAACTGCACTATGGGATGCACTTTATTTTTTTTAAGGGATCCTAATGAAAATAATTGCCCCTGTAATCATCACCTGGGAAACTGCCCAGCCTTCTCATATTGTACTATTATAAGCACTGAACCTTCTGTGAGTACCCGTTTGATAGTATAAAACTTCCTTGTGAAAATCTTTGATGTCTACACCATGAGGCGCTCTTCTTTGTTTCACTTCTACACACACACACACACACACATACATATATATATATATATATATATATATATATATGTGTGTGTGTGTGTGTGTGTGTAAGGAAAGTGGTTGAAGTGCTCATATGACACTTGCTTCAACCTGTGTGACTTTGCCTTTAAGAGAGTGTGCCTTTAACAGAGTGAAAGACATTTCAAGTAGATGACACTGAATTTTACTAATTCATGCTATAGTGGTAAACAACCGATGGATACTAATGATAAGAAGGCAAAACCCAGACAGAACGAGGGTGTAACTTTGGCAGGGGTCACTCACTGACACTAAGGAACATCTTGATAACACATTAGTATAGGGGTTAATGCTTAGCTATTATTGTTAAAGGATTAATTATTATTAATTGCAGTGGGCTAAGTAATAAGGCCATTATGGTGTTTTAGCTATTAATTATATCTATGGAAAGATTGTTAAAACTATTATTGATGTATTTGACAGAAGTAACTGCATAAGAACATATAATCAGATGTATAATGTTAACCATTTTACGCAGAAAACAAGAAAGATGACGGCATTTGAGTTTAGGAACACGTCAGGGAAAGTATCTGGGTATGCCCTGATAAGCTTGGGTGAGGCTAAGGCAGACTGGCCAGATGACTTGGGTCACAGCCAATCTTACAGGGAGCGGCCCCGGGGGCTGTGGATTTGTGCCAGAACTGTTACGTAAGTGAGCAGTATAAAGAGGGGTACCTGTGGGCAATCTGAACAGTCTATTTTTTGAGACCTGCGACCTGTAGATGGACGCATCTTCAGTGTTGTTTTTTCCCGTTTACCACCTTTTTCTCCTGATCCAAGATTGCCCAGATGTCCCCTCCCATTGCACCCCAGCAGGATAGGATGATGCAACCCATGATCACGGTGATGTATTATTTGTTTGTTTGAAACTAGCTAGAATTGTTTTAGCAGTAGTATAGTATAACATAAGATTGTTATCAGTCGTTGCGCAGGCAACTTAGTTATATTTTTTCATTGCTAAACTGTAACTGAAGACTGCATAGCTAAGATAGGAATAGGATAATTGCATAAAGTGTTATAAGCATGAACAGTGGTTTGTGGTATTTCGTTTCTATAATTATATTGCAGAATAAAACCATTATTGTTATCATAAGATTGCAAAAAAACCTGTGTGATGTGTCAGTTGTTTCCTTGCTGAAAAGTGATATATGATAAGATCATATTGTGATGAAAGAACCTCATAACAGTGTGTGTGTGTGTGTAGAAGTGAAAGTGTGTGTGTATGTGTATGTATATATATATATATATATATATATATATATATATATATATACACACACACACACGTATACATACACACACACACACATTGAGACTCAATTACTAGTGAAGAGCAGTAAACATTGAACTGAATTACAGAATTACAAGAGGCAAATAGCACATACAAAATGCACATGGAAATACTGGGTATGCAGGAAAAAGGTAGAAACATAATAAGTAGCTTACCTTTGAGACATGATCTTATAGGCATCTGGCAGATAACAGCGGATATTCTCCATCTGAGCAGGATCTGAGTCACAAATTTTATCATCAGTTCTACCATAGTTGGCACTTTCAATCATGATAACATCTGTTCCTGGACAGCGGAGCTCAATTGGGTAACTCTCACAGGACAGTTCTCTCCTGACCACTGCCATTGGAATTGGAGCACGGCTAAAGGCTGTGGAGAAGATGTTAAATATATTAATTTCAATACCAACAAAATATGATTATTATTCATAGGATATCTGTTGCTTAGATGGTTTCATTTGGCTGCTGAGCTAGTTTTATCTGGCTTTATGAATTTATTTCTGGTATACTGTTTGCTTACCAAATTTTAAAAATGATACAAGCATAAGTCAAAATGAAAAAAGTAGCAATAGCTACTACTTAACTAAAATAATATAAACATCTCAGAAAGAAAAATATGCAACATTTTCTAAAAGTAAGTAATACTGTAGTAAAAAATTAAACAGCTTTACAATATATTTTATTTATGTATTTTCTCCCTTCTTAATGTAGTTTAGTTTTGAAAATTGAGCGATTATCAAAACTTGAAATGCACCCTGGTGACTTCTTTGGACTTACTCTGCTGCAGATCTGTCCCCAATCAGCTTTATCGGATAACAACTGCAAAACAAAGTCTGTGGACCAAATAAGGCAAATAATTGATGGAGTCTAGCTATCGAAAACAAACTGCAGTAAAAAGGATTTAAATATATGTTTTAAAATTGTTGGCTGATGTTATTCAATAGCAACACAACGGAAATGTCTTGCAATCTCAAAATGTTTACTGTTAATTTTTAGTCCTATCTATACTTTTACCATCCTAAGTAGTAAATGTTTTCACAAGACATTTTTGACTAGAGATAGTGTTTATATGCTAGGAAGGCTTTGTCTCCCTGCTGCAAATGATCATTACAATTTACAAATTGTTATCTCACTTGCAATTATGTCTAAGGTCAAATGTAAATAGGCAATGGTACAGTCAATTTTATATTGCTGAAACCATATTCTCAGTATTTGTCACAATTTTGTGTTCAAAATGGTATTTTATCTTATGGTATTACATTATATTGATTATTATTCTTATTAATTTAACATTTCTATTAACATTGCTACAATGTGTAAAAACAGAAAGAAAAAAATGTAAAGACACAAAAAAAGAGATTATTGTATATGACTGTTTTTATCTTTAACTCTCATGTAACATAGTAACAAATTTGAGGAGGTTGAAAAAGACAGAAGTCTATTGAGTTCAACCTATACATATCTTAATATACTTACAAAAAAGCTCAAGTTACGCTTCAATTAATCCCATTAAAATATGTGACCCATTTAACACAAGCAATCATATCCCTGAATTCTGTTTCTAACCATAAATGTAACTAAAACATTTTTAAATGTATCCAAGATATTGGCATTTACTACCTCCTTAGGTAATGAGCTCCACAATTTTATTGCTCTTACAGTAAAAAGACATTTATGTTGCAGGAGATTAAATCTCCTTTCCTTAGCCTTAAATTGTGACCTCTTGTCACAAGCATTTTTCTTGGAATAAACCGAGCTTCTGCCGTCTCTGTATATGGGCATTGAATATATTTGTATAAAGTATTCATGTCACCTCACAAATGCCTTTTTTTCTAGAGAAAACAGACCCAGTTTGGCTAACCATTCCTCATAGCCTAATCTTTCATTTTTGATTAATTTCATTGACTTTTTGCTTGCTTTGTTACATTGTTGGTATGTTGAGTTTCTACTACTTTTTTGAAATACTTAAAATGCCCTACATTTTTTCCTATTTACTCTTAACACATTTTTATTTAGCCACACTGGCTTGGATTTATTTATTTTACTTTTTATAACCATGTGGTATGTGTTATGTATATTTATTTAACAACATTTTAAATGTTATCCATGCATCCTCTATATTTTTATATATTTTCCCAATTTATCAGCTAGATTACGAGTTTTGAGCGCTATAGGGATTTAAACGACCGCCACAAAAGCGGCGTTATTTCACCTCCCTATAGTGCTGCTATTACAAGTTTACAAAAAGCAGGCTTGTGCAGGCGATATGGTGGCGTTGAGCTCCATACCGCACCGAAATCAAGCACTACACTTTGATGTGCTTGTGCACAATTTCCCCATAGACATCAATGGGGAGAGCCGGCAAAAAAAAGCCTAATACCTGCGATCATGGAATAAAAAGCTCTGTAATGCAGCCCCATTGTCTATGGGGAAAAGAAAACCTAAAACACCCTAACATAAACCCCACATCTAAACACCCCTAATCTGCTGCCCCTAACATCACCACTGCCTAAATACAGTTATTAACCCCTAATCTGCTGCCCCTACATTGCTGCTACCTACATTAGTTATTAACCCCTAATCTGCTCCCCCTAAATTCACCGCCACCTACATTACACTTATTAACCCCAAATCTGCCACCCCCAATGTCGCCGCCACTATAATAAAGTTAGCAGCTTGTTAGTACAGCAAAAGCGGGAGTATAATGCACGTGAAAACAGGGGTCCTGCCTGGCTCCCCCAATTCCAATAGTAGAAACGAATATGTCCACAGCACTGTATTATTCAAATTTCTTTATTCTCTGTTAATTACAGACCTAAAATAGCGACGTTTTGAGTGTTGCCACTCTTACTCATGCTAGTTACAATGTATCATTTTGTAACAATTTAAAACCCTCAGTTTGGCGCCAACCACTCCACTAGGTGGATCTGCTGCCATCTACTAATCTGGAAAAATAACAATTTAAAAACATTTCAATATTACATGATAAACTGTAACTATGAATTAAATATTTTTTGCTTACACACAGTATTAATTTAATGTTCTATCACTTAATGTATTCTATATACAATCAATTTATATAACAGATGTAGCAAGTTCATTATACATATAGTCTGTTACAGATAATTTATCCTAAAATTAAATTTTATTATATTTCATTTCATATAGGTGGTATATAACTCATACCTCCAATTTCTCCTAATGTTAACTAGACTATATGTCAGGATGTATACAGAGTATTCTACAGATAAAATATAGTGAATATATGGGGTTCATATTACAGAAATATTGACCAATCAAATCTATCTCATAAAATGCTCCTGTTCCCTGATCTACATAGGGTAAACTACCCGTATGATCAGGGATAGGATATGCCAACACCGCTCGAATATAAGGTGTAAGAACACTGAAGCACCAGTGTCCCATCATTTCCTAAAATGTGGCCATCAGATAAGCCAATTAAGATGGCAAGTAATTGATAGTGTGGGCCCACAGAGAAATGGTAGTGACAGAGAAAAAGTGTTAAAACTTTGGATTTTCGAATTGGGGAGAATGGAGCCTAATGGGTTAAATAGAGACTTTGATTGGTCAATATTTCTGTAATATGAACCCCATATATTCACTATATTTTATCTGTAGAATACTCTGTATACATCCTGACATATAGTCTATTTAACATTAGGAGAAATTGGAGGTATGAGTTATATACCACCTATATGAAATGAAATATAATAAAATTTAATTTTAGGATAAATTATCTGTAACAGACTATATGTATAATGAACTTGCTACATCTGTAATATAAATTGATTGTATATAGAATACATTAAAGTGACAGTCAAGTCAAAAAAAAACTTTCATGATTTAAATAGGGCATGCAATTTTAAACAACTTCCCAATTTACTTTTATCACCAATTTTGCTTTGTTCTCTTGGTATTCTTAGTTGAAAGCTAAAACTAGGAGGTTCATATACTAATTTCTTAGACCTTGAAGACTGCCTCTAATCTGAATGCATTTTGACCACTAGAGGGCATTAGTTCACGTTTCATATAGATAACATTGAGCTCATGCACGTAAAGTGACCTAGGACTGAGCACTGATTGGCTAAACTGCATGTCTGTCAAAAGAACTGAAATAAGGGGGCAGTCAGCAGAAGCTAATATACAAGATAATTACAGAGGTAAAAAGAATATTAATATAACTGTGTTGGTTGTGCAAAACTGGGGAACGGGTAATAAAGGGATTATCTTTCTTTTTAAACAACAAAAATTCTGGTGTTGACTGTCCCTTTAAGTGATAGAAAGAACATGAAATTAATACTGTGTGTAAGCAAACAAATTTTTAATTCATAGTTACAGTTTATCATGTAATAGTGAAATGTTTTTAAAGTGTTATTTACCAGATTAGTCAGTAGATGGCAGCAGATCCACCTAGTGGAGTGGTTGGCGCCAAACTGAGGGTTTTAAATTGTTGCAAAATGATACATTGTAACTAGCAAGAGTGGCAACACTCGAAACGTCGCTATTTTACGTCTGTAATTAACAGAGAATAAAGAAATTTGAATAATACAGTGCTGTGGACATATTCATTTCTACTATAAAAAAGTTATTAACCCCTAAACCTAACCCTAAGCATAACCCCAGTCCTAATGTAACCCTAACACCCCCTAACTTAAATATAATTAAAATAAATCTAAATAAACCTTACAATTATTAACTAAATAATTCCTATTCAAAAGTAAATACATACCTGTAAAAAAACCTAAGCTAGATACAAAATAACTAATAGTTATATTGTAGCTATCTTAGGTTTCATTTTTAATTCAAAGGTAAGTTTGTATTTATTTTAACTAGGTAGACTAGTTATTAAATAGTTAACTATATACTAGCTATCTAGTTAAAATAAATACAAAGTTACCTGTAAAATAAAACCTAACCTGCCTTACACTAAAAACTAACCTTACAATAAAATGAAATAAATTAAATTAATAAAATACAATTTACTAACTTACAAAAAAACCACACTAAATTATAAAGAACAAAATTATAAAAAAAAAACCCAATTACTCCTTATCTAATCAAAATAAAAAAGCTCCCCCCAAAATAAAAAAAACACCCTAGCCTACACTAAACTGCCAATGGCCCTTAAAAGGGCCTTTTGCAGGGCATTGCCCCAAAGATACCAGCTCTTTTACATTGCAATAAAAATACAAACAAACCCCCAACAGTAAAACCCACCACCCACCTACACCCCCCCCCCCAAAAAAAACCTAATAAAAAAAAAAAAAACCTTAAAAATAAACCTAAGCTAAACATTGCCCTGAAAAGGGCATTTGGATGGGCAATTGCCCTTAAAAGGGCATTTAGCTCTTTTACGAATTGCCCAAAACACTAACCTTTTACTGTTGGGGAGTTGTTTGTATTTTTTATTGCAATGTAAAAGAGCTGGTATCTTTGGGGCAATGCCCTGCAAAAGGCCCTTTTACGGGCCATTGGCAGTTTAGTGTAGGCTAGGGTTTTTTTTATTTATTTTTTTGGGGGGGGGGCATTTTTTATTTTGATAGTGCTATTAGGAGTATTTTTTTTATTTTTGATAATTTCGTTTTTTATTTTTTGTAATTTAGTGTTTATTTTTTTTGTAAGTTAGTAAATTGTATTTTATTATTTAAATTTATTTCATTTTATTGTAATGTTAGGTTATAGTTTAAGGCAGGTTAGTTTTTATTTTACAGGTAACTTTGTATTTATTTTAATTAAGGTAGGTAGCTAGTAAATAACTATTTATTAACTAGTCTATCTAGTTAAAATAAATACAAACCTTACAATACTTACCTGTGAAATAAAAATAAAACCTAAGATAGCTACAATATAACTATTAGTTATTTTGTAACTAGGTTAGGTTTTTTTTTTTTACAGGTTAGTTTATATTTAGTTTTAAATAGGAATTATTTAGTTAATAATTGTAAGGTTTATTTAGATTTTATTTTAATTATATTTAAGTTAGGGGGTGTTAAGCTTAGGGTTGTGTTAGGGTTAAGACTAGGGGTTAATATATTTATGTAGAGTTAGTGATGTGGGAGGTTTAGGGGTTAATTTATTTTAGTATATTTTGTTGTGGGGGGATTCCGGTTTAGGGGTTAATAGGTTTATTAAAGTGGCAGTGTGGGCGGACGGCAGATTAGGGGTTAATAATATTTAAATAGTGTATGCAATGCGGGAGGGTGGCAGTTTAGGGGTTAATAGGTTTATTATAGTGGCGGTGAGGTCGGGAGCAGTAAATTAGGGGTTAATAAATTTATTATAGTGTTTGAGATGCGGGAGGGCCTCGGTTTAGGGGTTAATAGGTAGTTTATGGGTGTTATTGTACTTTTTAACACTTTAGTTATGAGTTTTATGGTACAGCTTTGTAACGTAAAACTCATAACTACTGACTTTAGATGGCAGTACAGATCTTGTCGTTATATGGTGTACCGCTCACTTTTTTGTCTCTCAGGAAAACTCGTAATACCGGCGTTATGGAAGTCCCATTGAAAAAGGACTTTTTAAAAAGTCCGGTACTGATGTTGCATGATGGCCAAAAAGGTGTGTGGTACACCTATACCTACAAGACTTGTAATACCAGCGTTAGGGAAAAGGCAGCATTATGGGCCATAACGATGCTTTTTCAATCTTAACGACAAACTCGTAATCTAGCTGTATGTTATTTAATGATTTCCTTAAATAATTTAATTTTGCTGTATCGTTTGATAGCACTAAATCCAATATAGCTTAGTTTCCTTGTTGGCTCCTCCATTAATTGTGACAAGGTTATCCCTAAGAACAAAATTCTATCTCCCTTAGCTCCCTTATTACTAGTTTCATTGGTCCAGTTTTTTGTCTTGGTAGTTAAAATCTCCCATAATTACAGCACTTTTATTATTAGCAGCCTTTCCTATTTGCATTAGTAGTTGAGTTTCCTTCATGTCACTAATATTGGGGAGCTTGTAAAATGTTGTGATACAAATGTGATATGGCAGGCCGTATAGAGTGTGATGAATGTAAACCAGTCTTCTTGGCCTATATGAATCTATATAGACAGATAAATCCGGAGTTCCTGACATGGCATAGACTTGAAGCTTATATATAACTTGTTTTGATTGAAAAAATGCTGAACAAAACAATATGTATTCTAAAAGAACAAATGACTCATCCGTGGTTGAGACATTTGTTGGACCGGATACATCTGGACAGGAATAAGAGCCAGATAGACAGTTTCATTACCTTTTTTTTTCTCAAAAACTAATGTAAAAACTATTATTAAAAAATGTATATAGAGGATCTGGGACTTTCTTTAATTGGACTTCTCAATCTAAGGGCAGACGTGTCGTTTGGATAGAATACTGAGACTCCCAGATCTTCTATATCGTTCGGGCTGAAGTTGACGGGAATCCCCAGCCAAAGTGGAACATATATGATGCAGTATCTGGTGATGTAGTGATTTATTTTACTTTTATATAAACAAGTTATTATACATTATTGTTTAAGATCGTTCTTTTCTTTTGTGAATAAACTATTATACATATTAAGAATAGCAAAGAGCTCAATTATTGCTTTTAGCATATGTATTAAGGTATACATTTTATTAGGCAATACATAATTTAGTACCAGAAGTGGGGTATTCAAGTATTTGCTGAAATATTTGTGTTGGTTGCGGGTGTTATGCTGTCAAATCATAAATAAATAAACTTATTCACAAAAGAAAATTCTATTTATGGGTAATGATGTTTAAAAAAAAGTTAAGGTTGTCAAAGGTGTTACTATTCCCGGTGGGATGATTCACCTTATAATGACGTGGCACATGAAGCTAAAGGAGCAGGGTTGTGTGAACAATGGGACTTGACTCTTAAAGAAGCTAATCCTGTTGATGTAGTTAAAACATTAGAGGAAGTGCCTGTTGATAGAGGAAAAGAACAGCCCGCTTTAGCACGGAGGCTATGGATAATGTGTACAGCATATAGGGAACAACATAAGAAAGCAGAAGATTGGCGTAAGCGTAATTTAAAATTAGAAAAACACATTGCTGAATTAGAGGGTAATATTATGGTAGCATAATGCAACAATAGGTTGCTTTCAGATAAGTTGAGTACTTATCAACATGCAGCTGAAGTAGCTGCGATGAAGGTAGCAGCTAATAAATATAAAAAATGAAAAGGAATCAGGAAATGTATAGCATCATCAGGAGTAAATTGGGATCCTGATAAATGGGATAGAGATGTATGGGACAGTGACACTTCAGATGATTGGGATGATTGTCCGGGAGGACCCCGTTGTCCAGATCTGGTCACAGACCTTCCGAATCCGAACAAATTAAAACGGGTTAATCCTATATCCAGACGGCAACAAACAGAAGAAGGTCCAATAGGTCTTGGAATTGGATGCAAATGGACAGCCCCATGTTAAGCTCAGGGTAATCCTATTTTTAATCAAGCACCACGTCTGGGACTGGATGGGGTACAGGAAATGGGTCCAGGCCCATCCGTAATAAGATCTAGGGTTAGGATCGAAGATTTTTCTCAAGCAGAAATAACAGATCTAATTCAAAGATTCCAAAAAAATGTCAAGGCGAATCTGATGCTGCATGGATGGTTAGACTATTTGAAAAAGGGGCAGGAGGAGTTATGTTAGATAAAGGGGATTCTTTTAAATTCACTGTATTATCCAGGGATCCAAATATACAAACTGTGTTTTGTTCCTACTAAGAGAATGAAAGGCAAAATGTGCAGCAGTCTACTTTACTGAATCTAGCTGCTAGGGGAATGTATATGAAATATCCCGGGGAAGCAGAGTGGACCCCCAATGAAAGACCTTGGAATACCATTAGAGATGCCATTCAAAGAGTTAAGGAAGAAGCTATAAAATCAGCCATGTTTAGTAATGAGCAGACTGATTTAATGATACAACCTTTAACATCAGGCTTGCGGAATAGAATCATTAGAACTGGCCTACCAGGATATAAAGGGGTGGCAATGACATAATTATTAGCAATGGTAGATGAGCCAATTCAGAATGTTGCAGAAAGGTTACAGGAATTACAGGATATGGGTGATTGTGATAAAGGTAAATTTACAGAAACGAGCGAAAATAGAGTGCCACATAATTCTCAGAAGAAAAAATGAACGGGAGGAGAGAATCTAGTATCTAGACGAGAAATGTTCACAACATTATTGATGGCAGGAGTGGCTAAGGATCAGATAGACAGAAAGGAGACTAGTGAATTGTGGAAACTATATAGAAAACATGTACAAGCCAAACCTGTTAGTGCACATGTAGCAAAAACTCCTAGTGCTCCTCTTGAAAAAGAGGTGAAATACCCTGATTGGGGAGAATTTAAGAAATTGTATCCATGGGAGGATATAGCCACAATAGTAGCCAAGATGAATGTAAAAACACAATGAGAAGAACCAAAATCACTTCTCAATGTCAGTGATAGCGAATAGGTAGCCAGCCAAACCCCAGTAGACATAAGATTTGATAACTGCCCCTATGTAAATATGCAGATACATTAGAAAGGAGGTAATGTACAATGAGTTCCCGCTTTAGTGGATACTGGGGTGGAGGCTACTTTAATTTATGGCAATCCCAAAACATGTAAAGGGGTAAAAGTGAGCATAACTGGACTAGGAGGGAAAGTGACATCAGGAGTACAAACTCAAGTAGCGTTAAAGATTAATCAACTTACAATTCGAAAATATTCTGTCTTGATCGTTCCAATTCCTATTATAGGAATGGATGTATTAAAGGGATTACCGTTATATTTACCAAATGGGAAGTTTTCTTTTGGAGTAAAGAAAGCCTCTATAAAGGCTGATCCAGTATTGGTAGGCAAGGTTAAGATGCCCCCAATACATATCCCTCCCGCTACAAAATTAATAGTTATGAAACAATATAGAATTCCTGGGGGACATAAAGAAATTACAGAGACAATAAAACAATTAGTGGAGGTTGGTGTAATGAAGCCCACCACCACAGCCTGGAATAATCTAGTATGGCCTGTAAAAAAGAGTGATGGATCATGGAGAATTACTATTGATTATAGGGAATTAAATAAACACACACCTCCCTTGCAGGCACCAGTACCAGACACTGTCACTATCATTAAAAGCATACAATCACATAAGGGTTCATGGTATGCTATAATAGATTTAGCAAATGCTTTATTTACTATACCAATAGCTGAGGGAGTCAAGGATCAGTTTGCATTTACCTGGCTAGGTAGGCAATATACACTAACTAGATTACCTATGGGCTGGTTACACTTTCTGACCATCTGTCACCGGATGGTGGCAGAACATTTAGATGCTTTCCCATTAGAAGCAGACATACAATTAAGTCATTATATTGATGATATAATGATACAGGGGGAGACTAAAGCAGAGGTACAAAGCACCAAGGGTGGAAGATCAATCCAGATAAAATTCAAGGACCGTCCAAAAATGTAAATATATATATATTTTCAAGATTATTACAAAAAAGTGTAATTACACACATCTCACCTGCCTCCTATGACTGTTCGTCACTGATAGATACAAGATAATAACAGAGGTAAAAAGTGTATTAATATAACTGTGTTGGTTATGCAAAACTAGGGAATAAAGGGATTATCTATCTTTTAAAACAACAAAAATTCTGGTGTAGACTGTCCATTTAATATTGATAGTAATGATAACAAAAATGCAGTTATAATTTAATTGTTTATTATATATTCACATTTAGAACATGTCATGCACTAATAGGGGCATATAATTTAGGAGATAGGTCTATCTGGACATCCTAAGCAGGCTGGAGGTCGACAACCCAGCCTTTATACGCCTAGATAAATATATATATATTTTACACAATTCACTTGAACAAATTCACTGACATGATAACTTTATTGTATAAAAATTCAGAGAGATAACTATTTGTTAGTATTTTAGCACATTTTAAAATATTTCATTTCTTGACATATTTAGGTATATACTATTATACATAAGTTGAAATATATTTGTATTTATTCATACAGATAATGTCAAGTAGATGAGTAAATGAACTCTGATTATTTAATGGCATCTTGTGATGTTTTAGGTGCTTTTTGCCAATATGTAATTGGATTTGGTCTCTCTATATATAAAAAAGTAAATAGCACCTTTCTATTAATTTCATAGGTAGAACGCTCTTACGGCTAGATTTGGAGTTTTGTCGGTAACGACCCGAAAAGCTAACGCCGGCTTTTTTCTGGCCGCACCATAAAAATAACTCTGGTATTGAGAGTCCACATAAAGGCTGCGTTAGGCTCCAAAAAAGGAGCGTAGAGCATTTTTAACGCAACTTCAACTCTCGATACCAGAGTTGCTTACGGACGCGGCTAGCCTCAAAAAAGCGCTTGTGCACGATTCCCCCATAGGAAACAATGGGGCTGTTTGAGCTGAAAAAAAACCTAACACCTGCAAAAAAGCCGCGTTCAGCTCTTAACGCAGCCCCATTGTTTGCTATGCGTAAACACTTCCTACGTCTGCACCTAACACCCTAACATGTACCCCGAGTCTAAACACCCCTAACCTTACACTTATTAACCCCTATTCTGCCGCCCCCGCTATCGCTGACCCCTGCATATTTTTTTAACCCCTAATCTGCCGCTCCGTAAACCGCCGCTTCTTACATTATCCCTATGTACCCCTAATCTGCTGCCCCTAACACCGCCGACCCCTATATTATATTTATTAACCCCTAATCTGCTCCCCACAACGTTGCCTCCACCTGCCTACACTTATTAACCCCTAATCTGCCGACCGGACCTGAGCGCTACTATAATAAAGTTATTAACCCCTAATCCGCCTCACTAACCCTATAATAAATAGTATTAACCCCTAATCTGCCCTCCCTAACATCGCCGACACCTAACTTAAATTATTAACCCCTAATCTGTCGACCGGAGCTCACCGCTATTCTAATAAATGTATTAACCCCTAAAGCTAAGTCTAATCCTAACACTAACACCCCCCTAAATTAAATATAAATTTAATCTAACGAAATTAATTAACTCTTATTAAATAAATTATTCCTATTTAAAGATAAATACTTACCTGTAAAATAAATCCTAATATAGCTACAATATAAATTATAATTACATTGTAGCTATTTTAGGATCAATATTTATTTTACAGGCAACTTTGTAATTATTTTAACCATGTACAATAGCTATTAAATAGTTAAGAACTATTTAATAGCTACCTAGTTAAAATAATTACAAAATTACCTGTAAAATAAATCCTAACCTAAGTTACAATTAAACCTAACACTATACTATCATTAAATTAATTAAATAAAATACATATAATTACCTACAATTAAACCTAACACTACACTATCAATACATTAATTAAATACAATATCTACAAATAACTACAATGAAATAAACTAACTAAAGTACAAAAAATAAAAAAGAACTAAGTTACAAAAAATAAAAAAATATTTACAAACATAAGAAAAATATTACAACAATTTTAAACTAAGTACACCTACTCTAAGCCCCCTAATAAAATAACAAAGACCCCCAAAATAAAAAATGCCCTACCCTATTCTAAATTAATAAAGTTCAAAGCTCTTTTACCTTACCAGCCCTGAACAGGGCCCTTTGCGGGGCATGCCCCAAGAAGTTTAGCTCTTTTGCCTGTAAAAAAAAACATACAATACCCCCCCCCAACATTACAACCCACCACCCACATACCCCTAATCTAACCCAAACCCCCCTTAAATAAACCTAACACTAAGCCCCTGAAGATCATCCTACCTAGTCTTCACCTCACCAGGTATCACCGATCCGTCCTGGCTCCAAAATCTTCATCCAACCCACGCGGGGTCTGGCGATCCATCATCCGGTGGTTGAAGAGGTCCAGAAGAGGCGATCCGGACCGGCAACCATCTTGATCCAAGCGGCATCTTCTATCTTCATCCGATGACGACCGGCTCCATCCTGAAGACCTCCACCGCGGACCCATCTTCTTCCGGCGACATCCAACTGAAGAATGACGGTTCCTTTAAGGGACGTCATCCAAGATGGCGTCCCTCGAATTCTGATTGGCTGATAGGATTCTATCAGCCAATCGGAATTAAGGTAGGAATATTCTGATTGGCTGATGGAATCAGCCAATCAGAATCAAGTTCAATCCGATTGGCTGATCCAATCAGCCAATCAGATTGAACTTGATTCTGATTGGCTGATTCCATCAGCCAATCAGAATATTCCTACCTTAATTCCGATTGGCTGATAGAATCCTATCAGCCAATCGGAATTCGAGGGACGCCATCTTGGATGACGTCCCTTAAAGGAACCGTCATTCTTCAGTTGGATGTCGCCGGAAGAAGATGGGTCCGCGGTGGAGGTCTTCAGGATGGAGCCGATTGTCATCGGATGAAGATAGAAGATGCCGCTTGGATCAAGATCGTTGCCGGTCCGGATCGCCTCTTCTTCCCGGATAGGATGAAGACTTTGGAGCCTCTTCTGGACCTCTTCAGCCACCAGATGATGGATCGCCAGCCCCCGCTTGGGTTGGATGAAGATTTTGGAGCCAGGACGGATCGGTGATACCTGGTGAGGTGACGACAAGGTAGGATGATCTTCAGGGGCTTAGTGTTAGGTTTATTTAAGGGGGGTTTGGGTTAGATTAGGGGTATGTGGGTGGTGGGTTGTAATGTTGGGGGGGGGTATTGTATGTTTTTTTTTTACAGGCAAAAGAGCTGAACTTCTTGGGGCATGCCCCGCAAAGGGCCCTGTTCAGGGCTGGTAAGGTAAAAGAGCTTTGAACTTTATTAATTTAGAATAGGGTAGGGCATTTTTTATTTTGGGGGTCTTTGTTATTTTATTAGGGGGCTTAGAGTAGGTGTAATTAGTTTAAAATTGTTGTAATATTTTTCTTATGTTTGTAAATATTTTTTTATTTTTTGTAACTTAGTTCTTTTTTATTTGTTGTACTTTAGTTAGTTTATTTCATTGTAGTTATTTGTAGATATTGTATTTAATTAATGTATTGATAGTGTAGTGTTAGGTTTAATTGTAGGTAATTATAGGTATTTTATTTAATTAATTTAATGATAGTATAGTGTTAGGTTTAATTGTAACTTAGGTTAGGATTTATTTTACAGGTAATTTTGTAATTATTTTAACTAGGTAGCTATTAAATAGTTCTTAACTATTTAATAGCTATTGTACATGGTTAAAATAATTACAAAGTTGCCTGTAAAATAAATATTAATCCTAAAATAGCTACAATGTAATTATAATTTATATTGTAGCTATATTAGGATTTATTTTACAGGTAAGTATTTATCTTTAAATAGGAATAATTTATTTAATAAGAGTTAATTAATTTCGTTAGATTAAATTTATATTTAATTTAGGGGGGTGTTAGTGTTAGGGTTAGACTTAGCTTTAGGGGTTAATACATTTATTAGAATAGCGGTGAGCTCCGGTCGGCAGATTAGGGGTTAATACTATTTATTATAGGGTTAGTGAGGCGGATTAGGGGTTAATAACTTTATTATAGTAGCGGTGCGGTCTGCTCGGCAGATTAGGGGTTAATACGTGTAGGCAGGTGGAGGCGACGTTGAGGGGGCAGATTAGGGGTTAATAAATATAATACAGGGGTCAGCGGTGTTAGGGGCAGCAGATTAGGGGTACATAAGTATAACATAGGTGGCGGTCGGCAGATTAGGGGTTAAAAAAGATTTAATCGCGTGGCGGCGATGTGGTGGGACCTCGGTTTAGGGGTACATAGGTAGTTTATGGGTGTTAGTGTACTTTAGAGTACAGTAGTTAAGAGCTTTATGAACTGGCGTTAGCCCAGAAAGCTCTTAACTACTGACTTTTTTCTGCGGCTGGAGTTTTGTCGTTAGATTTCTAACGCTCACTTCAGCCACGACTCTAAATACCGGAGTTAGAAAAATCCCATTGAAAAGATAGGATACGCAATTTACGTAAGGGGATCTGCGGTATGGAAAAGTCGCAGCTGAAAAGTGAGCGTTAGACCCTTTTTTGAGTGACTCCAAATACCGGAGTTAGCCTAAAACCAGCGTTAGGAGCCTCTAACGCTGGTTTTCACGGCTACCGCCAAACTCCAAATCTAGGCCTTAGATTGTATAAGCACCATAATTGTGTCATGTTTAATAATATGTAAGAAAGAGTTTAAAATGTGATTAAGGGATAAAATTGTATATCAATTATAGGTAAAAATGTCACTATTATATGTATATGGGAGCTAAAATGCAGTTATAAACAAAAACATAATTTATGCTTACCTGATAAATTCCTTTCTTCTGTAGTGTGATCAGTCCACGGGTCATCATTACTTCTGGGATATTACTCCTCCCCAACAGGAAGTGCAAGAGGATTCACCCAGCAGAGCTGCATATAGCTCCTCCCCTCTACGTCACTCCCAGTCATTCGACCAAGGACCAACGAGAAAGGAAAAGCCAAGGGTGAAGTGGTGACTGGAGTATAAATTAAAAAATATTTACCTGCCTTAAAAACAGGGCGGGCCGTGGACTGATCACACTACAGAAGAAAGGAATTTATCAGGTAAGCATAAATTATGTTTTCTTCTGTTAAGTGTGATCAGTCCACGGGTCATCATTACTTCTGGGATACCAATACCAAAGCAAAAGTACACGGATGACGGGAGGGATAGGCAGGCTCTTTATACAGAAGGAACCACTGCCTGAAGAACCTTTCTCCCAAAAATAGCCTCCGATGAAGCAAAAGTGTCAAATTTGTAAAATTTGGAAAAAGTATGAAGCGAAGACCAAGTTGCAGCCTTGCAAATCTGTTCAACAGAGGCCTCATTCTTGAAGGCCCAAGTGGAAGCCACAGCTCTAGTAGAATGAGCTGTAATTCTTTCAGGAGGCTGCTGTCCAGCAGTCTCATAAGCTAAACGAATTATGCTACGAAGCCAAAAAGAAAGAGGTAGCGGAAGCTTTTTGACCTCTCCTCTGCCCAGAGTAAATGACAAACAGAGAAGACGTTTGTCGAAATTCCTTAGTTGCCTGTAAGTAAAATTTTAGAGCACGGACTACATCCAGGTTGTGCAGTAGACGTTCCTTCTTTGAAGAAGGATTTGGGCATAAAGAAGGAACAACAATCTCTTGATTGATATTCCTGTTAGTAACTACCTTAGGTAAGAACCCAGGTTTAGTACGCAGGACTACCTTATCCGAATGAAAAATCAAATAAGGAGAATCACAATGTAAGGCTGATAATTCAGAGACTCTTCGAGCCGAGGAAATAGCCATTAAAAATAGAACTTTCCAAGATAACAACTTTATATCAATGGAATGAAGGGGTTCAAACGGAACGCCCTGTAAAACATTAAGAACAAGGTTTAAACTCCATGGTGGAGCAACAGTTTTAAACACAGGCTTAATCCTGGCTAAAGCCTGACAAAAAGCCTGGACGTCAGGAACTTCTGACAGACGTTTGTGTAACAGAATGGACAGAGCTGAGATCTGTCCCTTTAAAGAACTAGCAGATAAACCCTTTTCTAAACCTTCTTGTAGAAAAGACAATATCCTAGGAATCCTAACCTTACTCCAAGAGTAACCTTTGGATTCACACCAATATAGGTATTTACGCCATATCTTATGGTAAATCTTTCTGGTAACAGGTTTCCTAGCCTGTATTAAGGTATCAATAACTGACTCAGAAAACCCACGTCTTGATAAAATCAAGCGTTCAATTTCCAAGCAGTCAGCTTCAGAGAAGTTAGATTTTGATGTTTGAAGGGACCCTGTATCAGAAGGTCCTGTTTCAGAGGTAGAGACCAAGGTGGACAGGATGACATGTCCACCAGGTCTGCATACCAAGTCCTGCGTGGCCACGCAGGTGCTATTAGAATCACTGATGCTCTCTCTTGTTTGATTCTGGCAATCAATCGAGGAAGCAACGGAAAGGGTGGAAACACGTAAGCCATCCTGAAGTCCCAAGGTGCTGTCAGAGCATCTATCAGGACTGCTCCTGGATCCCTGGATCTGGACCCGTAACGAGGAAGCTTGGCGTTCTGTCGAGACGCCATGAGATCTATCTCTGGTTTGCCCCAACGTCGAAGTATTTGGGCAAAGACCTCCGGATGAAGTTCCCACTCCCCCGGATGAAAAGTCTGACGACTTAAGAAATCCGCCTCCCAGTTCTCCACTCCCAGGATGTGGATTGCTGACAGGTGGCAAGAGTGAGACTCTGCCCAGCGAATTATCTTTGATACTTCCATCATAGCTAGGGAGCTTCTTGTCCCTCCCTGATGGTTGATGTAAGCTACAGTCGTGATGTTGTCCGACTGAAACCTGATGAACCCCCGAGTTGTCAACTGGGGCCAAGCCAGGAGGGCATTGAGAACTGCTCTCAATTCCAGAATGTTTATTGGCAGGAGACTCTCCTCCTGACTCCATTGTCCCTGAGCCTTCAGAGAATTCCAGACGGCACCCCAACCTAGAAGGCTGGCGTCTGTTGTTACAATTGTCCAGTCTGGTCTGCTGAATGGCATCCCCCTGGACAGATGTGGCCGAGAAAGCCACCATAGAAGAGAATTTCTGGTCTCTTGATCCAGATTCAGAGAAGGGGATAAGTCTGAGTAATCCCCATTCCACTGACTTAGCATGCACAGTTGCAGTGGTCTGAGGTGTAAGCGTGCAAAGGGTACTATGTCCATTGCCGCTACCATTAAGCCGATTACCTCCATGCATTGAGCCACTGACGGGTGTTGAATGGAATGAAGGGTGCGGCAAGCACTTTGAAGTCTTGTTAGCCTGTCCTCTGTCAGGTAAATCTTCATTTCTACAGAATCTATAAGAGTCCCCAGGAAGGGAACTCTTGTGAGTGGAACGAGTTAACTTTTCTTTTCGTTCACCTTCCATCCATGTGACCTTAGAAATGCCAGCACTAACTCTGTATGAGACTTGGCAGTTTGAAAGCTTGAAGCTTGTATCAGAATGTCGTCTAGGTATGGAGCTACCGAGATTCCCCGCGGTCTTAGTACCGCCAGAAGAGCACCCAGAACCTTTGTGAAGATTCTTGGAGCTGTAGCCAATCCGAATGGAAGAGCCACAAACTGGTAATGCCTGTCTAGGAAGGCAAACCTTAGGTACCGATAATGATCTTTGTGAATCGGTATGTGAAGGTAAGCATCTTTTAAATCTACAGTGGTCATGTACTGACCTTCTTGGATCATAGGTAAAATTGTCCTAATAGTCTCCATCTTGAACGATGGAACTCTTAGGAATTTGTTTAGGATCTTTAAGTCCAGGATTGGTCTGAAAGTTCCCTCTTTTTTGGGAACCACAAACAGATTTGAGTAAAACCCCTGTCCCTGTTCTGATCGTGGAACTGAATGGATTACTCCCATTAACAAGAGCTCTTGTACGCAGCGTAGAAACGCCTCTTTCTTTGTCTGGATTGTTGACAATCTTGACAGATGAAATCTCTCTCTTGGAGGAGAGTATTTGAAGTCCAGAAGGTATCCCTGAGATATTATCTCTAGCGCCCAGGGATCCTGAACATCTCTTGCCCAAGCCTGGGCGAAGAGAGAAAGTCTGCCCCCCACTAGATCCGATCCCGGATCGGGGGCCCTCAATTCATGCTGTTTTAGGGGCAGCAGCAGGTTTCCTAGTCTGCTTGCCCTTGTTCCAGGACTGGTTAGGTTTCCAGCCTTGTCTGTAGCGAGCAACAGCTCCTTCCTGTTTTGGTGCAGAGGAAGTTGATGCTGCTCCTGCTTTGAAATTACGAAAGGAACGAAAATTAGACTGTCTAGTCTTGGCTTTGGCTTTGTCCTGAGGCAGGGCATGGCCTTTACCTCCTGTAATGTCAGCGATAATCTCTTTCAACCCGGGCCCGAATAAGGTCTGCCCTTTGAAAGGTATATTAAGCAATTTAGACTTAGAAGTAACATCAGCTGACCAGGATTTTAGCCACAGCGCCCTGCGTGCCTGAATGGCGAATCCTGAATTCTTCGCCGTAAGTTTAGTAAGATGTACTACGGCCTCCGAAATGAATGAATTAGCTAGTTTAAGGACTCTAAGCCTGTCCGTAATGTCGTCCAGAGTAGCTGAACCAATGTTCTCTTCCAGAGACTCAATCCAGAATGCCGCTGCAGCCGTGATCGGCGCAATGCATGCAAGGGGTTGCAATATAAAACCTTGTTGAACAAACATTTTCTTAAGGTAACCCTCTAACTTTTTATCCATTGGATCTGAAAAAGCACAGCTATCCTCCACCGGGATAGTGGTACGCTTAGCTAAGGTAGAAACTGCTCCCTCCACCTTAGGGACCGTTTGCCATAAGTCCCTTGTGGTGGCGTCTATTGGAAACATTTTTCTAAATATCGGAGGGGGTGAGAACGGCACACCGGGTCTATCCCACTCCTTAGTAACAATTTCAGTAAGTCTCTTAGGTATAGGAAAAACCTCAGTACTCGTCGGTACCGCAAAATATTTATCTAACCTACACATTTTCTCTGGTATTGCAACTGTGTTACAATCATTCAGAGCCGCTAACACCTCCCCTAGTAATACACAGAGGTTTTCCAGTTTAAATTTAAAATTTGAAATATCTGAATCCAGTCTGTTTGGATCAGAACCGTCACCCACAGAATGAAGTTCTCCGTCCTCATGTTCTGCCACCTGTGACGCAGTGTCTGACATGGCCCTAATATTATCAGCGCACTGTGTTCTCACCCCAGAGTGATCACGCTTACCTCTTAGTTCTGGTAATTTAGCCAAAACCTCAGTCATAACAGTAGCCATATCCTGTAATGTGATTTGTAATGGCCGCCCAGATGTACTCGGCGCTACAATATCACGCACCTCCCTCTGAGCGGGAGATGTAGGTACTGACACGTGAGGCGAGTTAGTCGGCATAACTCTCCCCTCGTTGTTTGGTGAAATTTGTTCAATTTGTACAGATTGATTTTTATTTAAAGTAGCATCAATACAGTTAGTACATAAATTTCTATTGGGCTCCACTTTGGCATTGCAACAAATGACACAGGTATCATCCTCTGAATCAGACATGTTTAACACACTAGCAAATAAACTTGCAACTTGGAAATACAATTCAATTAGAATAATATTAAAACGTACTGTGCCTTTAAGAAGCACAGAAGATCTATGACAGTTGAAAATTAATAAATTGAAACAGTTATAGCCTCAATCCTTGTAAACAACACAACTTTAGCAAAGGTTTAATCCCATTAGCAAAGATAACAAATTCTGAAAGCAGGAAACAAATTACAGAATAAACGTTTTTTATCTCAGTCAAACTATAATTCTCACAGCTCTGCTGAGAGAAATTACCTCCCTCAAAATAAGTTTTGAAGACCCCTGAGCTCTGTAGAGATGAACCGGATCATGCAGGGAATACAATGAGTTGCTGACTGAAATATTTGATGCATAGTAAAAGCGCCAAAAAACGGCCCCTCCCCCTCACACACAGCAGTGAGGGAGAACAGAAACTGTCAGAAAACAGATTAAGCAACTGCCAAGTGGAAAAATAGTGCCCAAACATTTATTCACTCAGTACCTCAGCAAATGAAAACGATTTTACATTCCAGCAAAAACGTTAAACATAATCTCTAGTTATTAAACAGCTTTATGTATTTCTTACAGTGTAATTCTAGTGAAGTACCATTCCCCAGAATACTGAAGTGTAAAGTATACATACATGACATTATATCGGTATGGCAGGATTTTCTCATCAATTCCATTGTCAGAAAATAAAAACTGCTACATACCTCTATGCAGATTCATCTGCAGGCTGTCCCCTGATCTGAAGTTTACCTCTCCTCAGATGGCCGAGAAACAGCAATATGATCTTAACTACTCCGGCTAAAATCATAACAAAAACTCTGGTAGATTCTTCTTCAAACTCTGCCAGAGAGATAATAACACACTCCGGTGCTATTTTAAAATAACAAACTTTTGATTGAAGATATAAAACTAAGTATAATCACCATAGTCCTCTCACACATCCTATCTAGTCGTTGGGTGCAAGAGAATGACTGGGAGTGACGTAGAGGGGAGGAGCTATATGCAGCTCTGCTGGGTGAATCCTCTTGCACTTCCTGTTGGGGAGGAGTAATATCCCAGAAGTAATGATGACCCGTGGACTGATCACACTACAGAAGAAAGGAATTTATCAGGTAAGCATAAATTATGTTTTTGTATATAACTGCATTTTAGCTCCCATATACATATAATAGTGACATTTTTACCTATAATTGATATACAATTTTATCCCTTAATCACATTTTAAACTCTTTCTTACATATTATTAAACATGACACAATTATGGTGCTTATACAATCTAAGGCCTAGATTTGGAGTTTGGCGGTAGCCGTGAAAACCAGCGTTAGAGGCTCCTAACGCTGGTTTTAGGCTAACTCCGGTATTTGGAGTCACTCAAAAAAGGGTCTAACGCTCACTTTTCAGCTGCGACTTTTCCATACCGCAGATCCCCTTACGTAAATTGCGTATCCTATCTTTTCAATGGGATTTTTCTAACTCCGGTATTTAGAGTCGTGGCTGAAGTGAGCGTTAGAAATCTAACGACAAAACTCCAGCCGCAGAAAAAAGTCAGTAGTTAAGAGCTTTCTGGGCTAACGCCAGTTCATAAAGCTCTTAACTACTGTACTCTAAAGTACACTAACACCCATAAACTACCTATGTACCCCTAAACCGAGGTCCCACCACATCGCCGCCACTCGATTAAATCTTTTTTAACCCCTAATCTGCCGACCGCCACCTATGTTATACTTATGTACCCCTAATCTGCTGCCCCTAACACCGCCGACCCCTGTATTATATTTATTAACCCCTAATCTGCCCCCCTCAACGTCGCCTCCACCTGCCTACACGTATTAACCCCTAATCTGCCGAGCAGACCGCACCGCTACTATAATAAAGTTATTAACCCCTAATCCGCCTCACTAACCCTATAATAAATAGTATTAACCCCTAATCTGCCGACCGGAGCTCACCGCTATTCTAATAAATGTATTAACCCCTAAAGCTAAGTCTAACCCTAACACTAACACCCCCCCTAAATTAAATATAAATTTAATCTAACGAAATTAATTAACTCTTATTAAATAAATTATTCCTATTTAAAGATAAATACTTACCTGTAAAATAAATCCTAATATAGCTACAATATAAATTATAATTATATTATAGCTATTTTAGGATTAATATTTATTTTACAGGTATCTTTGTATTTATTTTAACCAGGTACAATAGCTATTAAATAGTTAAGAACTATTTAATAGTTACCTAGTTAAAATAATAACAAATTTACCTGTAAAATAAATCCTAACCTAAGTTACAATTAAACCTAACACTATACTATCATTAAATTAATTAAATAAAATACCTATAATTACCTACAATTAAACCTAACACTACACTATCAATACATTAATTAAATACAATATCTACAAATAACTACAATGAAATAAACTAACTAAAGTACAAAAAATAAAAAAGAACTAAGTTACAAAAAATAAAAAAATATTTACAAACATAAGAAAAATATTACAACAATTTTAAACTAAGTACACCTACTCTAAGCCCCCTAATAAAATAACAAAGACCCCCAAAATAAAAAATGCCCTACCCTATTCTAAATTAATAAAGTTCAAAGCTCTTTTACCTTACCAGCCCTGAACAGGGCCCTTTGCGGGGCATGCCCCAAGAAGTTTAGCTCTTTTGCCTGTAAAAAAAAACATACAATACCCCCCCCAACATTACAACCCACCACCCACATACCCCTAATCTAACCCAAACCCCCCTTAAATAAACCTAACACTAAGCCCCTGAAGATCATCCTACCTTGTCTTCACCTCACCAGGTATCACCGATCCGTCCTGGCTCCAAAATCTTCATCCAACCCATGCGGGGGCTGGCGATCCATCATCCGGTGGCTGAAGAGGTCCAGAAGAGGCGATCTGGACCGGCAACCATCTTGATCCAAGCAGCATCTTCTATCTTCATCCGATGACGACCGGCTCCATCCTGAAGACCTCCACCGCGGACCCATCTTCTTCCGGCGACATCCAACTTAAGAATGACGGTTCCTTTAAGGGACGTCATCCAAGATGGCGTCCCTCGAATTCTGATTGGCTGATAGGATTCTATCAGCCAATCGGAATTAAGGTAGGAATATTCTGATTGGCTGATGGAATCAGCCAATCAGAATCAAGTTCAATCCGATTGGCTGATTGGATCAGCCAATCGGATTGAACTTGATTCTGATTGGCTGATTCCATCAGCCAATCAGAATATTCCTACCTTAATTCCGATTGGCTGATAGAATCCTATCAGCCAATCAGAATTCGAGGGACGCCATCTTGGATGACGTCCCTTAAAGGAACCGTCATTCTTCAGTTGGATGTCGCCGGAAGAAGATGGGTCCGCGGTGGAGGTCTTCAGGATGGAGCCGGTTGTCATCGGATGAAGATAGAAGATGCCGCTTGGATCAAGATCGTTGCCGGTCCGGATCGCCTCTTCTTCCCGGATAGGATGAAGACTTTGGAGCCTCTTCTGGACCTCTTCAGCCACCGGATGATGGATCGCCAGCCCCCGCTTGGGTTGGATGAAGATTTTGGAGCCAGGACGGATCGGTGATACCTGGTGAGGTGACGACAAGGTAGGATGATCTTCAGGGGCTTAGTGTTAGGTTTATTTAAGGGGGGTTTGGGTTAGATTAGGGGTATGTGGGTGGTGGGTTGTAATGTTGGGGGGGGGGTATTGTATGGTTTTTTTTTACAGGCAAAAGAGCTGAACTTCTTGGGGCATGCCCCGCAAAGGGCCCTGTTCAGGGCTGGTAAGGTAAAAGAGCTTTGAACTTTATTAATTTAGAATAGGGTAGGGCATTTTTTATTTTGGGGGTCTTTGTTATTTTATTAGGGGGCTTAGAGTAGGTGTAATTAGTTTAAAATTGTTGTAATATTTTTCTTATGTTTGTAAATATTTTTTTATTTTTTGTAACTTAGTTCTTTTTTATTTGTTGTACTTTAGTTAGTTTATTTCATTGAAGTTATTTGTAGATATTGTATTTAATTAATGTATTGATAGTGTAGTGTTAGGTTTAATTGTAGGTAATTATAGGTATTTTACTTAATAAATTTAATGATAGTATAGTGTTAGGTTTAATTGTAACTTAGGTTAGGATTTATTTTACAGGTAATTTTGTAATTATTTTAACTAGGTAGCTATTAAATAGTTCTTAACTATTCAATAGCTATTGTACATGGTTAAAATAATTACAAAGTTGCCTGTAAAATAAATATTAATCCTAAAATAGCTACAATGTAATTATAATTTATATTGTAGCTATATTAGGATTTATTTTACAGGTAAGTATTTATCTTTAAATAGGAATAATTTATTTAATAAGAGTTAATTAATTTCGTTAGATTACATTTATATTTAATTTAGGGGGGTGTTAGTGTTAGGGTTAGACTTAGCTTTAGGGGTTAATACATTTATTAGAATAGCGGTGAGCTCCGGTCGGCAGATTAGGGGTTAATACTATTTATTATAGGGTTAGTGAGGCGGATTAGGGGTTAATAACTTTATTATAGTAGCGGTGCGGTCTGCTCGGCAGATTAGGGGTTAATACGTGTAGGCAGGTGGAGGCGACGTTGAGGGGGGCAGATTAGGGGTTAATAAATATAATACAGGGGTCGGCGGTGTTAGGGGCAGCAGATTAGGGGTACATAAGTATAACATAGGTGGCGGTCGGCAGATTAGGGGTTAAAAAAGATTTAATCGAGTGGCGGCGATGTGGTGGGACCTCGGTTTAGGGGTACATAGGTAGTTTATGGGTGTTAGTGTACTTTAGAGTACAGTAGTTAAGAGCTTTATGAACTGGCGTTAGCCCAGAAAGCTCTTAACTACTGACTTTTTTCTGCGGCTGGAGTTTTGTCGTTAGATTTCTAACGCTCACTTCAGCCACGACTCTAAATACCGGAGTTAGAAAAATCCCATTGAAAAGATAGGATACGCAATTTACGTAAGGGGATCTGCGGTATGGAAAAGTCGCAGCTGAAAAGTGAGCGTTAGACCCTTTTTTGAGTGACTCCAAATACCGGAGTTAGCCTAAAACCAGCGTTAGGAGCCTCTAACGCTGGTTTTCACGGCTACCGCCAAACTCCAAATCTAGGCCTTAGATTGTATAAGCACCATAATTGTGTCATGTTTAATAATATGTAAGAAAGAGTTTAAAATGTGATTAAGGGATAAAATTGTATATCAATTATAGGTAAAAATGTCACTATTATATGTATATGGGAGCTAAAATGCAGTTATATACAAAACATAATTTATGCAAGAACTTACCTGATAAATTATTTTTTTTCATGGTGACAGAGTCGATGAGCTGTTACGTATGGGATATGCATTCCTACCAGGAGAAGGCAAAGTTTCCCAAACCTCAAAAGATTATAAAAAAAAACCCACCTCACACATACCTCAGTTTTATTAAAGGGACAGTACACTGTAAAAATGTTTTTATATTAATGTATTTTCAATGACTTGTTATACCAGCTGCAGAGTATAAAATGTTTGAGAAATTGCATTTTCAGGTTTATTTGTGTATACGAGGTAGCTGGTTTTGTGCTTTTAAACCACAGCCTATTACAATGGGTTGAACTTCAGGTAATATCATACCTCAGTATGTTATCACTTTGTGTACACACAATTGCTTCCTTATCTTATATTTGTCTGGAAAGCTAAAGCTCAATACCTAGAGAGAACAATGGAAAATTATCATTACTTAAATATCCTGCAACACACTGGGAGTGTCATTTCTTCTGCTGGCTGTGTTTATTTAGGCTATTCAATAGCTGAGTCTCCAGTATCAAAACTTTCAATATAGGTTGGGATACCACAAGCTAAATCTGCTATTTATGTAAATATATATATATTTTCAAGATTATTACAAAAAAGTGTAATTACACACATCTCACCTGCCTCCTATGACTGTTCGTCACTGATAGATACAAGATAATCACAGAGGTAAAAAGTGTATTAATATAACTGTGTTGGTTATGCAAATCTAGGGAATAAAGGGATTATCTATCTTTTAAAACAACAAAAATTCTGGTGTAGACTGTCCATTTAATATTGATAGTAATGATAACAAAAATGCAGTTATAATTTAATTGTTTATTATATATTCACATTTAGAACATGTCATGCACTAATAGGGGCATATAATTTAGGAGATAGGTCTATCTGGACATGCTAAGCAGGCTGGAGGTCGACAACCCACCCTATATACGCATATATATACACATTTGATAAATATATATAAATTTTACACAATTCACTTGAACAAATTCACTGACATGATAACTTTATTGTATAAAAATTCAGAGAGATAACTATTTGTTAGTATTTTAGCACATTTTAAAATATTTCATTTTTTGACATATTTAGGTATATACTATCATACATAAGTTGAAATATATTTGTATTTATTCATACAGATGTCTAGTAGATGAGTAAATGAACTCTGATTATTTGATGGCATCTTGTGATGTTTTAGGTGCTTTTTGCCAATATTTAATTGGATTTGGTCTCTCTATATATAAAAAAGTAAATAGCACCTTTCTATTAATTTCACAGGTAGAACGCTCTTACGGCTAGATTTGGAGTTTTGTCGGTAATGACCCGAAAAGCTAACGCCGGCTTTTTTCTGGCCGCACCATAAAAATAACTCTGGTATTGAGAGTCCACATAAAGGCTGCGTTAGGCTCCAAAAAAGAAGCGTAGAGCATTTTTAACGCAACTTCAACTCTCGATACCAGAGTTGCTTACGGACGCGGCCAGCCTCAAAAACGTGCTTGTGCACGATTCCCCCCTAGGAAACAATGGGGCTGTTTGAGCTGAAAAAAAACCTAACACCTGCAAAAAAGCCGCGTTCAGCTCTTAACGCAGCCCCATTGTTTGCTACGCGTAAACACTTCCTACGTCTGCACCTAACACCCTAACATGTACCCCGAGTCTAAACACCCCTAACCTTACACTTATTAACCCCTATTCTGCCGCCCCCGCTATCGCTGACCCCTGCATATTTTTTTAACCCCTAATCTGCCGCTCCGTACACCGCCACTACTTACATTATCCCTATGTACCCCTAATCTGCTGCCCCTAACACCGCCGACCCCTATATTATATTTATTAACCCCTAATCTGCTCCCCACAACGTCGCCTCCACCTGCCTACACTTATTAACCCCTAATCTGCCGAGCGGACCGCATCGCTACTATAATAAAGTTATTAACCCCTAATCCGCCTCACTAACCCTATAATAAATAGTATTAACCCCTAATCTGCCCTCCCTAACATCGCCGACACCTAACTTCAATTATTAACCCCTAATCTGCCGACCGGAGCTCATCGCTATTCTAATAAATGTATTAACCCCTAAAGCTAAGTCTAACCCTAACACTAACACCCCCCTAAATTAAATATAAATTTAATCTAACGAAATTAATTAACTCTTATTAAATAAATTATTCCTATTTAAAGATAAATACTTACCTGTAAAATAAATCCTAATATAGCTACAATATAAATTATAATTACATTGTAGCTATTTTAGGATTAATATTTATTTTACAGGCAACTTTGTAATTATTTTAACCATGTACAATAGCTATTAAATAGTTAAGAACTATTTAATAGCTACCTAGTTAAAATAATTACAAAATTACCTGTAAAATAAATCCTAACCTAAGTTACAATTAAACCTAACACTATACTATCATTAAATTAATTAAATAAAATACCTATAATTACCTACAATTAAACCTAACACTACACTATCAATACATTAATTAAATACAATATCTACAAATAACTACAATGAAATAAACTAACTAAAGTACATAAAATAAAAAAGAACTAAGTTACAAAAAATAAAAAAATATTTACAAACATAAGAAAAATATTACAACAATTTTAAACTAATTACACCTACTCTAAGCCCCCTAATAAAATAAGACCCCCAAAATAAAAAATGCCCTACCCTATTCTAAATTAATAAAGTTCAAAGCTCTTTTACCTTACCAGCCCTTAACTGGGCCCTTTGCGGGGCATGCCCCAAGAAGTTCAGCTCTTTTGCCTGTAAAAAAAAAAACATACAATACCCCCCCCCCCCAACATTACAACCCACCACCCACATACCCCTAATCTAACCCAAACCCCCCTTAAATAAACCTAACACTAAGCCCCTGAAGATCATCCTACCTTGTCTTCACCTCACCAGGTATCACCGATCCGTCCTGGCTCCAAAATCTTCATCCAACCCAAGCGGGGGCTGGCGATCCATCATCCGGTGGCTGAAGAGGTCCAGAAGAAGCTCCAAAGTCTTCATCCTATCCGGGAAGAAGAGGCGATCCGGACCGGCAACCATCTTGATCCAAGCGGCAATAGAATGCAAGCTCAATCTGTTTGGCTGATTGGATCAGCCAATCGGATTGAACTTGATTCTGATTGGCTGATTCCATCAGCCAATCAGAATATTCCTACCTTAATTCCGATTGGCTGATAGAATCCTATCAGCCAATCGGAATTCGAGGGACGCCATCTTGGATGACGTCCCTTAAAGGAACCGTCATTCTTCAGTTGGACGTCGCCGGAAGAAGATGGGTCCGCGGTGGAGGTCTTCAGGATGGAGCCGGTCGTCATCGGATGAAGATAGAAGATGCCGCTTGGATCAAGATGGTTGCCGGTCCGGATCGCCTCTTCTTCCCGGATAGGATGAAGACTTTGGAGCCTCTTCTGGACCTCTTCAGCCACCGGATGATGGATCGCCAGCCCCCGCTTGGGTTGGATGAAGATTTTGGAGCCAGGACGGATCGGTGATACCTGGTGAGGTGAAGACAAGGTAGGATGATCTTCAGGGGCTTAGTGTTAGGTTTATTTAAGGGGGGTTTGGGTTAGATTAGGGGTATGTGGGTGGTGGGTTGTAATGTTGGGGAGGGGGGTATTGTATGTTTTTTTTTTACAGGCAAAAGAGCTGAACTTCTTGGGGCATGCCCCGCAAAGGGCCCTGTTCAGGGCTGGTAAGGTAAAAGAGCTTTGAACTTTATTAATTTAGAATAGGGTAGGGCATTTTTTATTTTGTTATTTTATTAGGGGGCTTAGAGTAGGTGTAATTAGTTTAAAATTGCTGTAATATTTTTCTTATGTTTGTAAATATTTTTTATTTTTTGTAACTTAGTTCTTTTTTATTTTTTGTACTTTAGTTAGTTTATTTCATTGTAGTTATTTGTAGATATTGTATTTAATTAATGTATTGATAGTGTAGTGTTAGGTTTAATTGTAGGTAATTATAGGTTTAATTGTAACTTAGGTTAGGATTTATTTTACAGGTAATTTTGTAATTATTTTAACTAGGTAGCTATTAAATAGTTCTTAACTATTTAATAGCTATTGTACATGGTTAAAATAATTACAAAGTTGCCTGTAAAATAAATATTAATCCTAAAATAGCTACAATGTAATTATAATTTATATTGTAGCTATATTAGGATTTATTTTACAGGTAAGTATTTATCTTTAAATAGGAATAATTTATTTAATGAGTTAATTTATTTCGTTAGATTAAAATTATATTTAATTTAGGGGGGTGTTAGTGTTAGGGTTAGACTTAGCTTTAGGGGTTAATACATTTATTAGAATAGCGGTGAGCTCCGGTCGGCAGATTAGGGGGTTAATAATTGAAGTTAGGTGTCGGCGATGTTAGGGAGGGCAGATTAGGGGTTAATACTATTTATTATAGGGTTAGTGAGGCGGATTAGGGGTTAATAACTTTATTATAGTAGCGGTGCGGTCCGCCCGGCAGATTAGGGGTTAATAAGTGTAGGCAGGTGGAGGCGACGTTGAGGGGGGCAGATTAGGGGTTAATAAATATAATACAGGGTCGGCGGTGTTAGGGGCAGCAGATTAGGGGTACATAGCTATAATGTAGGTGGCGGCGCTTTGCGGTCAGCAGATTAGGGGTTAATTATTGTAGGTAGCTGGCGGCGACGTTGTGGGGGGCAGATTAGGGGTTAATAAATATAATACAGGGGTCGGCGGTGTTAGAGGCACATAAGTATAACATAGGTGGCGGTCGGCAGATTAGGGGTTAAAAAAATTTAATCGAGTGGCGGCGATGTGGTGGGACCTCGGTTTAAGGGTACATAGGTAGTTTATGGGTGTTAGTGTACTTTAGAGTACAGTAGTTAAGAGCTTTATGAACCGGCGTTAGCCCAGAAAGCTCTTAACTACTGACTTTTTTCTGCGGCTGGAGTTTTGTCGTTAGATTTCTAACGCTCACTTCAGCCACGACTCTAAATACCGGAGTTAGAAAAATCCCATTGAAAAGATAGGATACGCAATTTACGTAAGGGGATCTGCGGTATGGAAAAGTCGCGGCTGAAAGTGAGCGTTAGACCCTTTTTTGAGTGACTCCAAATACCGGAGTTAGCCTAAAACCAGCGTTAGGAGCCTCTAACGCTGGTTTTCACGGCTACCGCCAAACTCCAAATCTAGGCCTTAGATTGTATAAGCACCATAATTGTGTCATGTTTAATAATATGTAAGAAAGAGTTTAAAATGTGATTAAGGGATAAAATTGTATATCAGTTATAGGTAAAAATGTCACTATTATATGTATATGGGAGCTAAAATGCAGTTATATACAAAACATAATTTATGCAAGAACTTACCTGATAAATCATTTTTTTTCATGGTGACAGAGTCCATGAGCTGTTATGTATGGGATATGCATTCCTACCAGGAGAAGGCAAAGTTTCCCAAACCTCAAAAGATTATAAAAAAAAAACCACCTCACACATACCTCAGTTTTATTAAAGGGACAGTACACTGTAAAAATGTTTTTATATTAATGTATTTTCAATGACTTGTTATACCAGCTGCAGAGTATAAAATGTTTGAGAAATTGCATTTTCAGGTTTATTTGTGTATACGAGGTAGCTGGTTTTGTGCTTTTAAACCACAGCCTATTACAACGGGTTGAACTTCAGGTAATATCATACCTCAGTATGTTATCACTTTGTGTACACACAATTGCTTCCTTATCTTATATTTGTCTGGAAAGCTAAAGCTCAATACCTAGAGAGAACAATGGAAAATTATCATTACTTAAATATCCTGCAACACACTGGGAGTGTCATTTCTTCTGCTGGCTGTGTTTATTTAGGCTATTCAATAGCCGAGTCTCCAGTATCAAAACTTTCAATATAGGTTGAGATACCACAAGCTAAATCTGCTATTTCAAAGGTCAAAATTAGGGGTAAAGGAGTCACTTGTAAACAATTAAATACACTCCTGCAGGTAAAATGGATGATTGGGAACAATTTAAATGGAAGAAAATGTTTTGGGTGAACTATCCCTTTAAAAGCCAAGTGGTGAGGTGTTTAAAAGGAGCAAAATCCAATAGTGAGGAGCAGGGATAGGCAAGGTGTCCGTACACAGACACTGGTATCCATGACTGGCCCTTGCCGTGTCCGCCACCCGTTTTGTGGAGGGGAGGGAGGAGTAGGACAGATGAATGCTGGTCCTCACTCCTCCTTGACCCAAGCGGCACCAAGCTTAGCAGCGGGAAATTGAGGGAAGAAGCAAGTTGCCTTCAGTCAACTAACCGTGAGTCGTGACCCATCCCAATTCCTTGATCTGTGTGGCAGCGTAGTGCTGGTGTGTAGAAGACCACTGCCTACTCTGACAAACCTTACGTAACTAAGTAAGTAACCAACAATGATGATCATGCAATTAACATCAAGGTGGGTGGGTTTGGTCACGAGTTGCAGACTCTCAATAAAACCAAAAAAAAATAAAAGGTAATACCACAAGCAGTCTTTATATAAATGTTATTTAAACTTGTTTGATTTGATGACTAATTTGTACTTGTGGAACTAGGCCAGGGGCGTCCAACATGCAGCCCATTTGACAGCAAAGTCCTGACTTATAGAAACATAGAATATGTCGGCAGATAGGAACCATTCGGCCTATAGTATCTAGCCTGACCAATTTTTTTAATACTTTCATTAGTTCCTGGCCTTATCTTATATATAGCATAACCTTATGCCTATCCCATGCATGTTTAAACTACTTTCACTGTCTCCACCACTTCTGCTGGATGGCTATTCCACCATGTATCCACTTCTCTCTCTGTAAAGAGAGTGTTTTTTAATGTTTTTGATTTGAAATGTACCTTGGTGTCCTTCACCAACGTCTGTACTTTGGAAAATGTCCGCCACAGCCTTGTTTCTTGCCTATCCCTGGTGAGGAGCAGGAAAAAAGATGTCCTTTAAACAAAAAAATCAACCCCAAATGGGTGGGGCCTTGTAGACTATCACAATCATAAAATAAATTAATCAGGTAAGTTCTTACATAAATTGTGTTTTCTTCATATAGAGGGTGAGAGTCCATGAGCTGTTACATATGGGATTTAATATCCAAGATGTAACAAGAAAGGGAGGGATTTGATGAGAAATTAAATCCAAAATGTCTTTTATGACAAAACCCGAAATATATTATTATTATTTATTATTATACTTTATTTATTAAGCGCCAACATATTCCGCAGCGCTGTCCATGGATACAATTCATTTAAAGAAAACAATACAAGACTTGTAAGATACAGGACAAAATTTACAAACACATACAGGAGGGATTGAGGGCCCTATTCCCGTGGGAACTTACAATCTAGAAATATAGACACAAATATTAAACTAAGACAACTGCCAGAAGACCAAGTTGCCACTTTGCAAATTTGATCAACTGAAACCTCATTCTTGAAAGCCCAAGATGTGGCAACCGATCTAGTAGAATAAGCTGTAATTCTCTGAGTTGGAGGCAGACCCGCCTCCAAATAATCTTTGTGAATCAAAAGTTTCAACCAAGATGCTAAATAAATAGCAGATAGCCTTCTGGCCTATCTTAGAACCAGAAAACAGAACAGACAGATTAGAAGTCTGTCTGAAATCCTTAAGCAGCATAAACATAATTTCTTTTTTACATAGAGATGTTCAGGAGATATTTTTTTTAGTCAGTTTTTTACAACTATGCTGCATCACTTTCAAGTGTTTCAACATTTGCGTATCATGGCCCTTTAATGTTTTGAGAGTTAACAGCTTTAGATAAAAATTAAAAAGTTGTCCACAAGACAGCTTTATCCTGATGGAAAATCAGATAAGGAGATGCACAAGATCAAACCATTCAGAAACTCTTCTAGCAGAAGAAATAGCCAAAAGAAACAGCACATTCCAAGAAAGTAGTTTAATTTCCAAGGTATGCATAAGTTCAAAAGTAGGAGCCTGTAACAATTGTAATACTAGGTTAAAACTCCAAGAAGGAGAAATAGGCATAACAACAGGTTAAATCTGGATTTTCATATGAAACAATACAGAGAGGGCAGAGATTTGTCTTTAAAAAGAACTGGCAGATTTATCTAAACCATTCTGAAGAAATTGAAGAATCACAGCGTGAGGCCACGCTGGGGCTACCAGGATTACAAATGACTGTTTCATTTAGATTTTTTTTAAATCACTCTGGGAATCTGGACCAGAGGGGGGGAATATGTAAGCAGGGTGGAAAGACCAGGGAACTGCTAGCGCAGCCAACACCTCTGCCTGAGGATCCCTGGACCTCGCAAGGTACCTGGGAAGTTTGTTGTTCAATTGAGAGGCCATCCAATATATTTCTAGTAGGCCCCATAGTTGTACAATCAGATAGAATACATCTTGATGGAGAGCCCACTCTCCTAGATGTAGGGACTGAGGACTGAGGTAATCTGCCTCCCAGTTGTCTACACCTGGGATGTGAGTCGCAGAGATGTGGCAGAAATTGGTTTCTGCCCAAGAAAGGATTTGAGATACATCTACCATGGCTAGGGAACTTTGAGTTCCCCCTTGATGATTGACATAAGCTACTGTCGTAATATTGTCTGTCTGAAAATGGAGATAAGGCTCTTTTTTTTAATACAGGCCAAGCCTGAAGGGCCCTGAAGTGAGCACAATTCAAAATATTAAATTGTAACATCGCCTCATGAGGATTTTAAACCCCAACCTGAAAGACTTGCATCTGTGGTGATCACATACCAGGTAGGTTGAGCAAAGGATTGATAATCAATAGATTGGTGATTTAGCCACCAAGTCAGAGATGGGTGCATGCTGGGATCTCAGAATATCTGTTGAGATATCCAAGAAAACTCCTTGCACCATTGGTGCAGCATACAAAGCTGAAAAGATCGCTTATGAACTTGAGCAAATGGAATTGCATCGGAAGATGCAGTCATGAGGCCTAGTTCTTCCATACACAGAGACCGAATATTCAGACAAGCTGAAATCAATTTTATTTCTCTCTTTTCTGTAAAGAGTCATGGACACTGAATCTATATGGAAACCTAAAAAGGTGACCTTAGTCTGAGTAATCAAGGAACTCTTTGGTAAATTGATCCTCCAACCATGTATTTAAAGAAACAACAATAGTAGTTTTGTGTGAGATTCTGCTAAATGAAAAGATTGAGCTAGTACCAAGATATCGTCCAGGTAAGGAAATACTGCAATACAGAAGATATTAGACCAGTGAGCACAGGGTGGACAACACCAAACTCCTGAGAATACCTATGTGTTCCCAAAATAGGTAAATAAGATAGCTAAAAAGGGGGAGTGAATCAGGAGCGCTACAGCTAAAGGTGCTAAGAAATAAGACTATGAATACTATACTTAAAAGTATGACAAGGACAATATCGTATCTAAAATATGACACAATTTAATTGCACAAACGATAATAACAGATAAAAGATAGATAAAAACGGACGTCTCCGTAAGTGAAACTTCTTAAGTTGCCGCCATATAAATGTTGCAATGGCAAAAAGAGTTTGTGGTGTAAGTATAAACAGTCCAGTGTACACTTTCAGTATTTATATTACGTGTTGGTTTGCTAGCAAACAAGGGCTTACCCCAGACTTTCCACTCGATGTTCTCTGTGGGTTAGTTACAGCCGTATGCGTGATGACGTCACTTATGTGGGCGCTGTCCCAAACGAGCTCTCTGATTGGTCCAAATTCGGAACCAGCTAACAGCGGTAGTGGTGACTCTTTTATCTAGAGTATAGCGATCATCCGATGACAGGTACCTGCTCTTAGTGCTAGGTAGCACGCAAGGTACAAAAATGAATGGTGTAAGTAAACTTGATTATCCGATAAGGAGTTCAGAGAGTTAGTTGCACAGTCTTTCCAATAGCTAATTATATTAGCGTAATTGCACAATCCTCATGAACACTGTGGTAGCTCCAGCTACATATAGTGAATATCAGTAGTTGTTGCAGCACATCAACGCGTTTCTCCCTCTACAGGGCTTTCTCAAGATGAATGATCTGCAACAGGTGTATCTTCATTTAAAGGTGTAGCTTGCTTCTCATTGGTTATAAAACACCTGGGAGTGTTACCTAAGGCGGTCTTGATATTTTAAGATGGTATTGACAAGCAACCAGATAGCTACTTCACATTAATATAAAAAAGGTGATCCCTATCAGTAAATTTCACAGAGTTCCCTTAAAAGTGATCGTTATAGTAAATATTGTGTCTTTTAGACAATGTCTCAATCATTTCTGTTAAAATATATACTAAAAGCATTTCTTAAAAACATTTATTAAAAACATTTATTAAAAACAATGAGTACTTAGAATATAGTTAGAAGATAGTTACATTGTGGGTCTAAATCGGTACTATCTGTATCAAATAATAGAGTGCAAAAACGTGCATTACATATCTATTATTAATCCAATAGAAATGGGGAAATGTCTAGTTCAGAATTTAGACCAGCCGGGAACAGAGTATTATGTCTATAAATCAATTCTGCCTCTTATTTTCAGAAATTTTTCTAAATTCCCCCCCCTCCAATTCTGCTTAACTTGTAGTATGCCCCAATACTTTAAATCTTTAGTATTGCCCTTGTGTACAGATTTAAAGTGCCTATATAGATTAGTGTCTATCACTCCCTTCTCAATACATAATAGATGTTCTCTTATCCTATCTTTGATCATACGCTTAGTCTCCCCAAAATAAAACAAGTTGCATGTGCATTTAAGAATATAGATTACCCCCTTCGTGGTGCATCTAATGCATTCTTTAATAGAGATTTCTTCTCCTGAATTTGGAATAGTGATAGCTTTCCTTTTGTCACTATGTGTGCAGGCCTTGCATGAATAGCAAGGGAAGAAACCTGATATTTTTCCCCCTTGTAAATTTGAAAATAAAAGAGGCAGAATTGATTTATAGACATAATACTCTGTTCCCGGCTGGTCTAAATTCTGAACTAGACATTTCCCCATTTCTATTGGATTAATAATAGATATGTAATGCACGTTTTTGCACTCTATTATTTGATACAGATAGTACCGATTTAGACCCACAATGTAACTACAGGGAGTGCAGAATTATTAGGCAAATGAGTATTTTGACCACATCATCCTCTTTATGCATGTTGTCTTACTCCAAGCTGTATAGGCTCGAAAGCCTACTACCAATTAAGCATATTAGGTGATGTGCATCTCTGTAATGAGAAGGGGTGTGGTCTAATGACATCAGCACCCTATATCAGGTGTGCATAATTATTAGGCAACTTCCTTTCCTTTGGCAAAATGGGTCAAAAGAAGGACTTGGCAGGCTCAGAAAAGTAAAAAATAGTGAGATATCTTGCAGAGGGATGCAGCACTCTTAAAATTGCAAAGCTTCTGAAGCGTGATCATCGAACAATCAAGCGTTTCCTTCAAAATAGTCAACAGGGTCACAAGAAGCGTGTGGAAAAACCAAGGCGCAAAATAACTGCCCATGAACTGAGAAAAGTCAAGCGTGCAGCTGCCAAGATGCCACTTGCCACCAGTTTGGCCATATTTCAGAGCTGCAACATCACTGGAGTGCCCAAAAGCACAAGGTGTGCAATACTCAGAGACATGGCCAAGGTAAGAAAGGCTGAAAGACGACCACCACTGAACAAGACACGCAAGCTGAAACGTCAAGACTGGGCCAAGAAATATCTCAAGACTGATTTTTCTAAGGTTTTATGGACTGATGAAATGAGAGTGAGTCTTGATGGGCCAGATGGATGGGCCCGTGGCTGGATTGGTAAAGGGCAGAGAGCTCCAGTCCGACTCAGACGCCAGCAAGGTGGAGGTGGAGTACTGGTTTGGGCTGGTATCATCAAAGATGAGCTTGTGGGGCCTTTTCGGGTTGAGGATGGAGTCAAGCTCAACTCCCAGTCCTACTGCCAGTTTCTGGAAGACACCTTCTTCAAGCAGTGGTACAGGAAGAAGTCTGCATCCTTCAAGAAAAACATGATTTTCATGCAGGACAATGCTCCATCACACGTGTCCAAGTACTCCACAGCGTGGCTGGCAAGAAAGGGTATAAAAGAAGAAAATCTAATGACATGGCCTCCTTGTTCACCTGATCTGAACCCCATTGAGAACCTGTGGTCCATCATCAAATGTGATATTTACAAGGAGGGAAAACAGTACACCTCTCTGAACAGTGTCTGGGAGGCTGTGGTTGCTGCTGCATGCAATATTGATGGTGAACAGATCAAAACACTGACAGAATCCATGGATGGCAGGCTTTTGAGTGTCCTTGCAAAGAAAGGTGGCTATATTGGTCACTGATTTGTTTTTGTTTTGTTTTTGAATGTCAGAAATGTATATTTGTGAATGTTGAGATGTTATATTGGTTTCACTGGTAAAAATAAATAATTGAAATGGGTATATATTTGTTTTTTGTTAAGTTGCCTAATAATTATGCACAGTAATAGTCACCTGCACACACAGATATCCCCCTAAAATAGCTATAACTAAAAACAAACTAAAAACTACTTCCAAAACTATTCAGCTTTGATATTAATGAGTTTTTTGGGTTCATTGAGAACATGGTTGTTGTTCAATAATAAAATTAATCCTCAAAAATACAACTTGCCTAATAATTCTGCACTCCCTGTATCTTCTAACTATATTCTAAGTACTCATTGTTTTTAATAAATGTTTTTAATAAATGTTTTTAAGAAATGCTTTTAGTATATATTTTAACAGAAATGATTGAGACATTGTCTAAAAGACACAATATTTACTATAACGATCACTTTTAAGGGAACTCTGTGAAATTTACTGATAGGGATCACCTTTGTTATATTAATGTGAAGTAGCTATCTGGTTGCTTGTCAATACCATCTTAAAATATCAAGACCGCCTTAGGTAACACTCCCAGGTGTTTTATAACCAATGAGAAGCAAGCTACACCTTTAAATGAAGATACACCTGTTGCAGATCATTCATCTTGAGAAAGCCCTGTAGAGGGAGAAACGCGTTGATGTGCTGCAACAACTACTGATATTCACTATATGTAGCTGGAGCTACCACAGTGTTCATGAGGATTGTGCAATTACGCTAATATAATTAGCTATTGGAAAGACTGTGCAACTAACTCTCTGAACTCCTTATCGGATAATCAAGTTTACTTACACCATTCATTTTTGTACCTTGCGTGCTACCTAGCACTAAGAGCAGGTACCTGTCATTGGATGATCGCTATACTCTAGATAAAAGAGTCACCACTACCGCTGTTGGCTGGTTCCGAATTTGGACCAATCAGAGAGCTCGTTTGGGACAGCGCCCACATAACTGACGTCATCACGCATACGGCTGTAACTAACCCAAAGAGAACATCGAGTGGAAAGTCTGGGGTAAGCCCTTGTTTGCTAGCAAACCAACACGTAATATAAATACTGAAAGTGTACACTGGACTGTTTATACTTACACCACAAACTCTTTTTGCCATTGCAACATTTATATGGCGGCAACTTAAGAAGTTTCACTTACGGAGACGTCCGTTTTTATCTATCTTTTATCTGTTATTATCGTTTGTGCAATTAAATTGTGTCATATTTTAGATACGATATTGTCCTTGTCATACTTTTAAGTATAGTATTCATAGTCTTATTTCTTAGCACCTTTAGCTGTAGCGCTCCTGATTCACTCCCCCTTTTTAGAAATACTGCAATACCCTGAGCTCTGATTACAGATAAAAGGGAACTGAAAACCTTAGTAAACATTCTTTAAAGTTGTAGCTAGGCCAAATGTAAGAGCAACAAACTGATAATGCTTTTCCAGAAAAGAGAACCTCAGGAACTGGTAATGTTCTGGATGTATTGGGATGTAAACCTAAGCATCCTGTAAATCTATTGTGGACATAAGTGATCTTGTTGAACAAAAGGCAGGATAGTCCTAGTTTCCATTTTGAAAGTTGGAATTCTTACAAATTTGTTTACAGTTTTCAGATCCAGAATTGGTCTGAAAGAATTTTCCTTCTTTGGTACAATGAAGAGATTTGAATAAAATCCCATCCCTTGTCCTTGTAAAGGAACTGGGACATTTACTTCCATATTTACCAGATCCAAAACAGATTTTAGAAAGGCCTGAGCTTTCATAGGATGTTTTGGAATATGGGTGAGAATAAACTTCCTCATAGGAGGTCCTATTCTGAATCCAATTTGATATCCCTGAGAAACAATGTTTTGAATCCACGGATTTTGGACAGATTCTAACCAAGAACCTCCCTTAAAGCCTCTGGCTCAGTAAATAATTTCTTTCCTTGGAAATAAAGAGATAGTAGTCTAGTTTTAGAAACCATATCAGCATTCCATGATTTTAGCCATAAAGTTCTTCTGGTAAGAATAGCTGAAGACATAATTTTAATGTTAATTTTCATGATATCAAATACTGCATTGCAAATAAATTTATTTGCATGTTGAAATAAATTCAAGAGATTAGAACATTCAGGGTCAGAAGACAACTGCTGAGCAAGACAGAATAACCAGAAAGTAGAAGCAGCAGCTATGTCAGCAATAGATATAGCTGGTCTAAGAATATACCCTGAGGAAGTCCCTGTCAGTCAAGGGGATGAAACGCGCATAGGCGGCAGCTGATCTCACCGATGAGACGCCTACCTTTGGGATCCGTTCATTTATTCTACAAAGTTTTTTTTTAGCTTGTTTGTTTGCTCCACTCTGTTCCTGAAGCCGTTGAATGACCACATTTCATCTTTAATATGCGGGTACATGTGGCAGCCTGAAATCACGGATATAAACGTTTACAACATCCTAAGACTGAGTGTTTTGGTTTTTCGGTGATAATACCAACAGGAAAGTAACTTTATTTCTGCCTTAAACGGGCGGATTAGCAGATGCCTTTTCTTTAACCATCTGGAGTATAATCACAAGGAAAGACTATCTCTTTGAAGGATTGAAACATATGTTACATTAATTTGTTTCTCGCTTGAAAGCTTTTCTTGTGCATACAATCACTCTACTGCCTTCATACCACAGTCTATAATTTGCATGTATTCATGTTATACCTATAACTTTCACATAGATCCTTAACTTTATCATGACAGTTATACCCTCCATCATTGGGACTGCCCTCTGATTTTGGTGTTGTGTCTAGTTAATGGTATAAGATAGCCATCTTATAAATATATGTTCTGTAGTGGTTACTATATATTTTCTTGACTCAAACACTCCTGTTTGTTAAGAGGAAACTACATAGATTCTCATTTGATCATCAAGGCAACTTATCCCTAATAACATATTGTGGGGTTGCCCTCTGATGGAGGTGTTGTAATTTTTCCTCTTGATAAAACATAATTTATGCTTACCTGATAAATTTATTTCTCTTGTAGTGTGTTCAGTCCACGGATCATCCATTACTTATGGGATATATTCTCCTTCCCAACAGGAAGTTGCAAGAGGATCACCCAAGCAGAGCTGCTATATATCACATGTCATATCCAGTCATTCGACCGAAACAAGACGAGAAAGGAGAAACTATAGGGTGCAGTGGTGACTGGAGTTATAATTTAAAATTTAGAACCTGCCTCCAAAAAAGACAGGGCGGGCCGTGGACTGAACACACTACAAGAGAAATAAATTTATCAGGTAAGCATAAATTATGTTTTCTCTTGTTAAGTGTGTTCAGTCCACGGGTCATCCATTACTTATGGGATACCAATACCAAAGCTAAAGTACACGGATGATGGGAGGGACAACGCAGGAACATTACACAGAAGGAACCACTGCCTGTAGAACCTTTCTCCCAAAAACAGCCTCCGAAGAAGCAAAAGTGTCAAATTTGGAAAAAGTATGAAGTGAAGACCAAGTTGCAGCCTTGCAAATCTGTTCAACAGAGGCCTCATTCTTAAAGGCCCAGGTGGAAGCCACAGCTCTAGTGGAATGAGCTGTAATTCTTTCAGGAGGCTGCTGTCCAGCAGTCTCATAGGCTAAACGTATTATGCTACGAAGCCAAAAAGAGAGAGAGGTAGCCGAAGCCTTTTGACCTCCCCTCTGTCCAGAGTAAACGACAAACAGTGAAGAAGTTTGCCGAAAATCTTTAGTTGCCTGTAAGTAGAACTTCAGGGCACGGACCACGTCTAGATTATGCAAAAGACGTTCCTTCTTTGAAGAAGGATTAGGACATAATGATGGAACAACAATCTCTTGATTGATATTCCTGTTAGAAACAACCTTAGGTAAAAACCCAGGTTTAGTACGCAAGACTACCTTTGCAGAAGCAGACAGGAATCTATGCTTAATAATAACATATGGTGACAACTTTACTATCTAATAATACAGCAATCAAGTTTGTTCCAGTCATATCATATAACAGTATATACCATTTAGTCAACCACTGATTATCTATAACTCACTTTACAAGGCGAGAATTGTATTACAATTCTTACAGCATGTTGGTTTATAGTAATATAAGGGTTGACTTCTACTGACTATAATACAATTTATGGAACAACCCAAAGCTGTTTACAAGACTCTGCGGACACATATTTGAGCTTGGTTATAGTTATAGCCACCCTCTCAGAAATAAACTTATCAATATTAACTATATAGTGTGCAATACTAACTTTATATGATAAGTATCTGTATAAGAAGCGTAATAGCTTATAATCAATCGTGTATTTTATAGGAGATCATCAAACTAGCATTTGAGATTCAAATACAACGTTTGACCCTGTATTAACAGGGACACACCAAGAATAATACCTAAGTATACACCAAACACACTGACTGTAAAATCAATGGTGCACGTTCTGCCCTCATTTATGTGCCCTATATAATCTTTATATCAAATATTTTCTAAGATATTGTGTGTAACAATTACGATAGAAGATAACCTTCCCCTGCAATGAACTTAAGTTTAACTCTAAACAATTAACTTAAGTGCTAATATTGAGGATTCATATCATTTTCACAAGAGCAAGGGTTAATATATTTTATATTTTAATTGTATACACTCCATCAATATAACAACCAAAGAGTGTTATATTTAGACACCACAGTGATCTAAGATATATAATGAATCACTCCCCAGGTAGCTTCTGTTTTTAATTGCACATCCCTTTATTTTATCTCCGTTTTTTTGCGTACTAATAAAAGTTATGTTTTAATTATTTCAAGCGTACTCCCCTTGCCATTGGTACTCTATCTGTAAAACCACACACATAGTGTGTCATAAGAAGACTACAAGAGTGCTATAAGTGTATTCTTTTAAGGCCTTTCAGGCCTATGCTTTCTCCGCAAGACTACCTTGTCTGAATGAAAGATCAGATAAGGAGAATCACAATGTAAGGCAGATAACTCAGAGACTCTTCGAGCCGAGGAAATAGCCATCAAAAACAGAACTTTCCAACACAAAAGCTTAATATCAATGGAATGAAGGGGTTCAAACGGAACACCCTGAAGAACTTTAAGAACCAAGTTTAAGCTCCACGGAGGAGCAACAGTCTTAAACACAGGCTTAATCCTGGCCAAAGCCTGACAAAAAGCCAGGACGTCTGGATTCTCTGCCAGACGCTTGTGTAAAAGAATAGACAGAGCAGAAATCTGTCCCTTTAGCGAACTAGCGGATAAACCCTTTTCTAAACCCTCTTGTAGAAAAGACAATATTCTAGGAATCTAAACCTTACTCCATGAGTAACTCTTGGATTCACACCAATATAAATATTTACGCCATATCTTATGGTAAATTTTTCTGGTCACAGGTTTCCGAGCCTGTATTAATGTATCAATAACCGACTCCGAGAAACCACGCTTCGAAAGAATCAAGCGTTCAACCTCCACGCAGTCAGCCTCAGAGAGAATTAGATTTGGATGGTTGAAAGGACCCTGAATTAGAAGGTCCTGCCTCAGAGGCAGAGACCATGGTGGACAGGACGACATGTCCACTAGGTCTGCATACCAGGTCCTGCGTGGCCACGCAGGCGCTATCAGAATCACCGATGCTCTCTCTTGTTTGATCTTGGCAATCAGTCGAGGCAGTAGCGGAAAAGGTGGAAACACATAAGCCGTGTTGAAAACCCAAGGGGCTGCTAGTGCATCTATCAGCACCGCTCCCGGGGACCCTGGACCTGGATCCGTAGCACGGAAGCTTGGCATTCTGGAGAAATGCCATGAGATCCAGTTCCGGTTTGCCCCAACGAAGAATTAGTTGAGCAAATATCTCCGGATGAAGTTCCCACTCCCCCGGATGAAAAGTCTGGCGACTTAGAAAGTCCGCCTCCCAGTTCTCCACGCCTGGGATGTAGATTGCTGACAGGTGGCAAGAGTGAGACTCTGCCCAGCGAATTATCCTTGAGACTTCTAACATCGCTAGGGAACTCCTGGTTCCTCCTTGATGATTGATGTAAGCTACAGTCGTGATGTTGTCCGACTGAAACCTGATGAACCTCAGTGTTGCTAACTGAGGCCAAGCTAGGAGAGCATTGAATATTGCTCTTAATTCCAGAATGTTTATTAGAAGGAGTTTCTCCTCCTGAGTCCACGATCTTTAGGGAGTTCCAGACTGCGCCCCAGCCTAGTAAGCTGGCATCTGTTGTTACAATTGTCCAATCTGGTCTGCGAAAGGTCATTCCTTTGGACTGATGAACCCGAGACAACCACCAGAGAACCACCAGAGAAGAGAATCCCTGGTCTCCTGGTCCAGATACAGTAAAGGGGACAGATCTGAGTAATCCCCATTCCACTGACTTAGCATGCATAATTGCAGCGGTCTGAGATGCAGGCGCACAAATGGCACTATGTCCATTGCCGCGACCATTAAGCCGATTACTTCCATGCACTGAGCTACTGATGGGCTTGGAATCGAATGAAGGACACGGCAAGCATTTAGAATTTTTGATAACCTGGACTCCGTCAGGTAAATCTTCATCTCTACAGAATCGATAAGAGTCCCTAGGAAGGGGACCCTTGTGAGTGGAAACAGAGAACTCTTTTCCATGTTCACTTTCCACCCATGCGACCTCAGAAATGCTAGAACTATCTCTGTATGAGACTTTGCATTTTGAAAACTTGACGCTTGTATCAGAATGTCGTCTAGGTACGGAGCCACCGCAATGCCTCGCGGTCTTAGTACCGCCAGAAGCGAACCCAGAATCTTTGTAAAAATTCTCGGAGCCGTAGCTAACCCGAAGGGAAGAGCTACAAACTGGTAATGCCTGTCTAGAAAGGCAAACCTTAGGTACCGATAATGATCTTTGTGAATCGGTATGTGAAGGTAGGCATCCTTTAAATCCACTGTGGTCATATATTGACCCTCTTGGATCATGGGTAGGATGGTCCGAATGGTTTCCATCTTGAACGATGGAACCCTTAGGAATATGTTTAAGATTTTTAAGTCTAAGATTGGTCTGAAGGTTCCCTCTTTTTTGGGAACCACAAACAGATTTGAGTAAAACCCTTGCCCTTGTTCCGTTTGCGGAACTGGGTGGATCACTCCCATCACTAAGAGGTCTTGTACACATTGTAGAAATGCCTCTTTCTTTACTAGGTTTGTTGATAACCTTGAGAGATGAAACCTCCCTTGTGGAGGAGAAGTTTTGAAATCCAGAAGGTATCCCTGAGATATAATCTCCAACGTCCAGGGATCCTGTACATCTCTTGCCCAAGCCTGGGCAAAGAGAGAAAGTCTGCCCCCCACTAGATCCGTCTCCGGAAAGGGGGCCCTGTCTTCATGCTGTCTTAGGGGCGGAAGTAGGCTTTCTGGCCTGCTTGCCCATGTTCCATGACTGGTTGCCTTTCCAACCTTGTCTGTAACGAGCAGTAGGTCCTTCCTGTTTTGGAGCGGAGGGAGGTTGATGCTGCTCCTGCCTTGAAATTACGAAAGGCACGAAAATTAGACTGTTTGGCATTTGATTTGGCCCTGTCCTGAGGAAGGGAGTGACCCTTACCTTCAGTAATGTCAGCAATAATTTCCTTCAAGCCGGGCCCGAATAAGGTCTGCTCTTTGAAAGGAATATTCAATAGTTTAGATTTAGAAGTTACATCTGCTGACCAGGATTTAAGCCATATCGCTCTGCGCGCCTGTATGGCGAATCCGGAATTCTTAGCCGTAAGTTTGGTTAAATGCACTACGGCATCCGAAACAAACACATTAGCTAGCTTAAGCGTTCTAAGCTTGCTCAAAGTCTCATCCAATGGTGCTGTGCGAATCGCCTCTTCCAGAGACTCAAACCAGAATGCCGCTGCAGCAGTGACAGGCGCAATGCATGCAAGAGGCTGAAATATAAAACCTTGTTGAACAAACATTTTCTTAAGGTAACCCTCTAATTTTTTATCCATTGGATCTGAGAAAGCACAACTATCCTCCACCGGGATAGTGGTACGCTTGGCTAGAGTAGATACTGCTCCCTCCACCTTAGGGACTGTCTGCCATAAGTCTCGTGTGGCGGCGTTTATAGGGAACATTTTTCTAAATATCGGAGGAGGGGAAAAGGGCACACCAGGTTTATCCCACTCCTTGCTAATAATTTCAGTAAGCCTTTTTGGTATAGGAAAAACGTCAGTACACACCGGTACCGCATAGTATTTATCCAGCCTACATAATTTCTCTGGGATTGCCACCGTGTCACAATCATTCAGAGTCGCTAACACCTCCCCTAGCAATACACGGAGGTTCTCAAGCTTAAATTTTAAATTTGAAATTTCTGAATCCGGTCTCCCCGAATCAGAACCGTCACCCACAGAATGAAGCTCTCCGTCCTCATGTTCTGCAAATTGTGACGCAGTATCAGACATGGCTCTCGTGTCATCGGCGCGCTCTGTCCTTAACCCAGAGCTATCGCGCTTGCCACTTAACTCGAGCATATTGTATAATACTTCTTTCATAACATTAGCCATATCATGTAAAGTGATTTGTAAGTGCCTTGATGTACTTGGCGCCTCAATCTCACGCATCTCCCGAGGTACTGACACGTGAGGAGAGTTAGACGGCATAACTTCCCCCTCGTTGTCTGGTGATAATTTCTTTATCGGTACAGATTGACTTTTATTCAAAGTAATATCAATACAATTGGTACACATATTTCTATTGGGCTCCACATCGGCTTTTGAACATAATGAAAAAGCAGATTCCTCTGTATCAGACATGTTTAAACAGACTAGCAATGAAGCTAGCAAGCTTGGAAATTACTTTCAATAAGTTTACAAGCAATATAAAAAACGCTGCAGCGCTTTTAAAAAACACAGTTGAATTAACAAAGAACTAATTCAGTTATAGTCAACCATTCTTAACGGTAAATGTAATAATTAGCAGAGGGTTGCACCCATTAGCAAAAGGATGATTAACCCCTCAATACCCAAAACGGATATCAAATTAAAATGTAACGCTTTTATCACAGTCAAACACACTGTCACAGGTCTGCTGTGACTGATTACCTCCCTCAAAAACAAATTTTGGAGACCCCTGAGCTCTCTAGAGACGTCCTGGATCAAGGAGGAAGAAACAGGAAGACTGTGCTAAAATTTTAACTGCGCAACAAGGCGCTAAAAAAAGGTCCCTCCCACTCATATTACAACAGTGGCAGACCTGATATAACGTTTTCTATGCAGAAAAATACGTTAGCCATGTGGAAAAAAATCATGCCCAAAAAGGATTTATCACCAAAGTACCTCACAAAACGAATAACATGCCAGTAAATGTTTTAAAAACAAACTTTTTTAAAGTCATGCAAAGTTATCACTAAGCCTGCTACCAGTCGCTTCTACTGCAGATAAGGCTTACACATTATTTCAGTATTAACAGTATTTTTTCAGTCAAATTCTAGTCCCTAGAAAATAACTCAACTGCGCATACATTTATCAGCCTGATACCAGTCGCTGCTACTGCATTTAAGGCTGTACTTACATCATGTGGGTAACAGCAGTGTTTTCTTAGTCAATTCCATTCCCAGAAAATATTGTACTGCACATACCTCATTTGCGGGGAACCCCGCATGCTATTCCCATTTTCTGAAGTTACCCCACTCCTCAGAATGTCGAGAACAGCCAGTGGATCTTAGTTACGCCTGCTAAGATCATAGAAAACCGCAGGCAGATTCTTCTTCCAAATACTGCCTGAGATAGAAAAACAGCACACTCCGGTGCCATTTAAAATAACAAACTTTTGATTGAAGAATAATTAAGTAAAAACTCCAACTCCTCTCGCGACCTCCTTCTTTGTTGAGGGTTGCAAGAGAATGACTGGATATGACATGTGAGGGGAGGAGCTATATAGCAGCTCTGCTTGGGTGATCCTCTTGCAACTTCCTGTTGGGAAGGAGAATATATCCCATAAGTAATGGATGACCCGTGGACTGAACACACTTAACAAGAGAAATTATGCTTTTGACTATGTACAACGGTTCAGTTTGAACTATTTAATTATAATATAACATAACATAACTTATAACATATAAGGGATCTTATATACATTTTGGAGTTGTCCTCTGATAGTGGTGTTGTAGGGTCCCTCTTTTTCGAATCTATTATATTCATTTCAAGCTCCTTAACTTAACCAAATTTTGGTTTATATTTTGTTTTTCTTTCTCTATCGTTAAAGATTTGCATAATAAATTATTCAGTGCTTTAAATGCATGCCAGTCTTTTAGTTTTTACTCTCTGTCCCTATCAAGTTTCTTTATTATTTAACTTTTAACTTTATTATTATTGAATTCTAAATAATTTTCTTTTTTGTAACACTTGTCCCTTGAGTGTGCTGAAATCCCTATCTTTATATAAGGACTACTGATCCTTATTCTCTTTCTCTGCTATATATAAAATTATTTGTTATAGGGCCTGCACCTCTGATTTACATTAAAATAAATCTATTTCATATTATTTTTTGAACTAACAGTTCCCTTTAAAATAGTGTGGTATGTATATATACAGGTGGCCCTCGATTTACACCGGTTCAATTTGCGCCGTTTCAGAAGAACAACCTTTTTTTTCCAGTCATGTGACTGCTATTGAAAAGCATTAAGAAGCATTGCATTGATTAAAATAGCCAGTAGGTGGAGCTGTCCGCTTGTGTTGCAGCAAAGATATGCAAAGCCAAGCACAGTAACAGGCTGGAATTAGTCTAGCTAGACATAAGCTATCGAGCAGCTTTCTTAGGAACAAGATCTTCCTGTCTATAAATCAGTCCAGATTTTACTCCCTCACTTCCCATTGACTTATATTATAAACTGGGTTTCAATTTACAACAGTTTCAATTTACAACCATTGCTACCTGTGTGTGTATATATATATATATATATATATATATATATATATATATATATATATATATATATATATATATATATATATATATCTATATATATATATATCTATATATATCCATATATATATATATATATATATATATATCCAATATTGGCCTCAATGAAATACTTGCCATTGTGCCAAACTTTTCTCTAATCGAGAGATTACATACCCGGCAAAGCAGACAAGTTACGCGCGTTGATTTTTGATGGCGTGCACATTATTTACTCCTATAAACTAACATAGAACTGGCGTCGGCAGTTGGTATCACAAAGGCAGCGCATGGACTTATGCACACAGAATGGTTGTTTTCTACTCATTTTTCATCTCGCCACACATAGGCAGGCGCAGCAACCCTTGAGTTCAGTAAAAAAAGCATTGTAGAGACTTCCGGTGGGCGGGCCCTAGGCCAAATAAAGTGTCGGGACAACGGAGAACACCCGTTGGTGTTGTTGGAGGCTACGATCCTGTCAGGATATTCACCTGAATTGCTGAATTTCCTAATTCCTGTAGGAAGAAATATTTATCCTTTAGTTGAATCCAATTGTAGTAGAATATAAATTAACTAATAAGGATTTCTATGATTTTTGTTTAATAGGTGTGTAGAAGATTTATTCCTAAATAATAGGTGGCAACATATGAAATCTTGTTCATAATTAGAAATAAACCTTGCATTGATATATGGTGGAAATCTACACAAGTAAATCTATAATCAGGAGGATGGCAGCTTATGATAGAGATACCTTCTGCTCTCTCAGAGCTGACAGATCTATAATCAGGAGGATGGCAGCTTATGATAGAGATACCTTCTGCTCTCTCAGAGCTGACAGTTTCCAACTTCCGGTAACACTGCAGCTGTGACGTCACACGCCGGAGCTGCACACAGACCGTCTCAACTCCAAAGGATCTCCTCCTGTTACAGAGTATCTGGACTTCCACTAAATAGTAAGAATTCTTACCTAAATACTCCTCTCTAATGTTAATAATTACCTGGTACCTAAACTATAACTTGTTAACAATCTTTACTAATATTGTGTTGCATCTGTCTGTATCTTTTATATTGGAGGAGTATTTAGGTAAGAATTCTTACTATTTAGTGGAAGTCCAGATACTCTGTAACAGGAGGAGATCCTTTGGAGTTGAGACGGTCTGTGTGCAGCTCCGGCGTGTGACGTCACAGCTGCAGTGTTACCGGAAGTTGGAAACTGTCAGCTCTGAGAGAGCAGAAGTTTCAGGGAGACTGATTGATCCTTAGAAATTACTCCAATGAGATGGTAAGTGATAGCGGATGCTCACAAGGTGATAGCTGGTGAGAGAGGTGAGGTCTTTACAACAGTGATACCAGAAGATGTAGGAGCTGGATAATTCTGAGCTAGTAGAACAAAATAATCAAGCAACTATTAGACTGGGAGGAACCTTTATACCTGATGGTAGACACCTCCTATTAAAGGGAAAGCAAGGACAGGTGAAAGCATGACAGTACTCCCCCCCCCCAAGGATCCACACCGAGGATCAAGGTCCAGGACGATCAGGATGAGAACGATGGAAACGAGAAACCAGAGGTCTGGCAGATAAATTAGAGACAGGCTCCCAAGTATCATCTTCAGCTGGGAAACCCTTCCAATGGACCAGATATTGGAGAGTGCCATTCATCCATCTAGAATCCTTAATAGACCCTACTTCATATTCCTGTTCCGTGGACTGAGGTGAGGGGACTGATACAGAGGGGGTTTCCTGCTCCCTTATAGGTCTAAACGGTTTCAAAAGAGAGACATGAAATGTCGGGTGTATCCTGACGTTTTCTGGTAAGGAAAGCTTAACAGCATTTGGAATGATTATTGACTCAATTTCGTACGGTCCAATATACAGAGGAGTCAACTTACATGATGGGTAAGGAAGTCGACGATTCCTTGTTGACAACCAAACTTTGTCACCTATGGCATAGGAAGGAGAAGGTGAATGTTTGAGGTCATAATAAAACTTTTGATATTCTTTCGTTTGTCTGATATTATTTTCAATAGAAAGAAAGGTGTCAGCAATGGTGTTGACAAATTGGTTGACTAGAGGACTTGAACCATTCTTGAGAGCGTCATAGTGGAAGTGGGGGTGGAATCCATAGTTGATATAAAAAGGAGAATGTTTAGTTGTGGAATGTACAGAGTTATTGTAAGAGAATTCTGCATATGGAAGTAAAGACGACCAATCATCATGGTGTTCGTTAGTAAAACAGCGTAGAAATTGTTCTAACCATTTATTGGTTCGTTCCATCTGTCCGTTCAACTGTGGATGGAATGAGGTACTTAGGCGTTTTTGTATATTAAGTGCTTTACAGAGTTGGTTCCAGAATCTACTAGTGAATTGGGAGCCTCTATCAGAGGTTATTACTGAGAGGAACTCCATGACGTTTTATGACATGTTGAATCAAATGATGAACTGTTTCAGAAGCGGTGGGTAGTTTGGTTGATGGAATAAAATGAGCCATCTTGCTGAACAAATCAACGACAACTATAATAGTAGTATAACTTGATGATTTAGGCAAATCCACTATATAGTGAAGAGCTATATCCGTCTAAGGACGTTTAGGAGTGGGTAGAGGTAACTCACCATCTGGTTTTTGGTGTCTGGGTTTTGACACAGTACAAATTCTACAGGATAGGACGTATTCTTTGATGTCCTTGTTAATATTAGGCCACCAAAAGTATCTGCCTATCATTTCGGAGGTCTTTTTTATTCCTGGGTGTTCAGCCAGGGGGTTGTCATGGTTGGTTTTAAGAATTTGAGACCTTAATATTTTTGGAACATAAACTAATTGTCCATGATAAAGAAGGCCATCATTGGATAGAGATACCTGAGATGATGGTATTTCAGTATCACTTAGTTGGTGTCTTTTAAAGAGTGTTACAGAGTCATCCGTGAGACCTATAATATGTTCAGCTGGTATGATAGTTTGGGGACCTTGAATTTCCGTTGGCTTTTCATAAATTCTAGATAGGGCATCTGCCTTTAGATTTTTGTTACACGGCCTATAAGTGATGACATAGTTAAATCTACTAAAGTAAAGATTCCAGCGCACCTGTCTGGATGTTAAGGTGCGATTGGTTTTCAGGAACTCTAAATTCCTGTGATCTGTATAGATCAATATAGGAATTTCAGTTCCCTCCAATAAGTGTCACCAGTGTTCAAATGCTGATTTTATCGCAATGAGTTCTTTTTCACCAATTGCATAATTAAGCTCTGCATTATTCATAACTCTGGAGAAAACATAATTTATGCTTACCTGATAAATTCCTTTCTTCTGTAGTGTGATCAGTCCACGGGTCATCATTACTTCTGGGATATTACTCCTCCCCAACAGGAAGTGCAAGAGGATTCACCCAGCAGAGCTGCATATAGCTCCTCCCCTCTACGTCACTCCCAGTCATTCGACCAAGGACCAACGAGAAAGGAAAAGCCAAGGGTGAAGTGGTGACTGGAGTATAAATTAAAAAATATTTACCTGCCTTAAAAACAGGGCGGGCCGTGGACTGATCACACTACAGAAGAAAGGAATTTATCAGGTAAGCATAAATTATGTTTTCTTCTGTTAAGTGTGATCAGTCCACGGGTCATCATTACTTCTGGGATACCAATACCAAAGCAAAAGTACACGGATGACGGGAGGGATAGGCAGGCTCTTTATACAGAAGGAACCACTGCCTGAAGAACCTTTCTCCCAAAAATAGCCTCCGATGAAGCAAAAGTGTCAAATTTGTAAAATTTGGAAAAAGTATGAAGCGAAGACCAAGTTGCAGCCTTGCAAATCTGTTCAACAGAGGCCTCATTCTTGAAGGCCCAAGTGGAAGCCACAGCTCTAGTAGAATGAGCTGTAATTCTTTCAGGAGGCTGCTGTCCAGCAGTCTCATAAGCTAAACGAATTATGCTACGAAGCCAAAAAGAAAGAGAGGTAGCGGAAGCTTTTTGACCTCTCCTCTGCCCAGAGTAAATGACAAACAGAGAAGACGTTTGTCGAAAATCCTTAGTTGCCTGTAAGTAAAATTTTAGAGCACGGACTACATCCAGGTTGTGCAGTAGACGTTCCTTCTTTGAAGAAGGATTTGGGCATAAAGAAGGAACAACAATCTCTTGATTGATATTCCTGTTAGTAACTACCTTAGGTAAGAACCCAGGTTTAGTACGCAGGACTACCTTATCCGAATGAAAAATCAAATAAGGAGAATCACAATGTAAGGCTGATAATTCAGAGACTCTTCGAGCCGAGGAAATAGCCATTAAAAATAGAACTTTCCAAGATAACAACTTTATATCAATGGAATGAAGGGGTTCAAACGGAACGCCCTGTAAAACATTAAGAACAAGGTTTAAACTCCATGGTGGAGCAACAGTTTTAAACACAGGCTTAATCCTGGCCAAAGCCTGACAAAAAGCCTGGACGTCAGGAACTTCAGACAGACGTTTGTGTAACAGAATGGACAGAGCTGAGATCTGTCCCTTTAACGAACTAGCAGATAAACCCTTTTCTAAACCTTCTTGTAGAAAAGACAATATCCTAGGAATCCTAACCTTACTCCAAGAGTAACCTTTGGATTCACACCAATATAGGTATTTACGCCATATCTTATGGTAAATCTTTCTGGTAACAGGTTTCCTAGCCTGTATTAAGGTATCAATAACTGACTCAGAAAAACCACGTCTTGATAAAATCAAGCGTTCAATTTCCAAGCAGTCAGCTTCAGAGAAGTTAGATTTTGATGTTTGAAGGGACCCTGTATCAGAAGGTCCTGTTTCAGAGGTAGAGACCAAGGTGGACAGGATGACATGTCCACCAGGTCTGCATACCAAGTCCTGCGTGGCCACGCAGGTGCTATTAGAATCACTGATGCTCTCTCTTGTTTGATTCTGGCAATCAATCGAGGAAGCAACGGGAAGGGTGGAAACACGTAAGCCATCCTGAAGTCCCAAGGTGCTGTCAGAGCATCTATCAGGACTGCTCCTGGATCCCTGGATCTGGACCCGTAACGAGGAAGCTTGGCGTTCTGTCGAGACGCCATGAGATCTATCTCTGGTTTGCCCCAACGTCGAAGTATTTGGGCAAAGACCTCCGGATGAAGTTCCCACTCCCCCGGATGAAAAGTCTGACGACTTAAGAAATCCGCCTCCCAGTTCTCCACTCCCGGGATGTGGATTGCTGACAGGTGGCAAGAGTGAGACTCTACCCAGCGAATTATCTTTGATACTTCCATCATAGCTAGGGAGCTTCTTGTCCCTCCCTGATGGTTGATGTAAGCTACAGTCGTGATGTTGTCCGACTGAAACCTGATGAACCCCCGAGTTGTCAACTGGGGCCAAGCCAGGAGGGCATTGAGAACTGCTCTCAATTCCAGAATGTTTATTGGCAGGAGACTCTCCTCCTGACTCCATTGTCCCTGAGCCTTCAGAGAATTCCAGACGGCACCCCAACCTAGAAGGCTGGCGTCTGTTGTTACAATTGTCCAGTCTGGTCTGCTGAATGGCATCCCCCTGGACAGATGTGGCCGAGAAAGCCACCATAGAAGAGAATTTCAGGTCTCTTGATCCAGATTCAGAGAAGGGGATAAGTCTGAGTAATCCCCATTCCACTGACTTAGCCTGCACAGTTGCAGTGGTCTGAGGTGTAAGCGTGCAAAGGGTACTATGTCCATTGCCGCTACCATTAAGCCGATTACCTCCATGCATTGAGCCACTGACGGGTGTTGAATGGAATGAAGGGTGCGGCAAGCACTTTGAAGTCTTGTTAGCCTGTCCTCTGTCAGGTAAATCTTCATTTCTACAGAATCTATAAGAGTTCCCAGGAAGGGAACTCTTGTGAGTGGAACGAGTGAACTTTTCTTTTCGTTCACCTTCCATCCATGTGACCTTAGAAATGCCAGCACTAACTCTGTATGAGACTTGGCAGTTTGAAAGCTTGAAGCTTGTATCAGAATGTCGTCTAGGTATGGAGCTACCGAGATTCCCCGCGGTCTTAGTACCGCCAGAAGAGCACCCAGAACCTTTGTGAAGATTCTTGGAGCTGTAGCCAATCCGAATGGAAGAGCCACAAACTGGTAATGCCTGTCTAGGAAGGCAAACCTTAGGTACCGATAATGATCTTTGTGAATCGGTATGTGAAGGTAAGCATCTTTTAAATCTACAGTGGTCATGTACTGACCCTCTTGGATCATAGGTAAAATTGTCCGAATAGTCTCCATCTTGAACGATGGAACTCTTAGGAATTTGTTTAGGATCTTTAAGTCCAGGATTGGTCTGAAAGTTCCCTCTTTTTTGGGAACCACAAACAGATTTGAGTAAAACCCCTGTCCCTGTTCCGATCGTGGAACTGGATGGATTACTCCCATTAACAAGAGCTCTTGTACGCAGCGTAGAAACGCCTCTTTCTTTGTCTGGATTGTTGACAATCTTGACAGATGAAATCTCTCTCTTGGAGGAGAGTATTTGAAGTCCAGAAGGTATCCCTGAGATATTATCTCTAGCGCCCAGGGATCCTGAACATCTCTTGCCCAAGCCTGGGCGAAGAGAGAAAGTCTGCCCCCCCACTAGATCCGATCCCGGATCGGGGGCCCTCAATTCATGCTGTTTTAGGGGCAGCAGCAGGTTTCCTAGTCTGCTTGTCCTTGTTCCAGGACTGGTTAGGTTTCCAGCCTTGTCTGTAGCGAGCAACAGCTCCTTCCTGTTTTGGTGCAGAGGAAGATGATGCTGCTCCTGCTTTGAAATTACGAAAGGAACGAAAATTAGACTGTCTAGTCTTGGCTTTGGCTTTGTCCTGAGGCAGGGCATGGCCTTTACCTCCTGTAATGTCAGCGATAATCTCTTTCAACCCGGGCCCGAATAAGGTCTGCCCTTTGAAAGGTATATTAAGCAATTTAGACTTAGAAGTAACATCAGCTGACCAGGATTTTAGCCACAGCGCCCTGCGTGCCTGAATGGCGAATCCTGAATTCTTCGCCGTAAGTTTAGTAAGATGTACTACGGCCTCCGAAATGAATGAATTAGCTAGTTTAAGGACTCTAAGCCTGTCCGTAATGTCGTCCAGAGTAGCTGAACCAATGTTCTCTTCCAGAGACTCAATCCAGAACGCCGCTGCAGCCGTGATCGGCGCAATGCATGCAAGGGGTTGCAATATAAAACCTTGTTGAACAAACATTTTCTTAAGGTAACCCTCTAACTTTTTATCCATTGGATCTGAAAAAGCACAGCTATCCTCCACCGGGATAGTGGTACGCTTAGCTAAGGTAGAAACTGCTCCCTCCACCTTAGGGACCGTTTGCCATAAGTCCCTTGTGGTGGCGTCTATTGGAAACATTTTTCTAAATATCAGAGGGGGTGAGAACGGCACACCGGGTCTATCCCACTCCTTAGTAACAATTTCAGTAAGTCTCTTAGGTATAGGAAAAACCTCAGTACTCGTCGGTACCGCAAAATATTTATCCAACCTACACATTTTCTCTGGTATTGCAACTGTGTTACAATCATTCAGAGCCGCTAACACCTCCCCTAGTAATACACGGAGGTTTTCCAGTTTAAATTTAAAATTTGAAATATCTGAATCCAGTCTATTTGGATCAGAACCGTCACCCACAGAATGAAGTTCTCCGTCCTCATGTTCTGCCACCTGTGACGCAGTGTCTGACATGGCCCTTATATTATCAGCGCACTCTGTTCTCAACCCAGAGTGATCACGCTTACCTCTTAGTTCTGGTAATTTAGCCAAAACCTCAGTCATAACAGTAGCCATATCCTGTAATGTGATTTGTAATGGCCGCCCAGATGTACTCGGCGCTACAATATCACGCACCTCCCTCTGAGCGGGAGATGTAGGTACTGACACGTGAGGCGAGTTAATCGGCATAACTCTCCCCTCGTTGTTTGGTGAAATTTGTTCAATTTGTACAGATTGACTTTTATTTAAAGTAGCATCAATACAGTTAGTACATAAATTTCTATTGGGCTCCACTTTGGCATTGCAACAAATGACACAGGTATCATCCTCTGAATCAGACATGTTTAACACACTAGCAAATAAACTTGCAACTTGGAAATACAATTCAATTAGAATAATATTAAAACGTACTGTGCCTTTAAGAAGCACAGAAGATCTATGACAGTTGAAAATTAATAAATTGAAACAGTTATAGCCTCAATCCTTGTAAACAACACAACTTTAGCAAAGGTTTAATCCCATTAGCAAAGATAACAAATTCTGAAAGCAGGAAACAAATTACAGAATAAACGTTTTTTATCTCAGTCAAACTATAATTCTCACAGCTCTGCTGAGAGAAATTACCTCCCTCAAAATAAGTTTTGAAGACCCCTGAGCTCTGTAGAGATGAACCGGATCATGCAGGGAATACGAGTTGCTGACTGAAATATTTGATGCGTAGTAAAAGCGCCAAAAACCGGCCCCTCCCCCTCACACACAGCAGAGAGGGAGAACAGAAACTGTCAGAAAACAGATTAAGCAACTGCCAAGTGGAAAAATAGTGCCCAAACATTTATTCACTCAGTACCTCAGCAAATGAAAACGATTTTACATTCCAGAAAAAACGTTAAACATAATCTCTAGTTATTAAACAGCTTTATGTATTTCTTACGGTGTAATTCTAGTGAAGTACCATTCCCCAGAATACTGAAGTGTAAAGTATACATACATGACATTATATCGGTATGGCAGGATTTTCTCATCAATTCCATTGTCAGAAAATAAAAACTGCTACATACCTCTATGCAGATTCATCTGCCCGCTGTCCCCTGATCTGAAGTTTACCTCTCCTCAGATGGCCGAGAAACAGCAATATGATCTTAACTACTCCGGCTAAAATCATAACAAAAACTCTGGTAGATTCTTCTTCAAACTCTGCCAGAGAGATAATAACACACTCCGGTGCTATTTTAAAATAACAAACTTTTGATTGAAGATATAAAACTAAGTATAATCACCATAGTCCTCTCACACATCCTATCTAGTCGTTGGGTGCAAGAGAATGACTGGGAGTGACGTAGAGGGGAGGAGCTATATGCAGCTCTGCTGGGTGAATCCTCTTGCACTTCCTGTTGGGGAGGAGTAATATCCCAGAAGTAATGATGACCCGTGGACTGATCACACTTAACAGAAGAAATAGGCAATTGGATGGAGAGGATGCTTTAAGGTTTTACGTTGAGAGAGTACCGCTCCTACAGCATGGTCTGAGGCATCTACTTACAAGACAAACTGGAGTGATGGATAAGGGTAGGACAATAGGGGAGCTGTTGTGAATTTCTCTTTCAATATATCAAATACCTCCTGAGTTGATTCAGTCCAAAGGAATTTAACGTTATTTTTTGTTAGATTAGTGAGAGGTTTTGCTAACTGAGCAAAGTTTTTGATGAACTTTTTGTAAAAGTTCGCAAAACCCATGAAGTGTTGTATTTGTCTCTTGGTAGTGGGTACGGGCCAGTCAAGGATAGTTTTTATCTTAGAATTTTCCATGTTAATACCTTCTGCTGAAATTACATAACCCAAGAATGTGATGGTTTTAGAATTAAATATACACTTTTCAGGCTTAGCGTATAAGTGATGTTGTCTTAATCTAGAGAGTACTGTTCTTACATGTTTAATATGATCGGTCTGATTTTGTGAATATATAAGGATATCGTCTAGATAGATGACGACAAACACATCTAATAGGTCTTTAAATATGTTGTTAATTAAATATTGAAACGTTGCTGGAGCATTACAGAGGCCGAATGGCATCACGACATACTCATATAAACCATAACGAGTACGGAATGCCGTGAGCCATTCGTCCCCTTTTCTAACTCTAATGAGGTTGTATGCACCTCTCAGATCCAACTTAGTGAAACAAGTAGCTCCCTCTAGACGTTCAATAAGCTCGGGTATAAGTGGAAGGGGGTAGCGATTTTTTACTGTGCGTTTATTTAACTCCCTATAATCCACTATGAGACAGATAGTTCCATCCTTGTTCTTTACAAAGAACATACCAGCCCCCGCAGGAGAGGAGGAGGGTCTGATAAAGCCCTTTCTCAAATTGTCTTCAAGATAACTTTTTAAATAATCAAGTTCAACTTTGGATAAAGGGAAAATGTGCCCACAGGGGATGTCTGCACCTGGAATTAACTCTATAGGGCAGTCATACTTCCTATGTGGGGGAAGATTTTCAGATTCCTTTTTACAGAATACATCCTTGAAATCTGAATACTCTGTGGGTATTTCATTTTCTTGAGTATGTAATATATGATGGCTAGTGTTACAGGTTGTAGTGCAATAAGGTGATGTGAAATGAATAGTAGAATTAGACCAACATATTACAGGATCATGCAATTGTAACCAGGAGAATCCCAGAACTACTGGATAAAGCGGGGAGTCGATTACATCATAAGAAACATATTCTATGTGTGAGGATTGTATGGTTAACAACAGTGGAATAGTTTGAAAAAGAATTGGACCAGAGGATATAGGGTTTCCGTCAGTAACACGAGCTAAAACAGGATTCTGCTTTTTGATTAGTGGAATTTTATTTACAATGACAAAATGTGAATCAATATAATTAGCGCTTGCTCCGAAATCAATAATCGCTTGACTGGTTAGCCGATGGTTCTCCCACTGTAAAACAAGGGGTAAGAGGAAATGAGTGGTTGAAGATTGTTCTGAACTACAACAGTAGGTAATGTCTATGTTCTTACCCTTCCTTTGACGAATCAGAAGAGGACAGTCCTTGACAGTGTGTTGAGCGGCTCCACAGTACAAGCAGAGGTTGTTATTTTTTTCTTCTTTGCTTTTCTTGTGCATTCAAGGGACCTCTTATTACTCCATGGTCCATAGCTTCAGGAGTAGACTGTGGTACTGGTCTATTGTAAGAATGTGAGGCTGCAGATGTGATGGGACGTTTTGGAGTGAATTCAACTGAGCCTCGTTCATGCCTTCGTTCACACTTACATTAATTAATGCATCTAATGTGTGGGGTAACTCAACTCTAGCTAACTCGTCTTTGAGTGAGTCTGACAAACCTAACCTAAACTGGTTTCTTAAGGATAACTCGTTCCATCCACTATCCTTGGACCACCTCTTAAACTCAGCTATATAGTCCTGCACAGGTTTTTTATGCTGTCTCAGGGCTCTCATTGAATTCTCAGCAGTTAACTGGAGATAAGGATCATCATATAGCTGAGACATGGTTTGAAAGAAGGTGTCCAAGGACTGTAGAATGGGGTCGTTAGTTTCAAAGAAACTGTTAGCCCAACTGCGGGGTTCACCCTTAAAATATGAGATTGTTGTAAGGACTTTTACCTGCTCTGTAGGATAAGTGTGAGGCTTAAGAGTAAAGAGCAGATAACAGGCATTTCTGAATTCCCTGAAAAGACATCAGGTAGGTTTACATTAGGTTCAATGGTATGGGATACCTTTTGTTTTTCAGCAATCTCTTTAATATAATTTTTTAAAGTGGTGTTCTCTTGCTGGAGTGAGTTTAAGGCTTGAGTAATGTTTTCTACCTTATCTGTTAAGGTCTGCACATGAGTAACTAAGTCTACTGGATTCATTATTGAGGCTTGATTATTATGTCAGGATATTCACCTGAATTGCTGAATTTCCTAATTCCTGTAGGAAGAAATATTTATCCTTTAGTTGAATCCAACTGTAGTAGAATATAAATTAACTAATAAGGATCTATATGATTTTTGTTTAATAGGTGTGTAGAAGATTTATTCCTAAATAATAGGTGGCAACATATGAAATCTTGTTCATAATTAGAAATAAACCTTGCATTGATATATGGTGGAAATCTACACAAGTAAATCTATAGTCAGGAGGATGGCAGCTTATGACAGAGATACTAAGTGTAGGACACCAATATAAAAGATACAGACAGATGCAACACAATATTAGTAAAGATTGTTAACAAGTTATAGTTTAGGTACCAGGTAATTATTAACATTAGAGAGGAGTATTTAGGTAAGAATTCTTACTATTTAGTGGAAGTCCAGATACTCTGTAACAGGAGGAGATCCTTTGGAGTTGAGACAGTCTGTGTGCAGCTCCGGCGTGTGACGTCACAGCTGCAGTGTTACCGAAACCATAAGTTGGAAACTGTCAGCTCTGAGAGAGCAGGAGTTTCAGGGAGACAGATTGATCCTTAGAAATTACTCCAATGAGATGGTAAGTGAGAGCGGATGCTCACAAGGTGATAGCTGGTGAGAGAGGTGAGGTCTTTACAACATTGATACCAGAAGATGCAGGAGCTGGATAATTCTGAGCTAGTAGAACAAAATAATCAGTTAGGTGAGAGAAACCTAAGCAACTATTAGACTGTGGGAGGAACCTTTATACCTGATGGTAGACACCTCCTATTAAAGGGAAAGCAAGGATAGGTGAAAGCATGACAGATCCACACCTCAGTCACCGGAAGAGACAAAAGTAACTGCCGCGACTAGGCCTCAACCAGCCTTGCAGTAAACGCAAAAGGCTCTTGGGACATACGCACTTGTAAAACCGGGTACCGGAGGCTGACCACATAAGAAGCGGAGGAAAGACTAGGTATCAACAGCTTAGGCTGGTTATGAACGTGTTATAAATTTAATTTATAACACGTGGGTGCCAGCACAATAAACACACTTCTACTGAGACCAGTGCTTTACAAGAATTATATCCTGTGCATCCTGTAACATCCTACACAAAAATACAGATAGTCTCATAATATCACAATGCCTTTTTAACAGAGACTCAGGAAAAAAGACTGTGCTATGTAAAATCCTGAGAGTATGAAAACTTTGTGAACAGCTCAGGCCCCACCATGGGAACAGATTAAAGACACACTATAGACATCTACTGGATGGCTAACATTACTAATTGCTAGACCACACTTGCCGGACTATATCTTTAATCAATACTAAAATACTCAGTGTTTGAATCAACTGAAACACCCTGAAAATAGTAAGACACATAACAGTGTTACACTTGGAGTAGGTCCACTTTATTTCTGCTTGCCCTGGGTTTCCCCCTCCTCTGTATGCACAAATATTATAACACATTCATTAAACAGACTGATAAAATGTCACACAGACAGAAACAGAGTGAAAAGAAATCCAGACACCACCCTGATGTGGCAGGGGTGGAGAGAGCCCAAATAGAGCAAGAGAGCCCAGATATTTCTGACACACACCCTATAGTGTCACAGCTCTCAGCACTTTTTCTTCCAAAAATTGAGAGACTTCAAACTGGAGTAGATACAATGAGCTCTTAGTTCAAAGAATTTAATACACGACTAACCCAAGCAGAAAGAAGATTATCTGATGTGGAAGATAGACAGCAAGAGAACAGGATCAATGTGATCAATCTACAAAAACAAAACAAAATCCTTATGGATAAGGTTGACGACCTAGAGAATCGTTCACGTCGCAATAATTTAAGAATTGTGGGTTTACCTGAATCTGTGCCAAACACAGCACTATTAAATTTCGTTGAGAATACTCTTCCTAAACTCTTAAAGCTCCCAGAAGAGGGCACTCCACATGAAGCAGAGAGAGCGCACAGGGTGGGGATCCCGGGGCGTCAAGTTAACCTAAATGGTCCGCCAAGGCAGGTGATGGTTAAATATTTAAATTTCAAACGATAAAATACAGCTCCTCAGAGCATATAGACAGACTTCCTCCCTAGAATATGAAGGTAAACGTATCTATCTGTTTCAAGATTACTCTGCAGAAATTACTAGAAGGTGAAAAGAATTTTCACAATACTGCAAGAGGCTGATAGAGGGAGGCCGTTCAGTGGCTTTACTTTTTCCAGCTAAGGTGAAGCTTCAAACCTCTAGAGGGCCAACATTTTTTGACACACCTAAACATCTACAACAATATCTGGACAAAGAAGAAGCAGAGAATGGAATCATACCTACAAAGGAAGGAAATGCAACCTGATTTGGAAAAGCTGCTCTTAACTCTATTCTAAAAGAATGAACCCCAAAGATTTGATTCTTAGAGGAGCGGTAGTCATCTGAAAGATGCCTAGTGATGGAAAATTCCATCAACCCCTATGGAGGGGACCTATTGGACTGAGATGAGCCATCTGGCTGGCCCTGCTGAACGGGGTGTTCGAGCTAACTGTTCCTTGTATGTTTGTTTGTTTCTCTGTCTTTTACAACAGTTTCAATTTACAACCATTCCTTCTAGAACCTAACTCCGGCATAGGTTCCTGTATATGAAGTGCTTTATACCACTTATGAGATGCGTAGAGCAAGAGGGGTGGCTATACTGTTCCGTAAAAACTTAGATTACACAATATCCAAAGTAGACACAGACCCAGAGGGACGTTATATTATTGTACATGTGAAAGTAGGGACCCTTCCTATAGTACTGGTAGGAGTTTATACCCCTAATGATAAGAAACAGGAATTCTGGCATCAATTACAGCAATGACTTCTTACCACCCCGGTAGATACTATTATATTGGGGGCGACCTCAATATAGCCCCAAAAGTCCTTGCAGACCGATTTAAAGACCCTCACTCAACCTTAAATAAGACGCCACAACCTAAATACCACAAAAGAGACTCAAGAATCTTGGGCAAATTTGCAAACACACTATACCTCAAAGACATGTGGAGAGAATGCAACCCAGACTCCAAAGATTTCACATGCCTCACCACATCTAAAGACACAATGTCACGTATAGATTTATTCTTGGTGGCGAGTAGATTAAGTGCTAGAGTTCAGGATACTAAAATTCATCCTATATTCATCCTATAACCCTGTCTGATCATGCTCCAATCTCTTTATTAATCTCCATAGCTAAACATACAACCACTAAGCTGAGGTGGAGATTCCCCAACTATTTATATAAAGATGTTAACTTGTACAGAAACCTCAAAATGCATTGGGACACCTTTCAGTTAACCAACTCACAACACACTAATGACCTGCCCCTTTTTTGGGAGACTGCCAAAGCTGTCCTTCGAGGCGTAATTACCTCCTATGGGGCAGGGATTACAAAAAAAAAAAACTTAAAGAAGGCCTTCTCTTGAGACAGATGACAAATGCATACAATAGATATTTATGGTGTCCCACCTCACAAAATAGGGTAAAATATACAGAGGCAAAAACAAATAGAGATACGTTTTCAAATCAAAAGGCTGTGCACTCGCTCACTATCAGGCTAGATTTTACAGATTTGGTAATAGGACTGGTAAATATCTAGCGAAACTCACTAAACTTACACGTAAACAGACCTTGATTCTAGAAGTCAAAGCAAAAGTCCAGACAAAGACAGATACAAAGGACATCCAGACTGTGTTTACGGACTATTACAAAGACCTATACAATGACTGTAATGTTGATGCGACTGTGAAGCAGAATTTTTGGAAAGACCTGCCTATGCCCCAATTGAAAGAGGAACAAAAGTCAAATCTCAATGTGCCAATAACTCCCCAAGAAATAGAACAAGTTATTATCTCCCAACAGAGAAAACACCATGACCAGATGGTATGCCAGGAGAATTATAAAGTGCCTTATTAAACAATTAACCCTCAAGTCTATTAGTATAATTTAACTGCATGTATTTAACACGACGGTTAACAGGGACAGTGCTGTGGTATCTTAAGTAGGGAAAGGGCCAAAAATGAAATGTCCGGCACTGAGGGCTAGCAGCTCAAAACCCCTTAAATTTCAGTCAGGATGCCGTTAAGCTAGATATTTCTTGTGGCTTGCATGGAAAATGCACAAATGATTTGCTTCATTCTGAATAAAATCAGAAAATCTGCAGGAGCTGAAGCTCAGTGCGACCATCAAGATGGCCACCATCCATTATATTTAAACTTATGTGTATCTTCTTCACATTCAGATCTTTGCATAGCCAGATAAAAAGCTATCAAGCTAAAATTTGCTTTTCTGAAATTCTTTGATTTCACTGTACTGACAAGACTTCATAAAATAATTGTGCCAGAGAGGAGAGCATTAGATTGATAAAATATTATCCTGCTTGGAGAACAATTATAGTGCAGACTTCACAGGTGCTGAACTCACTGAATGATAAAAGAAAAAGGGGGGAACCTGGAAGTCCTAAAGAGATCTGCTTCCCATAAAGCTATACGCTCAGATGAAATGATCGAAAATGATCCTCTACAAGATCTCTCACAAGATTCCAGACAGGCAACTTCTGCTATACTTCTCTAAGGGGCATTCTCTGCATTTTAGTATGTGAAGGAGAGACAAGCCTAGGGTAATATAGCACTGCATAACATGAGTTTTGTTACACTTAAATTTTGTGCTTTGCATTTTAAAATTACTTTACCTTACAGTATTATTATGTTTAAGATTTGTACTTTCTCTTTTGTATTTTAATGTATTTAAAGTTAGATAGACCCATTAGTGATTTTACAAATTCTGATTATTTTTGAAAGTTTGTTACTTTAACAAAAGTATCTGTTACAAATTAAATTGCACTTTGTTTATGCTCCATTGTAAAATAAAAGACCGCTTCAGAAAGTGGGAGGGATGTGGGGGTTTCCTTGGCTAAACAAGGAAGTTCTTAGGGTATTGCTGAAGCTCTCCCTCAATTCTCATAAAATGTGGTAAACATTTTACACAAGTTGATCTCACTAAAATATCTCATCAGCTGTATGCTCAAAATTCCCAATACGTGTAAATGACAGAAAACATATATATATATATATATATATATATATATATATATATATATATATATATATATATATATATATATATATATATATATATATATACATACTAAACTAGAGGCAAACACATGTTAAAGTGTAGTGAAAACATTTCAGTTTAATTTGTATTTGCTGAAAACTTTATATCAGCTCCAGGTGTTCTCCTGTTAACTTCACTCTCCTATCTGACATTATGTATCCCACAGAGACTTTTTTACTTTATCTCTCATCTCTCTGGGACTTCTGTGATCTACACATTTTCATATTGAATTCAGTGAGTTCAGCCTCTGTGAAGTCTGCACTATAATTTCTCTTCAGACTAGAGAATATTTGATTATCTGGCCCATGAAAAGTAATTCAGCTCTCTGTGAAAACGTCAGTTTCTCAGTTTTAATTTAAATAGAATAAAAATTGCAATGTAATTTATAAATATTACACATAAATATACAAAAGTATGAGCCCAATTGGTTAAAGTTACACAACCTGCCAAGGCATAATCAGAATTTGTAAAATCTTAATCCTAAAAGCACTGCTGTAAACATAATTTATATACATTAAAATACAAAATAGAAAGTGCAAAGTTTAACTGTAATACAACTTAATCTGAAGTCTAAAGTAATATAAAATACAAAGTGTAAATTCCTCTGCTTCACATCTATGAAATGCAGAAAATGCCCCTTGGAGAAGTATAGCAGCTCTTGAGGTATCTCATAGTGCTGAAAGATCATTTTATATCATCTCACCTACGCGGAGAGCTTTATATCATCAGGCCTTTAAGTCTTCAAAATACAGCTAATTATCTATATATATATAAGATTACAGCAAGTTGGTTTAACCTTTTAAGGTCGTTACGACATTCTATTCCATTCTAACCAGGCTGGGTTTTAGCACTGTTAGCACGTAATAGAATGCTGTAACCATTTGGCTGTCCTGAAGCCATCAAAGCTTCCAGGATGGGATCGTGATCTGGAGGGCATGCCTAGCATCAAAGGGATGCCCCCCTGACCCGATCCCATCATTGAAATCTCGCAATCGCAAGCACGATCATGGGATTTCAATTTGACCCTATCAACAAAGGGTTAAACTGGGTAAGAATGTGTGTGGCTTTATATCATCTAATTTATTCTAAAACCTCATATTTTCCTCCAAACATCCTCTAACTTAACCACTTAAACTTAAAGTATGAATGTTATTCTGAATAAAGTTGCTAAAGCTGATTTTGCACAAACAGTACACATACACAAAATAGCTACCCCCATTTTAAATATGAGCAACCCATACTTTAAAGGGCAGTAAATACCTTGAGATTGTTATATAAAATGTTTATTTATGCAAAATGAAACTTTTATTCACTATTTTTTTTTATCACCAGTGCATGTGACCATATGAGCAGCAAAAGCCCTGCTACCAGTGCCTTCTGTTGAACAACCACAGCCCCAGGTGCTAAAGTCACAAAACGTAGCTCACTTATTTTGTAGCATTAGTGGGTCAGAAACAACAAGCAGCAGAAGAGCCAGGCTACAATTGAAGGGAGAGGAGCAAAGTACATTGTTTTCCCAATGGACAATATAGAGATACTAGCAAACATTTAGCATTTTGGCTGGATGAAGATTATGAACTTGAGATTCTTGAGAAATACAGCAATGTAATTTGCATGTAATCTGCATAGAATCTGCATTTTCTATAAAAGATTATTGGGGTGCAGTGTCCACTTAGCAGAGATGAATGGACAACTATCTGTCAGATAGTGACAATCCTGAATATATTTGCAGATGTTATTGAAAACTTTAAAGAAAGCCAATGCAGCTGTAATTATGCACCCAGTTTATCAACATTGCAGCACTCACAAAAAATAAAATAACAAATAAAGACAGATTTTAAAGTCCTCTTGAATGATTTACTTAACATAGACCAGTGTCAAAATTACATGTTGGATACCCTGTGTGACCCAAAGGTAAAGAAAGAGCAGAGTGTCTGAGAAAGCAAAGACTCTGCCAATGTAGATAGAGAAGCTCTTTTCGGTACAGCACAAGAGGGCATTTTTTTTTTTTTAATCTTTATTTAAGACCAACAATGTGTACAGCATACAAAAAGATAAAAGTAAAAAAAAATTGCCGCCACGCAGGGCACAATGGAGAGATACAGAACATAAAAAGATAAACCAAATACATTTCCAATTAAGCTAAGATTTATAACTTCAGTTTAACCTACACATTGCTGGGATTTTAAATTTTATATAAAAATAAAATACATAAGAATACCACATTATCGAATAGTAGTTACAGTGCAAGGACCATTCTTCACTACTAGAGATTTCCCCAATGTTAATTGAAATATACAGTCACAATCGAGGCTTCGCCAGTGATATGTGGCTATGACAAAAAGGAATAACACAATGAAAAACATATTAAAAAACAAAACACAATGCACTTTATACCAATCTAATCATCAAAGGACATCAGTAAGAGAGTCATTACCACAAACGTCATGTTACAATAGATTGGAAAAGGTACATCAACACCAATTTACCTTGATATTAGTCTGCAACTTTAGCCTATAAGATCTAGTCAGAGTGGAAAGACACCAAGATAACGTAGCAGATATATCAAAGATGCAAGTTTTATACATATATCTTGAAGAAAAAGAAAAAAAAAAGGGAAAAAAGGAAAAGAGGGAAGAAAGGGGAAGGAGAAAAAATAAAGGCTCAGGGTAGATGCTGTCTCCAATACTCAGGGTAGTCATCAAGTAGTATCAATTGAAGAAAAAAGGGCGAGGCACGGAAATAATCTATGATCTGAAATTGAGTTTCTCTAGGTTGATCTAAAATTACTCTATCCCATTTGGCCATGAAAATTGTTAGTTTATTATTTTGAAAGATTAGAGGATCATGTTGGTCCAAGACTATTTGGTATTTTATATTATATACGAATGCAGCTATACTTGGTGCTTTCTTGTCCTTCTAAGATTAAAGTATCATTTGCCTAGCTAATAAGATCGTGGCGTTAATCAATAGCTTAGTCTGCATGTTCTTTTGTGTAAATAAGAAAAAGATATGAATAGGCTCTAAAATAATTCTGGAAAGCAAAAATCAGTTTAACCAATACTCTTTGTCTCCAAAACGTTTGAATTTTTGAACAAGTATACTTATATACTTGTTGAAAAATTCATGTAATAAATCAGCGGCAAGGAAATTACATCTAGAGCAAGCATTGGCTCCCTGAGTGTTCCATTTTTCCATAAACTTGGGCGTAAGGTATGATCTGTTCAGAAGTTAAAAATGTGATTCTCTCTCAGCTGTAGCAGACAAATACTTCATAACTCTGGGAAAGCTTTTCTGAAAAAAGATTAATACCTGGGATATCTTGGCTCCAGGATTGAAAAAGCTTATTAACTAACTTCTGCATCTTTGGAAGCCAGACTTCTATAAATGGGAGTCATAGAGTGTTTGGCTAGGTGAAATATATCAATGATTAAATCAAGTAGACCCAACAACCACCGATTTCCCTCAGCAGAGTTCTGACTATGGATGTAATGTCTGGTTTCCAGTAGGCAAAAAAAGATTTCTTATCCAAATTGAAGTCCCTAGATAGTGAGTCAAATGTTCTTATATACTTGGTGAGTGGATCTATCAATTGTATAATATATTTCAGATTTTTGGAGGACCAAGTTTTTAAAACCGTAAAGGTAAAGCCACTTTCAAAGTCCGGGTTTCCCCGGATAGGGAGAAATTTAGATAATTTGTAATTTATCCCAAGATGTGCACATACTTTACTCCAAGCTATCACTACATTATATATTGTATACTTTAGAGTGTAATCTTTGATAAATTTAAGCTTATTCGAGTGTAGAAGGGCTTTAAGAGAATATGGAGCAATCATAGCTTCTTCTATTTTATAATTTGTGACATGGTCACCTTCTGTGAGCCAATCTAAGGCTATTTTGAACAGGCAAGCCCAATTATAATTTTTAATATTAGGGAAAGCAAAACCTCCCATATTTTTGGGATGTATAAGTCTGATTAATGATATACGTGGTTTCAATGGAGCCCAGAGAAAATGGGAACAGTTGGAATTACATTTTTGAATATCTACCTTACGAATAAATAAAGGAATATTTTGTATCAAGAAAAGGATTTTTGGGAATAGCCGTATTTTTATCAATGCTATTTTTACAGACAGATAGTTCAGCATGCTAAGGCACTGTGGCTGAGCTCTGTAGCAACCCAAGGGTTGCAGATTCGATCCCCAGCGAGGTCCACTCAGCCTTTCATCCTTCTGAGGTCGATAAAATGAGCAGTGCCGTGCTTTACAAGTACCCAATACATACATACATACTGACAGGGTCAAAGGAAATTTACTCCAACGTTTCAACTCCAGGGAACATTTTTGCCAGATAGGAGTGTAATTAAGATCGTACCATTCTTCCGGGTTTATAGATATAGTTATCCCCAAATATTTAATACTTGTTTCTGCAAGTTTAAAAGGATTTTTCAACAGACTTTTTTTTACTCATAAAATCTCTGATTTTGTAAGATTAATTTTGTAGTAGCAAATTTGATAAATGCCGCCATAATAGAGAAGTATTGGTATATTCTTTTAAAAGTTCCCAATATAGAATAAGATATCATCCTCCTTTTCGGCATCTACGGTTAATAAATCAAAGTCTTGCTTATAATTTGATTGTGTTCTATATGATGATCGTAAGAAATCAATAAAAGTCATGGATTTCCTTATGTTCTTCTGCACAGTTCTACCGGGGATAAAAGCAGTTTAATCTGGATGTATTACCTCTCCTATTACAGATTTCAAACGATTAGCAATTATACTAGTTAGGATCTTATAATCATTGTTCAGGAGGGAGATAGGTCCATTAAACTTGGGTCCTTGTCCTTCTTGAGTATACATATAATATTGGAAGTGGTAAAGAATTTGGATGGTTTTATACGTTGTATAAAATATACGTTAAACAGATTAGTAAGTGTAAGGACAATTGATTCTGTGAGAATTTTTATAAAATTCAGATGGTAATTAAGCAGGACCAGGTGCTTTGCCCATAGCTAAATTATTGATTGCTTTAGTTGTTTCTTCAAGTGTAATCTCTTTATTTAACAATGATATTTGGTCGGGTAGGATTTTTGGAAGATTAATATCACCCCAAAAACGTTCTTTAGCATCTTTATTAACGTTTACAGACAAATATATTTTTTGATAGTATTTGTGGAACTGCATTAGGATATCCTTTGGAGCATTGTATTTAGCTCCTTCTACTATAATTGTTCCAATATAATAATTTTTTTCCTACTTCTAGAAAGGTTAGCTAACATTTTAGCCGACTTTGGGGAGAACCTACCAAATGTTGCTATATTTTTAATCTTTTCTTTAGTCCATAGCTGGTCCAAAAATCTCTCTCTTTCTGTTTTGGAGTTTTGATAATTGTTCCAGTTATTAGTATCTGGGCTTTCTATATAGCTAGCATATTTATTTTTAAGTTGATTAGCCAACTGAATATCCCTATATCTGCATTTCATGTTCCTTTGTACCATGTAGGCTTTTATTTCCCCTCTAATATAAACTTTTGCTGCTTCCCAAAATATTTCTGTCTTGGAAGTTACAGTCACAAAAAGTAGCCCGCATATTTTGTAGCATTAGTGGGTCAGAAACAGCAAGCAGCAGAAAAGGCATGCTACAATTGAAGGGAGAGGAGCAAAATATATTGTTTTCCCAATGGACAAAATAGATAGATATTGGCAAACATTTAGCATTTTGGCTAGATGAGGAGGATTATGAACCTGAGATTCTTGAGAAATGCAGCAAAATGGAATCTGTATTTTCTATAAAAGATTATTGAGGTGCAGTGTCCATTTAGCAGAGATGAATGGACAACTATCTGTCAGATAGTGACAATCCGGAATATATTTGCAGATGTTATTGAAAAATTTAAAGAAAGCCAATGCAGCTATAATTATGTACCCAGTTTATCAACATTGCAGCATTCGCAAAAAATAAAATAAAAAATAAAGAATAATTTTCTTTTTTTTCATTTTCAATCAATTTTATTAAAATACCATATCCGGGTACAGAAAAAGAAAGGAGGTAAATTATCACATTGTTTTACATATCGAGTTTTACATCAACCGCAAAAAATTAAGAAAAAAAAAAAAAAGAAGAATGGACCTGTTAGAGCTTATTGGATATATAATTCTATCAAAAGAGAGAGAGAGAAAAAAAAAAAAGACTCATCATCCTTGTCTCAACGGCATAATATACATTTGTAGGAGTTGCAACTCACTCCGTGTAACACCCTAAGGCGACCGGCCCCTGGGGCGTGGGGGGGGGGGGGAAGAGGGAAGAAAAAAAAAAAACACACAAAAAAAAAGGGGGGGAACTATAATTGCCAATTGGATGTAAATAATCCAAGTTTCAGTTGTTGTATGAACCATCTAGATTTCCTTAGAGGAGCAATTAATTGTAATTGAGCATCTAGAGGTAAAACCAATATCTTTTCCCATTTGAGAAAAAAATGTTGCACTTGGTTTTCACTGGGGCTTCTCAAACTAAGTTGTTCCAATATTACCTGGCTATGGATTTTGTTTACAAACTCCTTAAATTTAGGTTCCTGCATGGTTTTCCAGTTCCTAAGAATGACATTTCGACCAATCAGAATTATTATATTTATAAGCCTGATGTTAGTATATGGTTCATCATGGCTTAAAAGGAAGAAAATATATCTCGGCCGGAGAGTAAGACTACTGGCATGCACCTTGTTTACCCAGAAACAGACTTTGCTCCAAAATTGTGTAACTGAGGCAGATCCAAAAACAATGCATTTTGTCTGCATCCATGGCATTACATTTAGGGCAATTATCTGCTTTCTTGTATCATTTTTTCATTTTACCTGGTGTAACATATAGTAGATTTATCAATTTAAAGTGCGATTCCCTCCAATCTATAGAGACCAACTCGGTTAACTGGAATATTTAAGAAAAATTTAAAGTGTGATTCCCTCCAATCTATAGAGACCAACTCGGTTAACTGGAAGCTGTGCAGAATATGTTCCCTAGTAAGATTTGGGAGAATTTTATTCCACTTCCTCGCTAAATTATCAATGTGAATTGTCCCATGGTGCTTAATAAGCATATTATAGAGAAGTGAAATAGCAAGTTTCCCACTATAATATAACCTAATAATATAATCCAGTCCCCAGAGAGAAAGGTTGGTCCCAGTCTCCGCTCATAATATTCCAGTGCTGAGTCTGGAGATAGTAGGCATAGAAAGAGGAATTTGGTAAGTTAAAATTGGATCCTAACGCTGTAAATGTCTTTATCATTAAAGTCTTATTTGCACAAACATCCTTTAAGTTTCTTAGACCGTTCACACTCCATGTAGAAAAAACTCCATGCATAAGCCCGGGTGGAAAGTCCGGATTCCCTAATAAGGGTAAAAACTCTGATCTGCGAAAGTTAGTTTGTATCTCAGAGCAAACTTTCTGCCATGCAGAGATTATATACTTGAATGTGTACATGTGTGAAACGTTTACTGGTAATCTTGCGAACAGGATATGAATCAATGATTTAAGTGAAAATGGGGTTATCAACTGGGATTCCATATCATAAAATGAAACATGCTCCATTTATGATAACCAATCCAACACAAATTTAGTGAGTGTGGCATAGTTATAAAATTGGATATTGGGAATTGTCAAGCCACCATGTATCTTAAAAAAGGATCATTTAAAAGAGTGAAATCCTTGCTTTTTTCCTGCGCCATATAAACCTGGAAAATATTTTTTACATATATTTTATATCTTTCTTCAGAAGTAATAAAGGCAGATTCTGAAGTAAATATAATAGCTTTGGAAAAAGAATTGCTTTTATTAGCATCACACGTGCAGACAATGAAATAGGGAGATTATCCCACACTATTAATTTCTTCTCAAACATGTCAAAACATTTTAAAAAATTTAAATCGTACCATTGTGCTGGGTTCTTACTTAAACGAATACCCAGGTACTTAATTTCATGCACTTCCTTGAAGGGATGTAAGATGATATTTGTCACAGATACCAGGCGGCAAGGGTTAAGCCCTTACCCCCTATAACCTCACCCCTGTTGTTTTTCAGTGGTTTTCAGCTCCTCAGAGTAACCACAATCCCTGGAAGCTTTTTTTTGCTTGTCTTGTGAAAAGCTGGTGTATAACCAGGAAAACCCTCTCAGGCTGTCCAGGCTCCTGGAACTCCCGGTCGGCCACAGGACAGCAGGACACCCGCTAACTTTACCCCTGGTCGCTCCAGCAACCATGTGCCCCAGAACTCCGTTCTTTTTGGGATTAGTAGCCTCTAGGGAGGACAAGAGGTGGGAGAATTACCGGAGGGGAGCTGCTTTGGGAACCGGGGGTTTTGGACACCCATACCCCTTTAACTTCAATGGGCTGTATCTCCGGTCCCCAATAACTAATCACGCTGCTATTTTGACTGGGACATCTGGGGTCCAAGAGCTTTCAAATGACACCACTTCCTCGGGATCAACCCAAAACCGTCACCACTGTGTCCTGGGATTCTGTGGGATTATGGTTGCTATGGAGGCGCTGGTCAGTCTGGAGGGGTGGGAATGGCGGGAAAACTGTGGCATTGTCTCCCTGTTTTATCAAGATGTGTATGTGTATAAAAGATGTGTGTTTGTCCCAATAAAGTCTGTTCTATTTTCACCTGAATGCTAGTCTGTCTAGTCATTTAGGTGGGCTCCTGCTAGAATCACTTTCCTGGGCTACATAGCCACTTGTTCCAGGCAACGGAAGGACCCCTTTGGTGGAGCTACCCAGTCGGGGTAACCGGGGATCCGTCACATTGGTTGGCAGTGGTGGGATGCTTCCGTCTACCTGGAACGTCCAAACCACCAACTGAAGATCTTGCCGGATGGAGCAGTACCACGGGCTCCAGAAGGAAGAATTGAGAACGTTGCTGCAGGCTAGAGGGAAAGTCGCTGGCAACAAGACAAAGGCAGTACTCGTAGCCGAACGGATGGAGAACAATCGGGCTAGCGAACAGGCTGGTGGGTCGGACAGTGACCAAAGCGGAGGACGGTCTCCATTCAAGGGACTACAGTGTCCGACATGCAGTGGCAGGTACAGTGGCAACTGGCTCTCTATGGACCTAACCCCCCTGAGGAGATCATTACTCGGATAGTGACTGATGCCACCAAGGTACATATGTTGGAGCTTCAGAAGTCTATGGGAGGGGATCATGCCGGATCCCCTGGACTCCCCTTCACGGCCCAAGAAACCTCATGGGGATTTCCGAACATTCTAGGATGATGGGAGCGAGGATATTGACCACTATCTACAGCTGTTCGAGACCCAGTGCCGGATGCATGGGGTCACTGATGCCGACAGGGTTACTATTCTGATTGGGAAACTGTCTGGTAGGGCCCTGGAGGCTTTCCACACTGTCCCTTCCGAGGACCAAGACAACTATGACCGGGTGAAGGAGCGTATCCTTGCCTGGTATGTACTCACACCGGAGGCTCACCGGCTAAGATTCCGGGGGCTACAAAGAAAAGAGGAGCAGCCGTATACCGAGTTCGCCCACCACTTAACTCGGTCCTTGAACTCCTGGGTTACTGGGTGCCACATCACCACCCTAGATGGAGCTGTTCAACTCCTCCTCCTGGAGCAGTTCTACAACCGCACCCCAGCAGACATAAAGGACTGGGTAAAGGACAAGGGACCCAGAACAGCTGACCAAACCGCCGCCCTGGCCGATCAGTATGTGGATACCAGGCGCCAGGTGGCCACTGACTTCCGGCCAGCAACCCGCTCCGCGCCAGCACGACCACCAACAGTTTTTAGGCAGCCCCAGAACTGACACCCCCCACCGTGTACCCGGCCGCAATTCCCGGGGGTGTTATGGGTGTGGTATGGAACTGCCCAACAAGACAAAGAAACCCCCTAGCCTAGCCGCCAAAGAACCCTGCACAAACTCTGTGGGGGACTCCTCAAGCCCGCACCTACCAGGCTGCTGCCCATTGTGCGCATACAGCGAGCTGCCCATTGTGCGCATACAGCAAGCTCCGACCCCTATGCTGGACAGGAGAAGAAGTGGGTGTCTTGCTCAGTGGGCCAAGACAACCGACACCAACATTGGCAAGATATCTGGGTAAACGGGCCGGCGGCTCAAGGAAAGAGAGATACGGGGTCACAATCTCTTTGATTCAGCCTCACCTCATTTCCCCTCTGGCTGCAGTGGACGGACCCTCACTGTAGGGGTAGTGGGAGATGCTGTTCTGAGGGTTCCTACAGCCTGGATCCATTTGGACTGGAAAACCGACGCCCGCAATGTAGAAGTGGGGGTTATGCAAAACATCCCTGCCAAGGTCCTGTTGGTAAACGACCTCGGCCACCTTGTCTCTGTCTTTTTGGGGAATACCTCTCCGGACACCTGCCCTGTGACTACCCGCCAGCAGGCCAGATGCCAAGCCACCTCACCAACTCAGGGGACCCAGGTAAGACCTACTGCCCCGACTTCTACCTTACCCCGACTGACCGTCCCCACTAAACCCAAACTTTCCGACACCCCCTCCTGGGCAACTTCTTCCGACTTCACCAAAGAGACCTTGAGCGACCCGACCCTAACCCCTTACCGAGACCGAGTAGATGCTGACGCCCAGGGCCCCAGAGACTAACGGTTCCAGTGGGAGGGCAAGCTCCTGTACTGGATCTTCAACAGGAGAAAAGGACCGGTGCACAAACGCCAGCTGGTCGTACTGAAGAAGTTTCGGTCCAACCTGCTGAAAATAGGTCATGACATTCCTTAGCTGGCCACATAGGAAAACAAAGGACCCACCACCGCTTGACTCAAACCTTCTTCTGGCCAGGCATTTCAGCCAATATTAAGGAAAACTTTCAATCCTGTGAGGTTTGTCAGAAGGTAGCAAAGACGGGAGATCATACGAAAGTCCCCTCCATCCCCTGCCCATTAATGATGAACCCTTTAGCCGAGTAGCAGTAGACATTGTGCGGCCATTAGCACGGCCCAGCCCCTCAGGGAAGAAATACATCCTTACGGTGGTAGACTATGCCACCTGATACCCAGAGGCAATCCCCTCGGCCATTTTGCAGATGGAGACCATAGCAGATGCGATGCTCCGGATATTCACCAGGGTAGGTTTCCCTCGGGAAGTGGTTTCCGATCAGGTTACACAATTCACTGCGGAAATCACTCAACAA